>NW_026596117.1:325110-337691 GCF_907164565.1 Psammomys obesus | reverse complement strand
AACATTGCAGTTTATTAAATTATCCTTGTTTAATGAAAGCCCAGCTTAAAAAAAAAAAAAAAAAAAAAAAAAAAAACAGCTTCCATTAATCTTGCTGAGGCTTTCCTTTGGATAAACTAAAGGTCTTTTTAAAAAGAAGTTAGGAGGTTAATTGTCTTCCCCTCTCTGTCTACCTTCTTTCTGGTATAGAATTTAGTCTCAAATACCAGTAAACCAAATAACATTCTAAGTAACAAAATAACACTCAGAAGTACTGGCTTCATGATATGATTCTAAGTGTGTGTACAATTGCTTCCTTGTGTGTACAATCACAGTATAAAGTATTTTAGAATTCAAGTGACCTTATCCCCCAATTACTTACCAACTATTTAAATGCTTATATCTGGGGCTTTGCATTGCAAATCTCTTCCTTTTTTCAATTTTTCTGACTCCTTTTGGTTTTGAGAAAAGATTTCACTGTGTATCTTGGGCTGACTTGGGACTTGTGCATACATGTATGAAATTGTCAAAGAACAACTAGGTTGCCTGTTCTTTGATCATTTGCCCCTGGCGATGCGGCCTTACCAGGCCACAGAGGAAGAGGATCCAGGCAGTCCTGATGAGACTTGATAAGCAACAGGCAGACTGCAGAAGAGAACTCCCCATTTCAGTGGACTAGGAGAGGGGGATAGGGGGAAGAGGGAGGAAAATGGGACTGGGAGGAGTTGAGGGAGGGCGCTTCAATCAGGATACATAATGAATAAATTGTAAACATAAATAAAATAAAATAAAAGCCAGAGGTGGTGGATAACAAAAAAAAAAAGAAAGAAAGAAATTGTCAAAGAACAAGTTTAACTAAAAAAACTCAAAAAGGTTTTTTTATTTTATTTTTTATTTTTATAATTTTATAATTTATTTTTTATTTTAAATACTTTCATATTTACTCATGATGAAAGTTGGTATGAGAAATGGAGGTCTCTGGAATGTTCCTATAACAGGGAAACCCTATCATGTTTAGGATAAGGTATGGCTTCTCTAAAGACAAAACAAGACATCCTGAAGATCATCTCACTAACAAGAGCCAGGCAAAGCAGAAGCAGAGGGGCCAGCATGTGCCAAAGGAACAACTTGGGATTTCATAAACGGAGCCACCAATATTCATGAAGCAAAATAATTCCGAAAGAGATTTGGATGTGAGCATTAAGCACAATATTCTTAATCTATGAAATATCATAGCGCATACAGTTAATCAAATAGTAATAATGTACACATACTGAATTATGTCCAATTTCCCCAAATATTTTTAAAAATCTAATAAATGTAAAAATGTTAGAAAAAGTCGTATAAATGATGGAAACAGTTCCTATGGTGGTTATACAAATGTACCTTACAGATTATTTTACTTTTATTCTGTCCTTTCCATGCACCTTTTATAGTCTGTTATGCTGTAGCCCAGGATTTCATGCTGCTTTATTTTTTAATGTATGTTTGCCATTTTTTGTGATGCATAAAGTCTAGTCTCCTGATTGTGGCAATCACATAGAAAATCTTACAGGCTTGAAACACCTCAGCTCTGAATATGAATCACAGTGAACTCAGGTCCATAGTATTTGGAGGGTCAGATTGGAGGGAAAGTAAACATTTCATCTGATTCCTACCTGGAGCAGAACTTCTAAGAGAAAAGTCCTATTGTTTTCTATACTGTGACTGGGGGTATGAGTGATTATGTCCCAACTAGTGCTACAAAATGTAAGAACAGTGATTGTTACTTGATTCTGGAAAGCTATTGTAGTTTTTATTATTATTATTATTATTATTATTATTATTGTTATTGTTATTGTTATTATTATTATTATTATTATTACTGTAGTTCTTATTTGCTGTGTGATAAACATGGAGTTAGGCTCACCTTGTTTCTAGGAAATACTAGCACCTATGAACCTGACTTGACAAAAACCATAACTAAAAATGCTAAATTACAGCAAAGTGCATATCAAATCCCCTGTCTCCTTTCATATGACATACATAGCTGAGTGGATCTGTATCTCTCAGGTCAACTATTTTTTCCATGTGTATGGCTTTTTTTAAATTTTTTGAAATAGTTTAATGATCTCTTAGTAAATTATCTTTTAAAGTCCATATCTTTATAAACAAAAATAATCTTTCTGACCTAAAATCCAAGAAATCATTTACTATGAGAAATCAAACATGATTACCTATGACCTGGATTGGGAAATTATCTCTAGAGACAAAATAATAACTTATATGATTAACTTATAAAGGCTGTCAATCATACTGTCTCTTGAAACGTATTTTAATGTTGAATAGTTTTTGTATGCTGTCACCAAAACTGTGAATATTTTGTTTCCTATTCAAAGATTAGTTCCGTAAAGTGTTATCAGTGACAGTGAACTGCAAGTTGAAACAAATACAGTCTATTTTCCTATGTTCATCTAAAATAGACTCCAAAACAATGCTCTATTGCTATCCAGTTTCTGGCAAAATAAGTCAACACGGTGCACATACGCCTATGAATACACATAAGCCCTGCAGATATGCACACATTTAAAATGCAATTATTTCCCATGAGTAGTGATGCTCTGCAGTTGGCTTTCTATATGGTTGTCTGGTAAAGAGATTCATATTTTATTAGTATTTTGCAATCTAGTACAGAGGGAGGAGCTGTGATTAAGATATAAGTGCCCTAGATAGAGGAGATCAGCAGAGTTCTCATTTAAACTCACATCATCTGCATATTAAATAAACAAAATTAACATGTCCCAGAATTTCTGCATCACATTGCTGACAGGTCACGTGTGACAGATAATGAATAGCTTAGACAGCTACATGCAGAGACATCTAAGAGCTTGCCATTCTTGTCATTTTCCCTTTAAAAATATGGCTTATCCTTAAGGAATTTAAAAGCCATGCAACTCTAACTAAATTGTATTGTGTTTTATTTAATTTTTTATTAATTACACTTTATTTACTTTGTAACCCCCTGTAGTTCCCTTCCTCCTCCCCTCCCAATCCCTCCTTTCTTCCTCCTTCTCCACCAATGCCCCTCCCCAAGTCCACTGGTAAGGGAGGTCTTCTTTTCCTTCCTTCTGATCCTAGTCTGTTAGGTCTCATCAGGACCTTCTTCTGTGGCCTGGTAAGACTGCTCCCCCCTCAGGGGAAGGTGATCAAAGAGCAGAACAATCAGTTCATGTCAGAGACAGTCCTTGTTTCCATTACTATGGAACCCACTAGGAGACTGAACTGTCATGGGCTACAACTGTGCAGGGGTTCTGGGTTATCTTTTAATGAGTTTTATATTTCTAAGTATATTTCTAAGAATACATTGATACTTAATTGCCGTGATAAAATTGCCTAATCCATACAAGTTTTAGAAAATTATGCCATATAATTCTGGAATAACAATAAGGTAGTTGAATTTTAACTTCTGGAATTGTAATATAAGCTGTGTATTTGCTTAATGGTTAAAATTAGATTTTACTCCTGTGAGAATGTCTGAAATATTGGTTTCATATTCAGATAGATCCTACTTGTATTTGAAAAGATAAATCTACTGGCATTTTCTTCCATATTCTTTTGAAAATCTATTAATCAGCTTGCTATGTTTGGCTGTAAATGAAGCTACAGAAAAGTACAATAAAGTACATTATTTTATAGTTACAGGAATATTAATTAATACAGGCATTTAATGAAGAGTATTATGAGATTTTAAAACTAACTTTCCTGTACTTTTCCCGATGCAGTAAACAGTTAAACATTACAAATGCAACATTAATTTTCTCAACATTATCATGAACCAGTGCAGTTCTAATGACTTGATTTCCATTCTAACTAATGCTTATGTCAATTATTCTAATGCACAAACAACACTTAACTCAAGCAGATGATCCAGTTCTGGACACCAAGAAACAATGTAATACATGCCTTATTTAATATATTAAATAAAAGAAGGTACCCATGAAAACAATACATTTACTGAATTGGACATTTAGTGATTCCTGAAATCTTGATTAGGCTTAAAAAACGTTTTTTGTGTGTCTGGAATGTAGGATGATAGTTAAGTTTGAACTGAGATGAACAAATACAGACTTACAAATGCCTACCTGAGTTTGTTCATGTGAGTAAAGCTAACTTCTCCATGTCCCTGCATAATAAGTTGCAACTCTGGGTTCATAATCCAAATTTCCAACTAATAGAGAGCAGTGTGAAAGTGAGAGGAAACAAATTCCTCACCACTACAACCTTGGCTCGGTCTCAGTATTTTTCTAAACACAGGACAGATCAGTGAATAAACCATGTCTTATATGCCATCACATCTCTACAACACAAATATTTTTTAATGTTTTTTTTTTAAGTTTCTGTCAACAGGAAAGGAAGTGGCCAAATGAGGTAAAATGAAGTAAAATTAATGGTTTATTGAGTTTTAAATAGTAAGAAATACTAATTGAATGCTTGGTGTTATGATTGGGACAGGGAGTGAAAAATACTAGACTTTTCCAGCAAAAGTATGTTACTCTCCAAACAATGACTGATGGAAGGTATGGAATTAGGTCTGTGTTCTCCCCAAGAGGACACATTTCTTGAGTTAACACTGCAGAAAATGTTTCTGTATGTACATTCTGTTGAAGATACTTGCTTCGATTATTTCATCTACCACTCCTCACACTCAACTGTAATGGCTCATTGGTGGTTGTTCTTAGGATGTGATATAAGCTGTGAAAATGACACCTGGTTATCCCTTTACCTAGGAGGCATATAAACTATGGAAATAAAATTGATCATTCCTTTACATATCAGAATGTAAAGAGCATGAAAGCAATGGACCATTAGGGTCAAAAAATAAATGTACAACCCAGAACACATAGCTACGTGGTTGCAGAATGACATGGAAGGGTGAGTGACAGGAGAGGGAAGACAAGCAAGAAGGTCATGGACAGCAGGGCAGGAAATGACACACTGATGTAGTAGAGAGGAGAGTTAAGGTGATACATTTCATGGAGTTTCGAGGCGGTATCTATGCTGATGCATCAGTCCTAAAGTTTGTGTATATGTTCAGTGCGAAAGATGGGAGCCAGATAATTGACCTGATTCTTAATCTATTTTTAAAAGCATTCATCACCATAAAAGTGCTCCTTCTTCCTCCTCCTCCCCTTTCCTCTCCTCCCTCTCCTTATCCTCCCCCTTCCTTTCCTCCTTGTCTCTTTTTCCTTCTCCTCATTCCTCTCCTCCTCTTTCTCCTTTCTCTCCCAGTCAATTCTCTTCCTTTTTTTTTCTTTTCTCTTTGCCTTTTTTTTTTAGGTTGTATTGCTTTTTTGATGGTTTGATATTGGTGTATGCTCTGCTCTTCTACCTGCTTATTCACTTGATTATTAAGAGAAGGAAAAGACAGATGGGGAAAAGAGAGAGAGAGAAAGCACCAATTAAGAGCAAGTAGAAGAATCCACCAACGATGGTTTGAGATAAGGAGATATGAGTCAAGGCAGTTGTTTGCCTTGATATAGATCAAAGGATTTACTGGTTTTCCTTTTCCTTACAGTTCCTACACATATCTTGCACTCTCTTCTAGAGTTTTTTTTTCTATTCTTAGACATTGATTCTTGCCAAAATGCTTTATCGTATCTCGTTTGTTGTTATGTATCTTCAAGATTGTTTTGCATATCAGTATCTAAGCCAACATTTTTAAAATGGCAGATAGAAGTGAAACATGCCTTGATGGTTAACTTTTAATGTTGCATTAGACACTAAATACTACCAAGAATAATAAAACAAAACCAGTAAAATACTTTTAAAAATAATGAACCATATGAAATTGCTAGTGTATAATTATTTTAACCTTAAAAAGGGGTAAATGGGATTAAAAGGGGATTTTAATTTTCTTATAGTCTTTAATTGTACATTATCTTGTATCTTGTACATTTTCTAAAGTCTTATTTTACTTCATTTTTATTTTATAATATAAAAGATACCCAAAATAAGGACTGATTTCTTGCTTAATTCTATTGTCACATATAATTTATTGACTGCCTCATTTGTTTTCAAGTTTTGAGTAATAATCAGCATTTAATTATAACATTAAAACTCTGTCAAAAGTTAAAAGGTCCTACATTTTAAACATTGTCAATGATAGGGAATTTGTAATCAAGATTTTATCATGTACACAACTGAAACAATATGCGCAATTCAAAGCAAGTTCAAATGCCTCTGGTGTGACCTTGAATTTGTGTTGAACTTAGATTTTGAAACTTTTCAAATGTGAAGAGTTCAGGGTGTGTCACAATAAATAAGTCTTAAAACGACTATGTTTCCAAATTATGAAAATCTTCTATTTGTTTCGAAATATCTCTATGGTGCCATGACCTTAGGAGGACTTGAATCAAATTATTTTCATGACAAAACAGTTTTTAAGGGTTACTGCAAGTGGCTGCCTTAAACAACAGATCTTGGACCAGATTGTTTCTACATTCTTTTTCTGCATTTGTTGAATGTTACCAAAAGGTGATTTTTAGGTCTTCTCAAGTCTCATTTGAGCTAAGGAACAAATAAAAGCAATATTTAAAGTTTCAAAAATACATTTCAAAGCTTTGGTCTTGATTAATTTGAAAAATGAAAAAACATCATAGAACAGTGGTTCTCAACCTGTGGGTCACAATCCTTTTGGGGGGTTGAATGATCTTTGCATATCAGATATCAGATCTTTGCATATCAGGTTGCATATCAGATATCCTGCATATCAAATATTTATATTACAATTCATAATAACAGCAAAATTACAGTTATGAAGTAGCAACAAAAAACATTTTATGGTTGGGGGTTACCACAACATGAGGAACTGTATTAAAGGGGTGCAGTATTAAGAAGTTGAAAACCGCTGTCATAGAATATTAATATATAACCCAAAAGTTTACCTTAGCAGGTAAGTAAATAAAGTGAATTGAAAAATTATGAAGGGAGAATTGCAGACTGGCCACGAGTCACAGGTCTGGGAGTAAGTGACTAAGATAATGTTTAAATTCAAAGTGATGTTTTCTACGTCACTGCTCATTGGCATTGAAGTACATGGAACGAAAACCTCATATAATGATTGCACTGGGTGTACTTCAGAGTCAAAGATAAGAACATTCAAAGAGATAAAGAGATAAACTAGGAAATGGCTGAGTTAATAAAGTGATACTCCAAACAAGGACCATGCATGGAGATAACTTAGAACCCGGGCACAGAAGTAGCCAAAGGTAGCTTAGTATCCAACAGGGTTCCCCAATAATAGGACCAGGGACCATCTCTGACATGAACTCATGGGCTGGCTCTTGAATTCAGCTCTTCAGCTGGCTCTTCAGCTCACCTCAACCTGAGGGGGGAGCAGCCCTACCAGTCCACAGAGGAAGACAAAGAACCAGTCCTGATGAGATCTGATAGACTATGGTTAGATGAAAGGGGAGGAAGACCTTCCCTTGGACTGGGGGAGGGGCAAAAGAGAAGAAGAGGGAGGAAGGGTGGGATTGGAAGGGGATAGGGGAGGGAGCTACAGCTGGGATACAAAGTGAATAAACTGTAATTAATTAAATTAAAAAAATAAAGTGCTGCTCCTATGACCAAGATATAAATTGAATTAATTAATTAAACACACACACAAAAGAAAAACAAAAAGAAATTTTTTCAAGGGAAAAAGTATACAACCGTCATCTCGCATTTATTATGCTTATAGCTCACTTCTGTTTGTCTGGTTCTTATCATCTTTTCTCTTTAAATTCAGAATACCGGAAAAAAATTTAAATGTATGTATATATCTTCTTATTCTTTTATATAATATAAGATTGTGCTTATATGTATACACACATGATAGATACATACAGTACATATGTGTAGACAATTTAAATCACTGTGTAATGTGTATATAGTATATTACTAGTCTACTGTACTCAATATTTTTTGGATTAATGAATAAATGAATTTAAAATCTAGTTAATCACTACTTATCTGATGCTTTCTTTTCTTCAATAATAAGTTGCCATCAGCAGAGTATCACAGGTTTACTTAGAATAAGTCATCTCTATTGTTAAGCTTTTTATCTTCTGAATTGCTATGTTATGAATATCTCATAAGCATTGTTAATCAATAAGTTGTGAGTCATAAACCTGAGAGTTTCATTTACTCATAACCTTTCCTATTTTGTCAGTGATTGTTCTTTGCCTTTATCACATGTACTCATAAATAACTTACAATGTTGAGGGTATGCAGTGAAATAGGAAATAGGTTTAGCACTAGAAATACAGAAAGCATTCTGTTTACCTGAAAAACCATGCTTGTGGGCAAATTAAATAGACAGAGGTAAATGTCAACTGGCAAATGTTCAGTGTTCTGTGTATGTTGGGAGTGGGTTGCTGTGCTTCAGAAATGACTATTATATCGGCCTAGAGGAAAACAATATTTCAGAAAATTTCATTAGTGTCATGAAGGAAGACTGTGGGGTGTCACTGACTGTGAGAAGGTATGTTCGTTATAGGTGAGCAAACAACCTTGGAACTCCACCTCTCCCTCATCAACTTTTGCTGCTGGTGCCAAATGACAATAGTCTCCAAGTGAGTTCCCTAAAGGTCTAAATAACAAATTTCATCATTCTTTCCTTCTTTTATATTTACATATTTTTTTCGAGACAGGGTTTCTCTGTGTAGCTGTGACTGTACTGGACTTACTCTGTAGACCAGGCTGACCTCGAACTCTCAGAGATCTGCTTGCCTCTGCCTCCCCAAGTGCTGGGATTACAGGCATGTGCCACCATGTCCCACTCCTTACACTTTTTAAAATAAAACTCTCACTGATGAAGTTTAGAGATTTTTAAATCTGATGCAAAGACCTTTCATAGATCAACTATTTCTGTTTAATTAGATAGTTATTGGGGTCTACATGGAACTGTACTTAAAGTCTTATGACTTTGAATTACTGTGTTCTCTTAGCTCAGAATAGACACTATTTTTCACTAATTTCTACATGTTTTTAAAGACTACAATTGTTTCTTACATATTTAGAAATTCTTTCATGAGATTGGGTAAACACATTCATTATAACCTCCATGTGCTTCTAATTTTTACATAGGTCACATTTAGACAACAAGGTGTGGCTTATTAATCTGCCTCTTGACACCAGCTTCTGCTTTCTGGTAACTGTAGTTCCTGTGGTTGCCTCACTGGCAGAGGGTCCAGATAAAGCGACTGGTGAAATGAAATAAAACTAAAAAACTCTACTCTGTGATAATTTAAATATTTTACCTTAAGAAAGTTCTTGTTCTCTGTGTTAACTAGCAGTTAACTCTTTGACATCATCGGATTTAATTACACAAGCAAATTTAGGATTATTTGATTTTTTGATTTAGAAATACTTTTGACCAAGACCCACAGGGGGGAAAAAAAAAAGCTCTGTATCTAAGCCTCAAACTATATAAAATACTACCTTGTTATTATTTAAAGAAAATTAATGTCAAAATCAAACCAATAATAAACCAATAAAGCAAAAATAGCTTTGTACTTATCCACAAAGACTATGTCAAGTTCCACTAATGGCTACTACCTCTCATCCCATTTATTTTGCTGTCATATCTAACTTTTATGTATAAAAATGAATTATTGAGAGGCGAATAACTTTCCCAGACATGTAAGTAGAAACATGGCTCTAAAATACTCGTAAATGAATATTCCCTTTTTTCTCCTCGGCATGATGTTAGCTGGCACCTTTTCTGAGAAGCTGTGGCTTTCTCGGTCATTTACTATCTGAAATGAGGCCTCCTGGGCAAAGTGCTCTTGGTAATGAATTTAGTGAATCCACTAGCTAGCCTCATATGGTCTTCATAAACAGGCCATAGTTTTGGGTAGGATATGTGTTTAAAACTACTCCTGTCCATATGTCAACATTCAAAACTATTCACTCTTGAATTAAATCCGAGGAGACTTCAGTCTAATGATGTGTAGTAAAATGTTCACAATAAACAGGAGAGTATAAAAAATATAATAAAAAAAACATTAAAGGAAGAAAAGAGACTACAATAAAAAACTCAGAGTAGAAAACTGAGTATAGATAATGTCATAAGTTTCCCATGCTGTTAGAAAAGCATGCCATTGAATTCTGAGATGAAAGTGGATGAACACTTAAAGTTCTTTGATATGTCTTTTTAAGTTGAAATTATTAACATATCATATTCATTGCTGTATATTTTATTTTGCTAAATAATAAATATACTTTCTTATACTTAAAATGTGAGTATTATGGTGGGTTATACTATTCGAATAAGACCTTTCTGGGCCGGTCTAATACATGAAATAGGCAGTCTTCCTTGGGCTCATGGCGGTATTGGTAAGTTGGGAAATGTAAAAAGAACATATCATTTAAGAATATGATGACCCACATGCTTACAGTATTGTATTTCATTAAAGACAAACTCAAAACTAAATAAGAATCACAGAATCAGAATTGTCTAACACACTGATCAATGGAAGCATGGAGAATTTATAGAGAAACTAAACACATCTTTGAGAGATAAAATAGCATTTGGGCTACATAGAAGTTTAAAAGAAATCATTGATGGCTTATCATCATTTCATTATAAATAAGTAGCATGAATATTACTATATAAATTTTCTCTTATCAAGTTAAAAAGTGATCATTTATTTTGAAGTTTTTGTTAACTCAATAACTGTTTACATATGAGTATTTTCATTTAACCATTTCATTCATGTGATATGTGACATTTAGCCATCAAGGTGTGGTTTATTAATCTGTCTCTTGACACCAACTTCTGCTTTCTGGTAACTGTAGCTCCCTGTCATTCATTGCCTCACTTGTAGAGGGTACCAGATAAAGGGACTGGTGAAGTGAAACAACACTACACAACTCGACTCTGGAATAATTTAAATTAAATACAAACAACCCAGTGGTAGTCATCTTTTAGCTTGGAATGAAACAAATAAAAAATTTAATGTTCTTTCCTGTTCAATTAGTATTTTGCTTTCCTATAATATACTTCAATAAAGAATATATTATAAAACATATTGAGCATAGTAAGAAATCAAATGATCTATGCTAAATATTTTACTCTTCAAAACATAAATTTTTTTTAAATGTTAAACTATAATGCTTTTAATACATTATTACATATAATTTTTACTTAGTAAGACAATATCACATTGCTGTCTTTTTGTTCCATTCAAAAACCAATGACAGAAGATTTCAATGCAAAATTTACATAGACACTTAGACACACACACACAAATCTCATCTAGTTAAGATAACTTCTACCAGTCAAAAAGTGCATAGCCTAATCCAGGTGATGTAAATATCCATCCCCATTGTCAACTCAGAGAGAAGCTGAGTACTTACGCGTACATCATGGACCCAGGACTGGGGAGGCTTCTATCCAGTCACCATCTGATCTCTATCAGCCAGGTCAGGGCTGGGAGGCTGGTAAATGACAGTCACTGGGGACAAGAAAGGAAACAAGTCGGACAGGTTTACTGACTGAGGTTTGCTGTCTTCCTATAGCCTGATAGGAGCGAGGTCGATTTGGTGCCAGCCGTTGCCACACAAAGGAGTAATTGTCAATACCTGCTCAGAGAGGCTACAAGCCGTGGAGAGATCAGTGTGCATGACTGGTGATGATTCAGAGGTTACACTTTTCCAGTCGGGGAGGTATGATCAGAATGGGGCGTGGCCTTGGGGCATTTTTAAGCAAAACAAAACACTAGAGTACACTGATGGGACTTCTTCCTTCATCATCCTCAGAAATCTTTCATCGCTTCCCCTTGAGGGAATCATGAAGTGTGGGAGGACAGAGTGGTCCTGAGTTATGGATGAAAGCACCTCTGCTTGTCTACTTGGTAGTGAGACTATGGACAGTCAGATTAGCTTATTGATACTGACTTTCCCCACAAGCAATATAGTGAAACTAGTTTTATCTAACAGTGTCGATTTTAGCTCTAAAAATAGAAATAAATTTCACTGAAAAAAAAAATGTTTAGACTTTCAATGCAGAAACAGAAAAGTAAAAAAAAATGAAAATGTCATTCTATTTCTCATCACCAAAAATATTTTGTTAGAGTTTGGTGTCATAAATAACAATAATTGGAAATAGTATACATATAATTACATACCTGGAGAATCTAGTCTGAATATATGACTTTTCATTAAATTATATAAAGTCACAGGGTAGATATTACAACTATAATGTCTACCTTTAAAGATTCAAAACCAAGCCAAGCCTACCAGTATTGGTTTGTAACCACAATTATTCAGGCAGATACAAAGGATCATAAGTTCAAAGCCTCACAGAGTGAATTCATAGGCCAGGCTAGGTGATTTAGAAAAAAATCCAGTTCAGGATAGAAAAAGAAAGGAACACTGAGGGTATAATTCAGTATTATTAGAGTGCTTGCCCATCAGGAACAAGGACCTAGGGTTCAATCCTTAGTACTACAAAGATAGACAGATAGATATATAGATACATAGACAGATACATAGATAGATATAGATTGGTAGATAGGTAGATGATGATGAAGATAGATAGATAGATAGATAGATAGATAGATAGATAGATAGATAGA
>NW_026596117.1:237461-325100 GCF_907164565.1 Psammomys obesus | reverse complement strand
AGATAGATAGATAGATAGATAGATAGATAGATAGATAGATAGATAGATAGATAAGTAAATGGGGCTAACAGCCAGAAAACATTAAAGAGAAAAACCCATATATGACCACACTCATGTACACTAACATAAAAATGGAGACAGATTTTTTAAAAAGTTGTGACTGTTTTTCTTCACTGTTCATACAGAACAATGCCTTCATCTAACATACCGCAAACACACATATTGAGATATTTTCACCATAATACTCTGCTAAGGTATTTAACAAATGGAAAAACTGAAACATATTTTTTGTAGAATTACTAATAATATAAAGAAAGATATAATAATATAATTTTCAAAAGAATAATTTCTGAGTTTATAAAATTTCATAATTACTTTAAATAGAGCAAACACTGCCAAGTCAAAAACGAACGTGCTGAAAAAATTGTGCTAACCTAACACAACCTTTTCATTTGCCATTGGGATACTTGAAATCTAAATTCTGTACACATTATTCTAAAACAGTTTTAGCAAGAGCTAGATGGCTTACTGGGTAAAAGCGCAGCATAGCAGGCCTGACCACTAGAGTTTGATTCCTGGATTCCACACTAAAGGAGAAAAGTGACTCTTGCAATTTTCCCTCTGCTCTTCACTTGTGTGCCATGGCATACACACCCCTTATACAAATACACACACATACACAGAGAGAGAGAGAGAGAAATAAATACAGAGATAAAGAGGTTTTAATATATTAAAGTCTCTCTCATTTTAAAATAATATTTTCATAACCATAATCTTCTAAAATTCAAACAAACTTTCTCAGACTGTTATTTTACCAAATGATAATGCAGCAAGAAAATAAACTGTTGGCTTAGAGAAAGGAAATCAGGCTCCATGTTGTAGAAGAGGAATGCTGTAGAAGATCAAAACCTTGCGTTGAGAATTTGTGTCCAATACTGCAATATATACAGCCTGTTTCTCTTAATTAACAAAACAAGAATCTTCACACTGAATCAGAGGTGGGAGGGAGTGGACTTTGAGAGGTTTAGGGTTCCATTTCCGAAGTGTTTGACTGCATACCGGAAACCATTTGCATTTTTTGAGGAAGGAAAAAAAAAATAACTTACCCAACATGTGGTTTAAACATGTTAACATGTTTAAAACCTCTAAGGGTGTTAAAGGTTGCAGTAGAAGGAATCTAAATTTTATGTGTGTGGTACATATGTATGTGTGTTCTGATGTAGGAATACATGCAAGTGTGTGTGCATCTCTGTGTGTGCGAGAGAGACTCAGAGAGACAGAGAGAGATGATGGAGGGCACAGGACGACATCTGGCCATCATTCCTTATACATCATATAGCTTGCTTAGGATGAGGTCTCTCATTTGCCTGCACTTCAACAAGAAGGTTAGGATGGGTGGTCAGCAAGCCTCAGGAATCAGCCTGCCTTTGCCTCCCAGGATGAGGGCATGTGTGTCACCATCCCAGGTTGGCTTCATGTGGGTTTGAGGGATCAAACTCAGGTCTTTGACTCTGTCAGCCAAGCACTTTACAGACTGAACCATATCCTGAAGGCAGAAATGTAATGTTTAATTGATTTTGGTTCTGTGTATGAGTGTTTTGCGTGCACATGTGTTTCTGTACCACATGTGTGCCTGGTAACAGTGGAAGTCAGAAATGGGTGTGGAATTCCCTGGATCTGGAGTGAGGGATAGTTGGAAGCCACCATGTGGGGGCTGAGAGTTAAACTTGTTTCCTCTGCAGAATCAGCAAGTGCTCTTGTCCACGGATTCATCTCTTCAGCGCCCAGGAATCTAGTTTTTAAAAGCTCATAAACTGAAATTTGAGTCTCACTTGCAACAAACTTCCCTGTTGGCCCATTCTTTCAAATGACCTAAATTTTGGTTTTAAATGTTCTATTCACTCGCACATGTACACACACCTACTGCTTTCAGTAAATGTATTTAAATATTTCACTTTCATTTTCTGAAATAAAGTTTTTACCATGGTGGAGCAGTAGTGTGCCAGAATCTTACACGGGAATCCTGGGTTTTCTCTTTTTGTACAAGGAGATATGTTGCTTATTTCTTTCTCTTATTTTATTGCTTTAGCCAAAATTTCAAGCACTACATTAAATAAGAGTGAAGAAAGAAGACTGTTGCATTATTGAAAGCTATGGAAATTCTCTCCATTTATCACAATGTTGGCTATATGTTTGTTGTAGATAGCCCTTATTACATCTGCTTTGTTCCCTCCACTTCTCATCTCTACTGAAGGGCTTTTGAATTTTGTCAAAAGCTTTTTTCTGCATTTGTTCAGGCAGTTATGTGATTTCTTTCCATGAGAATATTTCTGTTGTATATTACATTTATGAGTTTGTTTTGTTGAACAAAACCTTTATCTCTGGAATAAAAACAACTTGATCATGATAAATGGTATTTTGAATGTTTTCTTGAATTGAGTTTGCAAATATTTTTGTTTTTTAATTTTAATTTTTATTAATTACAATTTGTTCACTTTGTATCCCCCCTGTAGCTCCCTCGCTCCTCCCTTCCCAAACACACCCTCCCTCTCTTTTCTTTACCCATGCCCTTTCTTCAGTCCACTGATAGGGGAGGACCTCCTCCCCTTCCTTCTGATCCTAATCTATCAGGTCTCATCAGGAGTGGCTGCATTGTCTTCCTCTGTGTCTTGGTAAGGCTGCCTCCTCCCTCAGGGGAGGTGATCAAAGAGCCAGCCACTGAGTTCATGTCAGAGACGGTCCCTGTTTCCATTACTAGGGAACCTACTTGGACACTGAACTGCCATGGGCTACATCTGTGCAGGAGTTCTAGGTTATCTCCATGCATGACCCTTGGTTGGAGTATCAGTCTCAGAAAAGACCCCTGTGCCCAGATATATTGGTTCTGTTGCTGACTTTGCAGAATTCCTGTTCCTTCCAGGACTTTCTATCTTCCCCATTCTTTCATAAGATTCCCTGCACTCTGCCATCTTAAATTACAGCATTTGATTTTGAGGCTATCACTGTTGCTGTAATTTAAGATGGCAAATAATCTTGTGCCACATAGTGAGGTATGGTGAGGTTTCCTGGTCCCCAGCAAAGAATGTAGATGGTTTTCAATCACCAGAAAAAGCATATGCCCTGGTTCATTAGAATTGTCAATGAGCAAGAAATTAAACAAGTGCAAATAAGTATGTAACAAGAATTACTGAAAAATAAAATTCATACACTTGAAAAAAAAAAACAAAGAGGGTTATATATTAGGGTTTAGAGTAAGGAAAGGATAAAACGATGCGATTGTATTATAGCCTCAAAATATTAAAGAAATAATTAAAATCAAAAAGAGAAATAGCTAAACATTATAACTTTCTGTATAGTCTATTAATAAAATGCTGTAAAACGATGATGCTGAGAGGTGATGCCCTCACATACTGACTTTGTCCCTGAATTGGGAGCTTCATACATGGACTTTCTTTATTTCCTAAGTAAATAAAGATGTTCTTCCTCAAATCTAATCAGTTTCCTGGTCTATAGGAAACGCTGCTTTTTTTTTCTTACCTTTAAAACCAAATCTTCGGCAGAAGGGAAGTTAGTACGATGTGGAAAGGATAGGAGCTCCACAAGTACCAAATATATCTGGGCACAGGGGTTTTTTCTGAAACTGTTTCTCCAACCAAGGACCATGTATGGATATAACCTAGAACCTTTGCTCAGACGAAGCTCGTGGCAGGTCAATAACCAATTGGTTTCCCATAGTAAGGGGAACAGGGACTATTTCTGACAGGAACTTAATGGCAGGCTCTTTGACCTCCCCACCCCACAAGGGAGGAGCAGTCCTGCTAGGCCACAGAGGAGGACTTTGAAGCCAGTCCTGATATACCTGATAAAACAGGGTCTGACGAAAGGGAGGATGTCCTCCCCAATCAGTGGACTTGGAAAGGGGCAGGGAGGAGCTGAGGGAGGAATGATGGGATTGGGAGGGAATCAGGGAGTGGGATACAGCTGGGATACAGAGTTAATAAAATGTAAATAATAATAATAATAATGATGATGATGAAAAAAATGTACTATTTGTATGTGTTGTGTGTAAAGTGGGAGATATGAAGGAGGAGGGAGAGTGCACTCAAACCCAAACCTAGGTGCATGCATGGAGGTTGGAGGATAAAGGTAGGAAACCAGCTCTGTCCTTCTACCATGGGTTCTGGAAATAGATGCCATGTGTTCTGTCTCATTTGTGGTTCCTAACTTAGACTCTATAAACTTGTGTTTGCATTAGAGTACACATAGAAACCAGAAAATGAGGAAAGGGTAATGAGGTAACATTTCAAGGGAATGGAACATTAGTGATGTGAAGGAGGAGAGAGGAACAGGAAGGGTTAAATGGGTGAGGGAAGAGGGTAGAGTAGAAGAGAGAGTATGTAGAAGAATAACTAATGCTGAAGATACTGAAATGCCATATGGAGACCTACTATTGTAGAAGCTTCCTAATATATATATATATATATATATATATATATATATATATATACATGTAAAAGGAGTTTAAATGTAGTGATCCTATAATGAGGATAACTGTGCCTCTCCCAGATACCATGAACTATCAAACAAAAGGCCAAGGGCCAAGTATGAGTTATGTGTTTTCTTGTTGGATGCTGGGATTCTACAGACCCCACAAACTTTAAAAGCAATTGCTGTTCATAGTTGCTCTTTAGAACCTGATAGTATGGCATTGATGCCTATGGTACTGCATATCAAACTCAAACTCTAACAGAAGCTTTATCCCTACTCGCTAGCTCTGACAGCAATGAAAGTTTCTATACATGAGAGTTGGTGGACATATGCAGGGAAACAGTATTCGCTAGACAGGATAGGGCCATTGCCTAGATGAATTCACAGGATATGTGAATGTATACATAAGCTCTACTCAAGAACAATCTAAACAAAATCCAAGTATAGAATGCAAAAGGGATTATAAGATCCCACCTCTAGGTAAGGAGCCATTGGCAAGTAAGTGATAGTTGCTTGGGGAAGAAGTCAGTTTTATTTCAAGGATGTATCTCTAAGATGCTACCCATATTCCAGGTAGTCTCAGGCACATGCATATGCAGGCAAAATTAAGTGTTCTCAGTGGGATTTAAAAAAAAAAGCACATAAAGCTGGGAGGGGAAAGTCATTGGGAAGGCAGAGAGCAGTTGGAAGAAAGATGGATTTGATCAAAATATATACATACTTAAAAGTTTCAAACAAACAAAAATCCCAGAATTTTCAAAACTGTCCTGTACAACAACAGATCATCTGGAGTTATGTCCATCCTTGTTCTCAAGATGTACTACAGAGCAATAGTAATAAAAACTGCATGGTATTGGCATAGAAGCAGAAAGGTGGATCAATGGAACTGAGTAGAAGACCCAGAAGTAAACCCACACACTTATGAATACTTGATTTTTGACAAAGAAGCTAAAACTATTCAATGGAAAAAAGACAGCATCTTCAACAAATGGTGCTGGTCCAACTAGATGTCTACATGCAGAAAAATGAAAATAGATCCATATATATCACCCTGCACAAAACTAGTCCAAGTTCATCAAAGACCTCAACATAAAACCAGATGCACTAAATTGGTTAGAAGAAAAAGTGGGGAAGTGCCTAGAACTCATTGGCACAGGAGACAACATCCTGAACAGAACACCAACAGCACAGGCTCTAAGAACAACAATCAATAAATGGGACCTCATGACACTGAAAAGCTTCTGTAAAGCAAAGAACACTGTCATCAGAACAAAACTACAGCCTACAGCCCGGGAAAGGATCTTCACCAACCCTATATCTGACAAAGGGCTGATATCCAGAATATATAAAGAACTAAAGAAGTTAAAAAGAAATAAATCAAACAATCCAATTAAAGTATCTGGGCACAGGATCTTCTCAGAGACTGTCATTCAACCAAGGACCACGTATGGATATAACCTAGAACCTCTGCTCAGATGTAGCCTGTGGTAGCTCAGTAACCAATCGGTTTCCCATAGTGAGGGGAACAAGGACTATTTCTAACAGGAACTCAATGATTGGCTCTTTGACCTCCCCACCCCCGAAGGGAGGAGCAGTCCTGTTAGGCCACAGAGGAGGGCTTTGCAGCCAGTCCTGAAGATACCTGATAAAACAGGATCAGATGAATGGGGAGGAGGTCCCCCCCATCAGTGGACTTGGAAAGGGGCACGGTGGAGATGAGGGAGGGAGGGTGGGATTGGGAGGGAATGAGGGAGCGGGACACGGCTGGGATACAGAGTTAATAAAATGTAACTGATAAGAAAAAATAAAATTAAATTAAAAAATGGGGTACAGAGATAAACAGAGAATTCTCTGTAGAAGAATATAAAACAGCAGAGACACACTTACAGAGATGCTCAACATCCTTAGCCATCAGAGATATGCAAATCAAACGACCATGAGATTTCATCTTACACCCATCAGAATGGCTAAGATCAAAAACTCAAGTGACAACACATGCTGGAGAGGTTGTGGAGAAAGGGAAACCCTCCTCCATTGCTGGTGGGAATGTAAACTTGTACAACCACTTTGGAAATCAATCTGGCGCTTTCACAGACAATTAGGAATAGCACTTCCTCAAGACCCAGCTATACTACTGTACTTCTACGCATATATCCAAAATATACTCAAGTGTACAACAAGGACATTTGCTCAACAATGTTTATAGCAGCTTTATTCATAATAGCCAGAACCTGGAAACAACCCAGATGTCCATCAACAGAGGAATGGATACAGAAATTGTGGTATTTTTACACAATGGAATACTACTCAGCAATTAAAAACAATGAAATCATGAAATTTGCAGGCAAATGGTGGAATCTAGAAAATATCATCCTGAGTGAGGTATCCCAGGAGCAGAAAAACACACATGGTATATACTCACTTATAAGTGGCTACTAGACTTGTAAGATAGGATAAACATACTAATCTGTACACCCAAAGAAGATAAACAAGAAAGAGGATTCAGGGTAAGATGATCAATCCTCACTTAGAAAGACAAATGGGATGGACATTGGAAGTAGGAGAAAACAAATAACAGGACAGGAGCCTAACATAGAGGACCTCTGAAAGACTCTACCTAGCAGTGTGTCAAAGCAGATACTGAGACTCATAACCAAACCTTTGGCAGAGTGTAGGAAATCATATGAAAGAAGGGGGAGTTAGTAAGACCTGGAGAGGACAGGAGCTCCACTAGTACCAAATATATTAGGGCACAGGGGTCTTTTATGAGACTGTTTCTCCAACCAAGAACCATTTATGGATATAACCTAGAACCCCTGCTTGGATGTAGCCCATGGTAGCTCAGTATCCAAGTGGGTACCCTAGTAAGGGAAACAGGGACTGTTTCTGACATGAACTCAATGGCTGGCTCTTTGATTCCTCCCCCCGCCCCCGCCTACTGAGGAAGGAACAGCCTTGCTAGGCCACAGAGGAGGACATTGCAGCCAGTCCTGAAGAAACCTGATAAGCTAGGGCCAGATGGAATGGGAGGAGGACCTCCCCTATCAGTGGACTTGGAAAGGGGCAGGGAGAAGATGAGGGAGGGAGGGTAGAATTGGGAGGGAATGAGGGGTGGGGCTACAGCTGAGATGCAAAGTAAATAACCCGTGATTAATATAAAAAAATAAAAATTATTAAAAAAAAAGAAAAAATTTCAAACAGAGCTACAAAGTACAAAAATTTACCTATTTGAAAGGAAAATACGTAAGAGTACAGAAATGTGCAAAATAACAATTCTTTCTAAACTCTTTTCTGGAAAAAAATGAATAGAAAGAAACACAGTCAGAAAACTAAGGTCCCTTAAAGTTGCATTTCTCAGCAATATAGGCAGCATTTGTAAGTCTTAGTTCTCCTATAGTGAGGATTGGACAGTGGGATTCAGGATTGTTAAAAAAAAAAAAAAAAAAAAGTCCTCTACCACTGAGCTAAGTCCTCTGCCCAGTGCTGTCTTATGTTGAGAGAAAGTGCTGGCATGTAATCCACTCTCCAGCTTAGGTAGACTTGAACTTGTGAATCTCCCATCTCAGGCACTTGAATAACTGAAATCACAGGCCTACAACATAAGGCTAACTTTCTAAATCTAATTTTCTAGGAAGAGAGATTTGAATGAATGGCTGGGTAATTAATAAGTAAGTATATAGATGGATGACGGATCAATAGATAGATAGATAGATAGATAGATAGATAGATAGATAGATAGATAGAGACAGATATCCCCATTCATTTTACTTTGTTTTGTTTTGTAACTTTATACAAGCTAAAGTCATTTGGAAAGTGGGAACCTCAATTAAGAATTGACATGTAATCAAATCTGCATGGCATTTTATATTGTTTAATGAATAATGTAGGAGGGTCCATCTCATTAGGTGGCTTTAAGCATAGACAGCTGGTCCTAAATGGAATAAGGAAGCAGACTTCGTGAGCCATGTGGAGCAGGCTAGTAAGCAGAGTTCCATCAGGGTATCTGCTTCAGTTCCCAGCTTCACGTTCTTGCCCTGAGTTTCTACCCTGACTTTCCTCCATGACTGAGTGCTGACATTACAATTTTTATATATGCACATCTAAACTTTTTAAGAAGAACTCATTTCATCAGTCTCATCATGGACTCTATGAAGTCAAGCCAACAAAATTCTATTGATTCAGAAATGTAAGATGATTAGATCCTATCACCTCACACATGGGCACATCCCATCAATAATTTGAAGCTCCTTGTTCCTTATTCACCTGCAAGCCTGTTCTTCCCTTAAAGCTCAGAGAAAAAGCTCGGAGACAAGCCTACTCCAAGGCAGGTGGGAAAAATCATTCCTAAATTTTTCAGAAGTCTTGATGCTGCATGCTCTCTTGCATTATATTTTACATTACCATTTTTTTCCATTTTGTTTTTATTCTGTACCTACAACTCTGTCTATGTAGGTAAAAAGTAAAATGCATCATACCTTAGAGAAAAAAAATGAAAGAAGGAGAAGTAGGATGAAGAGAAATAAGAGCAATTCAAGGAGTTGCAAGAGAAGAAATAGTAAATGAAGAGTAAGAAGAAAGCAAACCCAGGGAAAAGAAAAAAAATAGACAAAAAGGATGAGACAGAAAATATGTGAAGGAAATGGATAAAGGAGAGAGATTCCAATTCGGATGACAACAAAAATATTCTCTTGACCATGTGACTAAGGTTTACATGATTCTTAATGAAAACATAAAACCTACATTTTTATATAAATATATATAGTTGCATTACATAGTTCTTATATGGCTACATGTTTTTCTTTTTAAATTATTGGGTAGTTGTATTAGTAAAGTTCTTTTTCCTCAGTGGAAGAAGTTGTGCTTAGCTCTAATACAACTTGATATGTTGGGCCAGGTTGGTATGAAGGGTGCTCCTCTTTTCTGAGGAGAAGGGGGATGGGTCAAGAGGGTGGGAGGGTAGGAGCTGGAAATGATGAGAAAAAAAAAAAGACTTGACACTAAGTTTTGGGATGCTGCCCTCACCTATATAGTGTTTTCCAGCACTATCCATTTATTTATAAATTTTTCTTTACAACTGAACACAATTTCATAATAAGGAGGGAGTTTTAAGTTGAAAGAAGGCCAACATGTTAGATACGCTGCCATGCTGTTTTTAGAGAATGTAGTCTTTGGCCCTTGGTGCTTTTCTTAGTCAGTGACGCTACACTTTGTTTCAATTACCTGATTTCAAAATTTATAGAGCATTCTTTTTTTTAATTCTTTATTAATTACACTTTATTTACTTTGTATCCTTCGTGGTTCCCTTCCTCCTCCCGTCCCAATCCCTCCTTTCCTCCACCCTCTGCATGCATGCCCCTCCCCAAGTCCACTGATAGGGGAGGTCTTCTTTTCCTTCCCTCTGATCCTAGTCAATTAGGTCTCATCAGGAGTGGCTGAATTGTCTTCTTCTGTGGTCTGGTAATGCTGCTTCCCCTTCAGGGGGAGGTAATTAAAAAGCAGGTCAATCAGTTCATGTCAGAGACAGTCCCTGTTCCTATTACAATGGAACCCACTTGGATACTGAACTGCTATGGACTACATCTGTGCAGAGGTCTTGGGTTATCTCCATAAATAGTGTTTTCTCCATGCTAATCCAAAATTAATTAGTCATGAGCTCACATATGAGCCTTTGTTAGGTTATTAGAAACAGCTTTCTTTAATGACATGACCCTAGTAGGTCAACTACACACCAGTAAGGCCCCATTCTCAAGAAGAGAGGTGAAAAAAAGTCAAAATTGAGTGAGTGAGATGTGAAGTAGATATGAATGGAGTTGGGGACAATGAATGTGACCAAAATACATCATATGAAATTCTCAAAAAAAGTAATAAAAACATTCTTTAAAATATTTTCATGAGTGAATGGAATTTTATGTACGAAGTGGGAAATAGTAAGAGCTGGAGAGGACAGAAACTCCACAAGGAGAGCAACAGAACAAGAAAATTTGAACACAGGGAACTTCCCAGAGACTCATACTCCAATCAAGGACTATCCGTGGAGAAAACCTAGAATCCTGACAATGCAGCCACTTCTGATGAGAACTGATAGACTAAGATCAGAAAGAAGGAGAGGAGGACCTCCCTTATCAGTGGACTTGGGGAGAGGCATGCATGCAGAAAGGGGGGAGGGTGGGACTTGGAAGGGAAGTGGGAGGGGATTATGGGGGGATACAAAATGAATAAAGTGTAATTAATAAAAGTTAAAAATATATTTTTTTCATGAATCCTTATTTTTTTTTTACTTTATCAACAATTTGCTTGTTTTTGGTTTGAATATAAAATATTTACCAGTGGCTCATATACTAGAAGTTGCTCTCCAACCTATGACAGTATTATGGGATTTCCCAAAAACTGTGGTGGAAGTAGTTCACTGCAGGCATGGATGTAAAGGGTATCTTGATGGGGCCTTTGATTGTTCTCTCTGCTTCCTGTCTTCCATAAAGTAAGAAGGCTCCTCCACCACCTGCTTCTCCCACCATCATGTTCTGCCATACCATATGGAACCATGGGCTCTAAATCATGACCTATAAAACCATGACCTGAAGCAAATCTTTTTATCTTATGTTTTTTTTTTCTTTTTCTGTCAAGTATTTTCTCACAGCAACAACTCAACCAATGCATGCCTAAATGAAATTCAAAGTCCTCTAAGAAGCAAATTCTTCCCAATTCATTTTCTGTGATATGTCAACCATGAACTTTCAAATCTTACTGCACTTTGTCATGCTTAAACCATGTAATACACATTTTAACATTGTAATTTCTCTTCTGTTATCTGTCTCCATCCTATTGATGTATCCTCTCTATAATTTAGTCTCATATGAATATATCTCTGTAAAATCCCAGCTTAATTACCACTGTTTATTTAAACCTTCAGCAGCTTAGGGAGCAGTTTAAGTGAAGTTGTTTATATACATCCAAACACACACACACACACACACACACTGATTCAAATCCTTGCTCTGCCAATAATTTTTTTACCCCTGTTTAAACATTTTATCTCCCTGGGCTTTAGTTTCTTCACCCATATAAGAAACATGAAAATATCATCTTTCTTTAGAATAGTTTGAGTAGCAAATAAAATAATAAATGCAGAGTATTTGGAATATCAAAAGCAACTACTCAATAATTGTCACAGCAGCAGCAGTAATTTAAGAAATGGTAAGTTCTTCCACAACTATAATCCTCTCTTCTGATAGACGTTCTATTATTTATAAAAGGTGACACAGAATTTTGGACTTTCATGAGATTCAAATTTCTAACTCTGATAGCACCTTATGGCGTTCTAGATCTGTCTCTTCAATACCATTAAAAAAAATAACAAAAACTAGATTTTTTACTTTCTATTTTCCATCTGGTGTGACCTTTAGGCCCAGAGTAGGAAGTACATTAACAGTAAGTGGCTGACTTATTCCTCTTCTGCTTCACGCTATGGTGCATATTTACTCTGTGCATGAGGTCTGGATATGGGAGAAAGATCTTCTCCCACAACTTTCCACAAATTAAATTAAATTGCTACCTGTCCAGAACTCTTTGAGGCTTCATTATTCTTTCTTTACTGTGGAATCCAAGAATCAGGTGATAAATTGGACTTAAATCAGGATGGTCTTTTCCTCTAAAAAAGACTTTGCTTGTCTTTATCACTAACCTGTTGAGGTGTTTGCAGTGGCTTATCTAAATATTCAGAATTGATCAAAGACATATCCATTGCTCCTATAAAGTACTGGCATGCCAAGATTAACACCAGGTGTGATAAAAGCAGTTTGTTCTACATAGAGGGTACCCACAACCTTTAAAGAATTGAAAACATAAGGAAACAAATTAAAGTTGGTGTGGTAATTATCAGTACGCACCAGCAATGCTTAGCAACATCACTGATAAAATAGTCCTTCCTGCTGAAGGTGGACTACTCCCACTGACACCCATAAGCATGCTACCTCCCATATCGCCCTCTGAAAATCATCCTTATAGAAACCTTACCTTTTCTGGTCCCTATGAAGATTCTAAAATACCTTAGAACAACTTCAAAAACAAAACAAAGAAACAATTGAAAAATTCTTATCACCAAGTCGTCAGGCTTGGTGGCAAGTAGCTTGACCGGTGGCGCCATCTTGCAAGACCAGTGTTTTGTGCTATGTTCGACCATAAAAATACACTTCACATCAAAGAACACTATTGAAGATACAAATATGTCCTTCATAAAACAGTCACATTTTATACTAATAGTTTGTGAGACTGATTTTGAAAAGTATATTGCTCTGATTTGGTGTTTAATCACCCAAATGGGAATCATAAAGAATGATTTGTAGGGTGACTAAGTACTGCTGTGGGCTGTTGTCAACTAGTTTTAATTCAAATCAGACATGGGCTAGACTCTTGGATGAGGGTAGAAACTGAGGTCTTTGATTTATGTCCTTTGATACAGGAGGCATAGGAGACAGGGATAATAGAATGCAGACACTAATAGGCAGGTTGAGGAGCAGACATCATCCAGTGATACCTCATCTTTGTCATTCTGAGTCTCTTTCTCCAAGTCTGGCACTGCCCCGAATACTGTCTCTCAGTTTCTCCTTGACTCCATCTACAGCACATTCACTTTTCTCATTGAATTACGGCCACTTTTGTTGTCAATTCCAAACACACAGAACACTGAAGCTATTTCATCTCTATCCTTTTTTAACCTCGTGTTTTGTTTCTCTTGTCTCCAGCGAGTACACTAATTCCTTGGTTATCTCTCTCACTGTCTATGCATAATTCAGGGTGCCTGTCACTGGAGGTGTCACTCTGTACCCATAGCTCATGAATGAAACCAGCAGTGATGCAATTTCTGCTGATCAGGGTTTCCTCTTGAAAGCTATAGTTACATGCCCAATTAGCAGCAAGACGTGAGGTTTAAACTTCATGACACATCTGAACATTACAAATTATTCTCTTATCTTCACTTTGTCTTAGGTTATATACCAGTTACAGACATGGACAGTCATTATCATTTCCAGAATGTTATTATAAGCAACTAAAAGTTTGTCATCTAACCTTAGATAATGGTTTGAAGATAATGAGTTGGTCTTGGTTCTGCATAGTCATACAAATATTTCATTCCAGGTGAAATGAAGTTAAACATATTTCCAGAGGACTGTATGGAATAATCATAGATAAATATATGTACTTCTAGGTAGTGTTAACCTAGGCTTTTGTTTTTAACAGTCTGTTTCTCTTAATGATACTATAATGCTATGGCAAGACAGCACAAAAAGACATTCAGGGACTGAAGAACTAATGAGGAGAAATGCTATTTGCAGGAGATGTGATTTTCCACATAGACATTTGAGTATGAGAAAACTGACAAGCTGGTTAAACATTTCAAAGTGACTTGATACAACCAAAAATCGTATCAGGTTTAATCATTTTACAAGTAGCTGTTTTGTTTTGTTTGTTTGTTTGTTTGTTTGTTTTTCATTTACAAAGGGGTCATATTAATGCAAGCTAAAATATTATTTTATATGTGAAAGAGGGTGATATATAATTATTTGAACAGTATAATAATTTCATATAAAAGTTCATAGTAGTTTTAAGATTGGAAAGAAGTTGAGTAGTGTAAAAATAGTAAGAAGAAAGAAATAGATGGGAAATAATATAAGAAAAGAAAAAGAAACCTAAAAATTCTGAAGTTTCTTTTGGTATAAATTTCAGAATGTTCTCAGATCAAAATATTTGACTATTTTTTTGTTTGTAATCCATGAGAGTCACCAGATGAAATAGCAATATTACCTTAAAAAATCACAAATATAAGTGTATGTAATGTATATGCTGTGAGGCACATAGAAAAGATACATATAGTATATGTGTTTACTCACATATATAAAGATAGATATATGTGTATACACACACACACACACACACACACGAGGGCAGCAAAATAATGGAAACCTACACTAAGCTTCTAAATTTGACTTTCAGCACTATATTTGCCAATCTCTAATTTAAGGCCTAAGAACATTGATCTAGTGAAATGAAGCCCTCCTTGTGTGCTGGAAAAGTAGGCAAAAGTTTCAAAGATTACTGTTTAGGTTTGTGTAATTGCTATAAATATTCCTCCTATATTTGCCCTCAAGGTTAAAGGCTGTACACACCCATATATGTGCAGCAATAGAGAATAGGGGACAATAGAGTTGAGAGAACTTTTGATGAGGAAACTCAGCTCAGAATCTGAATTAGCAGCGTGTAAACATGCCATGTTTTTCTTCTTTCTCTGGCTCTCTTATTTAGTCATTGTCATGAGGAGACTCGGGCTACAAAGTTGCCAGTATTCTTCTCTACTCTAAAATTACAAACCAGTTTACGAGAAGCACATCACTACTCCTGCTCCTTAGCAAGTATAGACTGTTACAGGTTCTCAGCACAACTGTGGAAATGATGGAAATGTAAAGTGCCTCTGGTTGGTACATCAGCATTCATTACAGTTAAAACACACCCTTGGCACTCAGTATTATAGCCTTTGAAGCCTCTGGTCCCCATAGTCACCAGGTGCATCACTGGGATGCTGAATGCCAGACGGGTTAGTCACTAGGTGAAAAAGAACAGTAGTACTTTTGTGGGGGATATATATATATATATATATATATATATATATATATATATATATATAAATCTATCTGTAAGAGTAATATATCAACACTACCATTACACAGTCTTTTCATGACTGGTTTTTCTTTTGTAAGGAATTAAGCCTGACTTTTTCACACACTTTGGTGTTAAGACCTGTTCACACTCCCATAATTCGTTGAGAAACTACGGATTATGTGAACCATCAACATTTATAAATAAGGAATTTAAACAAAAAAGTTACAGTACCAATTAATTTATATAAGATTCCACTAACAAACAGCTTATAAACATCTCTTTTTTTAAATTAAGTTTTCCCAAAACTAATGGATCCCATTTTCAATATAAAGGGCATGCTTTGGTTTCCCTCAAATTTGAAAGGTATTAATTTCTTAACAGTTTTTAGTAACATAGAATACAATGCCTTACTCTATTATACTAAAACTCACTGGTTCCACATACCTGGTTGGATTTTTATTGTGAATGATTTTATAATATTCACTTAGAGATACAAGCAGATCTAAATAGTGACATATTTCATCATATAAAAATTATTACTTAACATCAACACCAAACATTATATAAAACTCTAAGTCTTAAGGAATAGTCAAATTTACAAGCTTTAAATTTTCTTACTTTTGCTTCAGATTTTGAGTTTTATTGCTAATCAAAGAGGATTACTTCACTGACTTTTAACAAATTGTCTTGTACAAATGTAAGTCGAATATCCACACCACATCACTTTTTATTTGCACACTCATTCATATGAGGCGCTTTACATTCCATTCATACTCATACTTCTGCATATAAAAAAAGTATTGAAACATGATTTTTTTTTGTCACCCAGGACATTTGTAAGTATCTGAACCTACACCTATGGTCAATATTAATAAATTAACAATCTGTACTCCATTTTGAATAGCAGACAGTACCAATTTTTTTATTCATTGTGGCTTTTGCTAGTACAGTAAAAATAGAAACTATTGTTTTTGTTTCTATTTCTGTTTAGACATCAGCAACCCATCAGGGCTTCTCAGAGGCATTCCCTACAAGTCTGAGAAGTATCAAATTAAAAAAAAAATCAAATAAGGTATCACTATACACTTCCCAAGATACTTAATTTAATGAAAATAAATTTATTGATAATAAATCAAGGCATAAACTTATTCATTAATGTTTGAGTAGAGAAGAGTTTAAACGTTTGAACGGAAGAACATTTTAAAGTAATCCTAAGAATTCCTAAAATCACAGCCACAAGAAGCTAACACAAAGCATAAGAGAAAATACAAGCACGGTTTTGAGTATGTATTAATCCTTGTACTGTTTTCCATACCTTTTGGCTTTATTACCTTGAAATTATTTCCTTTCTTACATAGCACATGCTTCTTTGATTTGCTTCTTGAAAATGATGCTGGAACGAAAACTCTGTAATCCTCTGTCTGAGATCCAGGTGAAGACATACACCTGTTCTTAAACTTAACCCTTTACCTCTGACTCAGCCATGCACCAGAGTCAATCAAAAGGGCTCTTGCCAGGAAACTAATCACGTGTCTCCTCTCCTTAGCCAACCATGAGGCCATGCTACAAACAACAGCTGCTCAGTTGAGACATTCATCTAGCAACCTGTACATACCACTGTCATTATTTGTGGCTCTTTGCCAGATGGCTCCAGAATAGCAAATAACCCATCAGGTTTCACAACTTTCAAAACACAGAAAGGAAACATTGTACTCTTTTTATAGATGGGTTATATATATTTTTATATATAACTTATAATTTATATGTAAATAATATATATTTATATAAATATAATATATAAATTTATATTTATATAAATTTATACAAATAAAGCAAAACTGATCTATGATGGAGAAAATATCTTTATTTCTGGAAATATTTTTGTTGTCATTTATATGCGTTTATGCTCCTAAAAAGTACTAGCAAGAAGGTTTCCTCAGATGTAGCACTTTGATACTGGCTACATTTTATTTTCTGTAATTTTCTTTACTCTTGAGAATTTAACACATTTATACAATGAAACATGTTCTAATCTCATCCCACCATCTCTAACTCCCCTCATTTCCCCTATGGCCCCTCCTCCTTAACTTCCTTCCTTTCTTTCTTTTTCTTTCTTTCTTTCTTTCTTTCTTTCTTTCTTTCTTTCTTTTTTCTTTTTTAGCAACTCAATAAATTCAATTAGTTCTGTCTATACCTGCATGTGAGTGGAGCCATCATTGGAGCACAGAAAAATCTCCTAACAGCCCTAGTCTTTTGTTTTGGACATCAATCTATAACAAAGTACAATAAATTTCTTTTCTTTATAAATAATTCAGTCTGTGGCACAAAATAGACCACTATGGGTAGCAATAATCTGAAGGTATGAGTAGATATTTGCCTTACACAATAACTGTTAAATGTACCTTTAGTGTTTGATCCCAAGAGGAAAAATTATAACCAGACCTTGACTTTAAATTGTTGACGATTATCAACGAGAATAATCTTAAACTATGGTCTACTATGTTATCAATGTAGCTTTTGTGGTGGTGATTTACCTAGTACTTAACAGATGAAAGAGTGAGTCATAAGACACCCCAAATTCTTCATCATGGTGCAGTACTCGAATACCTTTCCCGATCCTCCACTTCCGCCCACTTCTGAAATCTTTCAAATTCTTTGTGTTTGGCTTTCACATATCTTCTTTGCCACATTTATTCTAATCTGCTTCCTTTGTTTAAAATGTTATCTATATGTTGATGATTGTCAGACAACTGTTTTTCAATCCTGACATCTCTCTGAGCTCTGCGCTTGCATATCTAAATCTCACATAACATTTTCACTGGTGTTTCAAATTGCACCTTATACTTCATGTCATTAGTTTATAATGAATTAACCTCTCTGGCAATTTCACAACTACTTCTCCTCACCCTTCCCAGTTTCAGGAGCTTGCAATTTCCTTACCCATTGGCCATGACAAGAGTGTGGAGAATCTAGCCACTCCTCAACAGGGGATGGTAGAAGACAGCTTCCCATGCTGTCAAAAGAACAGACTCCCCTTTCAAATGTCTGCATTTAAAAAGAATGACATAAATGTTTGTTAAGCCTGGCCTTTGTCCTTCTGTCATTGTTTGTTTCTTTCCTCCTCACACAATTAACTCTAAACGGCATTAAATACTTGGTACTGTTAGGCCACAGAGGAGAACTTTGCAGCCAGTCTTGAAGATACCTGATAAAACAGGATCAGATGAATGGGGAGGAGGTCCCCCCTATCAGTGGACTTGGCAAGGGGCACGGTGGAGATGAGGGAGGGAGGGAGGGACTGGGAGGGAATGAGGGATCGGGACACGGCTGGGATACAGAGTTAATAAAATGTAACTGATAAGAAAAAAATAAAATTAAAAAAAAAAAACAACTTGGTACTGAGGACAGTAGCAAACTAAAGCCTGTGTGAACTAGAGCCAGGATAAGGAAGGCATATACACAGCAGAGAAATGGAAATATGCATGTACGTGCATACATAATATTACATATATGTCTATATGTTTATCATTTAGTACTGTTCACTAAGAAGCCATAGAACCACAGAACCTTAGCAGACAACACTCAGGGTTTTTGTTTGTTTGTTTGTTTGTTGTTTTTGCTTCTGTTTTGTTTTCTTTTGAGCAATACTTTCCACCAGAGTTCTTTTAAGATAAGACTTGTTCTAAGGCTGAGTCAGAAATTATAAATTGAATCTGGAACGCTTTCTTCTTCTAGACAACTGATCTGGGTAGTTTCTTGTATTCAGAGTTCATTTTCTCACCAGAGTTTGTCTAAACTCTACATGGTTCTGTTCGGGAACAGGCCCATTTTATTATAACATTTTACTGATTTTTTAATACCTCTCTTCTCCAAGACAATACATTGATACATGGTTAAATATGGTTTGAAATCAAGAAAAGCTTATTAGAAGTGGTCTTAGAGTCATAGAATATATACTTAATCTTTTCACATCTCTGGTCTGGTCCTTGGACTTGTCAATATGTGTTATGTGTCCTATCTGGATTAATGTTACCATTCTGGCACTCACCACCAAGGTCCAGTTTTGGCCATTTATTTCTCATCAGAGTCTCTTCTTTCTTTACCCAGTTTAAGCATAGGTTCCTTCAGTTCCTGAACCCTCTAAGAACCCCAAGTTTTTTTCCTGAGTTACAGAGGAGCAGCTTTTCCACATGTACCTACACTCACCTATCTTGCTATATTTCTCCATTAGGTGTGCTATGCTTAACCCACTATGTTGTTCCCATAGCACACCTTGCAAAATGTCACCTAGATATCATAGCTCCCACACCTAGCACATCTCCCGTATTCTTGGGCTCATTCATTTTGATGTTCACCTTTCTCTCATTCTCCTGGAGTTTTACCTCAAGAGAGAGGACGAAGAGGCACCTGATTTCCCTTGTTAACTTCTGATTTTCTCTTTCTCCCCATACTTTTCTGGAATCAAAGGAATGTCTGTCTTCCTCTTTCCAACATACATTTACTTTACTTCATAAGTACGCTCCATTTGGTTTTGAAGGAGAAATGTCCTTTTACAACTATGGAAATAATTCTGTGATCTTACCAAGCCAAGCCTTAAAAATGACACTGTTCATAAAAGTATATTTTTTTTTTTGCCTTAGCTTGGCTTGGCTTGGCTTGTTTTGGCAAAGCTTAGGTCTTAAATTCTTTTTGTTTCTTCAACTACAAGTTAATCGTATTTGGGATTTTAAAAGTTGTATGTAGAGATAGAGAAATGACTTGGTTGTTAAGTGTACTTACTGGCTGTTTTGCCAGACAACCTGTGTCTGGAATAAGCAACAGACTGAGTGCTTATCCAGGAGATCCAGAACTCTTTTCTGGCCTGCACATGTATCCATGAACACACACACAAACATACACACATTCACACACACACATACATACATGCATGCAAATATTTATACATACAACATACACAAACATTCACATATATACATACACACAGGTATACTCACAGAAATAATAAATCATTTAAATTTCTATTATTTTTCTTACAAAATTTCCACTGTAAAAATCCTAACCTAAATAAATATACTTGACATGAAGGGGTTGTCAATGCATAAAAGAATACAAAAAAGACCTGGTAGGCTAGGGTTAGATGGAAGGGGAGGAGGACCTCCTCTATCAGTGGACTGGGGGAGGGGCATAGGAGAAGAAGAGGGAAGAAGGATGGGATTGGGAGGGGATGAGGGAGGAGGTTACAGCTGGGATACAAAATGAATAAATTGTAATTAATAAAAAATTAACTAATTAAAAAAGAAAGGTGTGTTAATGTTATTTACAAATTTCATTTTATTACGTATACCCCCTGATCTTTTGTTTCTCACAACACTGTACATTTTGGCAAAGAACCATCGGAATTGAATCTCCCAAAGAATTTAGAAGTACTAGATCTTCTAGTCACTTGTGCTTTCTTTTTCATTTTTTATTATCTTGTTATTACTCTGTTTTTAACCTAATATAGGTTGCCCCATCTGAACTACGTGAATCTAGGAACATATATTCAATTATAGTTCATTATTTTCCATCATTATAAGTTATGGATTCCAAATAAAGATATTTACAGGAAGTGGAGAATATCGATTTAAGGATCTTTTTCCCATCTGCAAACACAGTAGAGCCTCATCAATAGCATCAGGTGTTGGCTCTCTCCCATGCGGTGGGTCCCAGGTTAGGTCAGGCACTCCTTGCACATTCCCTCAATCTCTATTCTGTCTTTATTCCTGCACATCCTGTAGGTAGCGTAAATTCTAGGTGGAAGTTTTTGTGGGCAGGTTGGTGTTCCCCTCCATCCACCGGGGGTCTCAGTTAGAGTCACCCCAATGTCCTTCTAGGGGAACACCCTGTTGCAGGTCTCCAGCTTATCTAAGAGAAGCCATGGCCCATGGTTTCTTCTCTCTCTCAGCAAGTTCTCTGTTCTTCCCCCCACCCCGCACTCCCCAGAGAGGAGCCCAGTATGGCTGTCCTCTGAGGGGCTCCACCCAGCAGTGGATGAAATAGCAACTGAGACTCACAGTCAAACAATGGGCAGAGTGAAGAGAGTCTTACAGGAGAGTGGAGGAAAGACTGAAGGACCTGGAGCAGACAGGAGCTCCACAAGAAGACCAACAGCCTCCAAACTCAAAGCCCAGAGGGGTTTGCAGAGACTAGAGCACCAACCAAGGACCAGGCGTGGACTAGAACTAGGAGATATATGTGTAGCTTAGCCAATATGGATGCAACTTAGCCTCCATATGAGCCCTCTAGAAAAGGAATTGGGAGCTGTTTCTAACATGGTCTCTGTTGCATGCTTTTCTATCAATTCCCCCAGTGGGGCTGCCTTACCAGGACACCGTGAAAGAGGAAGCACACAGTCCTTACATGACTGGATGGGCAGAGGTGGGTTTGTTTGAGGGGGAAGCTCTCTTTTTCTGAGGGGCAGAGGAGTGAGCATAGGGGAATTGGGGGGGATGGAGGGAAGGGACCAGGAGGAGACAAGGGAGGTGCCTAGCACTGAGAGATAAAGTGAATAACAAAATAAAAAATACTTAAAAAATAAAAAAATAAAGATACTGTTCTTGTTAGTATTTTGGAACACAACCTGCTCCTGGGTTACCCAGCGACCTATGATGTCATCATGTGTCACTGGCCAGGTGGCCACACCTGGAAGGCGTGGTAACCTTGCCCCTTAAAGGTACGACCCCTATAGGTGGTCTCTCTCTCTCTCTCTCTCTCTCTCTCTTATTCTCTCACTTTCTCTCTCTCTCTCACACTCTCTCTCTTTCTTGGGGAGCCCCCTATTCCCCTTTCTTTCTCTCTCCCCACCATGTCCTGTTCTCCCACTCCCTCCATACCCACTTAATAAACCTCTGGCATAGAAGATAGGTTGACCCCAGCCTCATCTTTCTTTAAATAATAAATAACAATTCTACCACTCAATAAGCTTTTTTTCCTTTTTTCCAATTACCTAGCCTTTATCATTCACTATTAAGAGCAATTGTGCCTATTATCAAGTTTATAAAACCATCTACATAGGAAATGTGTTTTTAAAATCATAATATGAGATAAACATTATAGTCTAAGAGTGTCCAGTTAGTCTACAAGGAAGAATAAGTCAAGAAAAACAAAATACAAGGCTGACACTTTTAATTTTCCAAAATTATGACTTTAAGTAACATGGAAAGACTTTTTGAGAACTTCACAACAGTTCCCTTGTGATGAAATTCTGTATGACGTATAGTCTTATCAGAATAGCTGAAAGACATGTCACTGCTTTCCAAATGTTCTCATTGAGAAATTAGGTTGAGTATATTCAAAGTATTGAGAGAGCTGATCTTCAGATACATTTAAGTAAGAAAATACTTTATTAGCAACTTATAGCTGACATTTTCAATTTTAGAGAGAGAGAGAGAGAGAGAGTTTATGTCTTCCTAAAGAGAAGCAATTGAGAAATAGAGTAAGACTCCAAATGGCAACTATCTCACCACCTTACTATGGACTGGAAACCTAAATACAGGTCACAATCCCTAGTACCCAAATAGGCTGAGCCCCTAGCCATAAAGAAACAAATCAAATTGTTAAATTGAGAAGCAAAAAGAAAGAAAAAATAGAGGAACTATTCCAAGGTAAATTGCACGCTGGGGAAAGTAAAGGTCTTCATTAGTGCCATTTTTTCAGGATAACATCGTACCAGGGAATTTGCCCCAAAGATGTCATCTGTGTTTCAGTAAAGCTGAGGAAAGCTTGTGATTCCTGACTCACACAATACCTGGGAAGGCAGCCCAGCCCCGGGGACAAGAAAAACAGGATTTGTTACTCTGATTCAGACATATTTACTTTACCTCCATAGAGTACTAATTCAGTTATGTTTTCTTACTCTCTTAAAAAAAATTACAGACCACAAGAATGGAGGTGGTTTCTCATGATGCTGGGAAAAGGTATGAAAAATGAGAAGGAACTGTTTGTGGCTGTATGGCTTTGTGTGCATATGACAGGACAGAAGTTTGGAGAAGGCACACCAATATTATGCTTGAGTCTTCGAACAGTTAGTTTCATTCTGTAGAAGGTTGCTGAGCTGCTAATATCTACATTTATTTGTTTTTGGTGACAGATTCATAGATGAAGCCTCTCCTCAAACTGATCAAGAGACACACATGGCATATCTATAGCTCTGTGTTTGTGTGTGTGTGTGTGTGTGTGTGTGTGTGTAAAGCAGGAGAGACAGACAGACAGAGAAAAAGAAAGAGAATTGAAACAGAATTTATGTCTAGCCTAAGATGACCTGAAATTTACTATATAACCCAGTCTGACCTCAAACTCACAACCTTCATGAATCAACATTCATTATACACAGAACAAGTTAGAAATAGGGGAAAGAATTTTGGATAAATAATCTATTAATAATAATATTATAATAATCTTAGATTATATATTATATATAATATTATAATTATTATAAAATTATAATATAATATAATATTATGTAATCTTAGATTATATATTATATATAATATTATAATAATAACATAATCTAGTAATAATAATTTATTAGAGATAAAGAAGATTTATCATACAAAATACAGGATTCTCAATTGGATTTGAATTTCAGATAAATAAATACTAGTACTAGCTCCATGCAATGTTTATCATACTCCATCTCACTAACTTAACTCTACTATCTAAATGTGAGGGCAGCCACTTGTTTTCCAAGATATTTAGAGCAGGGTTAGGTAAATATTTTTTTAGTGAAATATTTTTAGTGAAATTTAAGTTTACTTGAGTGTTCCTTAATTTTACCTGAAAAATCTTGAGATTTTACTTCAGAGTGTGTGGCTTGTCTCTGTGCATATGTCTTCTATGTTTGTGTTATTGCTATTGTGTTTGTCTTTGCATATTTGTTGCCTGCCTGTGTGTACAGAAGGGAGAAGAGATGAACTTGGATGACTTGAAGGCTGAGCAGTAACGATAAGAAGACTTGTGTTCCTTATGTTTCCAAAAACAAACGTTTTCTTTCAACAAAATGATGATAATATATAAATTATGTATTTAAAGGCTTCATATTGTAACTCAGGCCTGTAATTCCAGTGATTAGGAGGTTGAGGGCAGGATGATCTTGAGACAAGTTCAGCTTGGGCTACATAGCAAGAAGCTGTCTCAACAAAAAGAAAAAAAAAATACATAAAAAAGGGAAAAAATGGAAATCCACAATAACATACTAGAGATAATCATTGTTAAAATTAACAAATTTATCTGACTTCTTTTCATTACTCATATCCCTCAAATAGAAAATAAACAGAAAAGCTTAAAACAATATTAATGTATCCACCAGAGACGACTAGGTGGGCATGGGTTCAACCCAAAAGAAAATCTTTATTAGCTGGCCAGAGACTACACCGGGGGTTTGGAATCCAAGTGAGTCCTGAGCCTTTCTCATGGTGCTCATTTACCCATAAAACCATATCCTCAGTTGACCCACTTCAGATATCAAGAGCAGTCAGCCAAAAGCAAAACTACAAAAGCCAAAAAACAAGGTTAGTACTTTCAGAGACTTTTGCAGAACTATGTACTTTCAGTGATTAAGGTATTTACTTTCATGCTGCCAGTGGACAGGGTTCCAAGGTGTGAACCATAATTCCATCATGACATCAGTTGTGAGAGGGCCTGGAGGCATATTGGGGTCTGGGACCCTGTTACATTTAAGCTGGCATTTCTTGAAGACTTAATAGAGCCAGTTAATAGGCTTAATAGCCAGAGTTAATAAGCAGTTCAACGGTGAGACCCTCCTGAGGTAGGAACACAGAAGGTTCTCATGAAACCTCACCAAGGTCATTCAGCAGTCAGTGCTCCAGCTGGGGTTCTGATATGGCGAGTGGCTGTGATGTTTTTATAGATGATTCGTCTGTACCAACCTCCCCTTACCCAAGACACGGGGAACATCGTGGAAGAGAGGGCATAAAGAACGTAAAAGCTTTGGGGATTTAAAGGTTTTATGGGTAGATTGTTAGCCCCCTCCCTTCACCGGAAGTCTCACCTGGCTACTTGGGGTGGGGTGGTGATTTAAGGTTCCCTGTTCACCACTGCCAGGAGTCTCAGCTAAGGTCACTGCTATAGATGCCAGGGAGTTTCCCCTTTGCCAGAGCTGCCCCCAACAATTTCTGTTCTCTCTCTCTCCTCCATAATTTCTCCTCCTCACCCATTCTTCTACCCAGTTTCCTCCCTCCTACTTCAAACGTCTATTTTATTTCCCCTTCTGAGTGATACTCAAGCATCCTCCCTTGGGCCCCCCTTGGCTTCCTTGCATCTGTGGATTGTAGCGTGTTTATCCTGTACTTTGTGACTAGCATCCACTTATAAGTGAATATAAGAAGTGTAGAGTTTAAGGTTGTGCAGAGATTGAGGGAATGGAAAACCAGTGACTGGCCCAACTTGAGACCAGCCCCATAGCAGAGAGAGCCAACCCTTGACACTATTAATGATACTCTGTTACGCTTGCAGACAGGAGCTTAGCATAACTGTCTTCTTGAGCCTTCATCAAGCAGCTGGTGGAGACTGATGCAGACACCCAGGTCAAACCAGAGGCCGAGCTCAGGGAGTTTTGTGGAAGAATGGGAGGAAGAATTGAAGAAGCGGAGGGGTCAAGGACAACGCAAGTAGATCTACAGAATAAACTAACCTGGGCCCATGGGGGCTCACAGAGACTGAACCACCAACCAAAGAGCTTGCCTGCGCTGGACCTAGACCCCTACATAAATGTGGCAGATGTGCACCTTGGTCATCAAGTGGGTCCCCATACAATGGGAGAAGGGTCTGCCTCTGACTCTGTTGCTTGCCTTTGGCTCCCTCTCCCCTACCTGGCCTTAGTGGGAGGCCACTTAGTCCTACTGCTACTTGAGGTGGCAGGATGAGTTGGTACCCACGGGGTGGACCTCTCCTTCTCTGAGAAGAAAGAGAAGGGGTAATGAGAGAGGGAGAGTGACTAGGAGGAGAGGAGGGAGGGGTTGGGATCAAGCTGTAAATAAGTAAATAAAAATGATAAAAATTAAAAAAAATCAAGCTACATGTTTCTGGAGCTCCCAGCCTCCATGCTCCCTGTACCTGATCAAAAATCACTTTTAGTTCATCTACAATATAGACCACTTTTCAAGAAAAAAAGAAAAAAGAAGAATGTAAGAGCTGCAGTATAGGAAGGAGACTTACTGTTTTCTTGGCATAACCCATGTTCGGCACTAACTGGACTCAGTGGGCTATTAAAAATAATTTTTAAAGAACATGAAGAATTTGGGAAGGAGACAGCTGGGTGGGTCCTGAGATGAGCTAGAGGGAGATAATAGGGGGATTATATGATCAAAATAATTTGTACTCATGTATGAAATGTGCAATAAATAAATTAGTATTTAATTTATCTCATGGTTCTAAAGATTTTTTTCATTATTTTAAAAATAAAAATTTTTGTTATCCAGGCATGGTGGCACACACCTATAATCTCAGCACACAGGGAGGCAGAGGCAGGCGGATCTCTGTGAGTTCAAACCTAGCCTGGTATACAAAGCAAGTCCAGGACAGCCAAACCTTGTCTCGAAAAACTATAATAATAATAATAATAATAATAATAATAATAATAATAATAATAATAATAGTTTATTTAAGTTTTCATGCACTGTATTTTGACATTTCCCTTCCTCTAACTCCACCCAGATCCTCCTACTCAGACCTTTCTACCCAGACCACCATGTACACAAAGTATCTCCCTCTCTCCCTTCCTCTTCCTCGCCTCTTTTGTCTCTTGCTCTCTCGATTAGGAGTAGTTGGACAATGTAATACAGACTCCATGTGGGTTTTTTTTTTTTTTTTAGTTTTTTATTATTCATCACAGGTTAATTTGTATCCCAGCCGTAGCCCCCTCCCTCATTCCTTCCCAATACCACCCTCCCTCCCTTACCTCCTCCCTGCCCCTTTCCAAGTCCACTGATAGGGGAGGACCTCCTCTCCTTCCATCTGACCCTAGCTTATCAGGTATCTTCAGGACTGGCTGCAATGTGGCCTAGCAGGGCTGCTCCTCCCTCGGGAGGTGGAAGGAGGTAAAGGAGCCAGTGATTGAGTTCATGTCAGAAATAGTTCCTGTTCCCCTAACTAGGGAAACCCACTTGGATACTGTGGGTTTGATATATACTGTTGGATATACTGTGGTATATCCAAATACCACTTGGATATACCATGGGCTATATCCCAGCAGGGGTTCTAGGTTATTATCCATACATGGTCCTTGGTTGGAGAAACAGTCTCAGAGGACACCCATGCCCTGATATATTTTGTCCCTGTGGAGCTCCTGTCCTCTCCAGCTCATATTAACTCCCTCTTTTACTATATGATTCCCTGCACTCTACCAAAGTTTTGGTTATGAGACTCAGCATCTGCTTTGATACACTGCTAGGTAGAGTCAGCAGCCCTCTGTGGAGGGTTCCTGTCCTGTTTCTTGTTTACTCCTATTTCCCATGTCCATTGCATTTGTCTTTCTAAGTGAGGATTGATCATCTTACCCCGAGTCCTCTTTCTTGTTTATCTTCTTTAGGTGCACATATTTTAGTATGTTTATCCTATCTTATAGGTCTATATAAGTGAGCATATACCATGTGTGTCTTTCTGCTCCTGGGATATCTCACTCAGGATGATCTTTTCTAGATCCCACCATTTGCCTGTAAATTTCATGATTTCCTTGTTTTTAATTGCTGAGTAGTATTCCATTGTGTAAAAGTACCACAATTTCTGTATCCATTCCTCCGTTGATGGACATCTGGGTTGTTTCCAGATTCTGGCTGTTACAAATAAAGCTGCTACGAACATGGTTGAGCAAATGTCCTTGTTGTGTATTTGAGCTTCTTTTGGATATATGCCTAGGAGTGGTATGGCTGGATCTTGAGGGAGCGCTATTCCTAATTGTCTGAGAAAGTGCCATCTGGCGCATACTTTAAGTTTTAGTTTGTTTTCTTGCTTTTTGTTTTTGTCTTATTCGGTTTTTTTGTTTGTTAATTCTTATTTTGTTCGGTTAGACAGAATTTTGTTTTCAAAAATGAAGGAAATAAAATGTAAACTTAAGTATCGTATATCAGTTTACTTGTTGCAACCAGTAGACCCAGTGGCCCTTTTCTGTGCAAAGATGCTGTTTAGAGCACATTACAACCCCTGGTCGGCATAAATCCTTACCATCCTATTGGCTGGAAACAGTTTCTCATGCTTTGTTTAATAACTTTTACATTTTTGAGAAATAAGAACTGGTCAAGTCAGGGGTAAGATGATCAACCCTCACTTAGAAAGACAAATGGGATGGACATTGGAAGTAGGAGAAAACAAGTAACAGGACAGGAGCCTACCATAGAGGGCCTCTGAAAGACTTTACCTAGCAGTGTATCAGAGCAGATGCTAAGACTTATAACCAAACCTTGGGTAGAGTGCAGGGAATCATATAAAAGAAGGGGGAGTTAGTAAGACCTGGAGAGAACTGAAGCGCCACAAGGACCAAATATTTCTGGGCACAGGGATCTTTTCTGAGACTGATTCTCCAACCAAGGACCATGTATGGATATAACCTAGAACCCCTGCTGGGATGTAGCCCATGGCAGCTTAGTATCCAAGTGGGTTTTCCTAGTAAGGGAAACAGGGACCGCCTCTGACATGAACTCAATGGCTGGCTTTTTGACAACCACCCCCGAAGGAGGAGCAGCCTTGCCAGGCCACAGAGGAGGACATTGCAGCCAGTCCTGAAGAGACCTAATAAGGTAGGGTCAGAAGGAAGGGGAGGAGGACTTCTCCTATCAGTGGACTTGGAAAGGGGTAGGGCGAAGATGAGGGAGGGATTGAGAGGGAATGAGGGAGGGGGCTACAGCTGGGATACAAAGTAAATAAACTGTAACTAATATAAAAAATAAAAATTGAAAAAAATCTATACAGCACACACACACACACACACACACACACACACACACAAAACAGAACTGGTCAAGTGCTTTGTAGACTGTCTTTCAGGATGCTCTGGTTTGTTTTTTGTTTTTTGTTTTTTCTTTTCTTTTCTCTATATTGGATTATAAAATTCTGCTGAGTATCTAGAAGAAGGCAGTTTTTGTATATTCTGTAGATTATTGCGTGTGGCTTCCCTTTCTGTAGGATGCACCTGAAGAAGCTGCAGAGGATTGCCTGGAACCCACCACATTAGGAAAAACCGTCAAGCCTGAGTTTCGATGCTGGAAGAGTGCTTGCTGATATCTTCATAGGTGTCTTCTTCGTCCTCCGCCAGCTTCGTCAGACAGCTCTATTGGGTTGCTGCTCCGGGGCCATCATGACGTTCTCAAGCAAGACTTGGGCATGTTGTCTCACTTGTTCTGCTGCATCTCTCACATCCCATCAGAAGTCTTCCTGCTGCCTTTGAGACAGAGCCCTGGCTTGCCCAGCTGGGTCTGGGAAGCTGCAGACGCCGCACGGACAGGTCGCGCTGACCTTTTTCCACCCAAGAGCTTACTCCAGGCGGTGTGTCTGATACCATGGTTGCTGTTTTTCAGGTCTGGCTTCGTCAGAGCTGCCACAAAAAGCTCGTGGTGAAACCTAAACTGTATCACAGTTGATGTGTCATGAGACGAACTTTTTCTAAATGTAGCTGAAAGAAGGTAAGTACATCTGCCTCTCTCTCTCCTCGGGCTTTTCAGAAACACAGAATTCCCTACAGACTCTCCAAAGAAACCCCAATATCTTGATGTGAAGTTGATGATATGCCCCTTGCATACATTTTCCATCTGTTTTTTTTTTCCCTGCTCCTCCTGTATCACACTTTCCCAAGAATTGTATATCTCATAAAATGAAAGGTTTTTGTTCTAATTTATTTTTCTCCTTCTGTCACACCAGAAGACAGCTGTGATCTGATGATCCACTAGCCCCAGTGTCCATTTCTAGAGCCCAATCAATGTTCATCATATTAAAAACAATTAGCAACAACTCTAAGTAATGGTATGTAAATCTTTTTAGACTGATAGACAGATGGTTGATTCTCGAAATACAAGAGAGTAACATAAAAAAAGATCAATATTCTAAGCTACAAGAGAGGAGGGCTTGTCTCACCAGTGACATATATCTTCTTGATTCTAACTTTTTATGACTTGTACACAAGAGGTGGTATAATGGGTGGACTAGATTACACATACAAGATTCAAGTGCTGAAAATATCTCATTTGATTTGTAAGAGACAGGTGTAGCAACAGGACAGTATATTGGCAAATATGTTGTCTCATGAATATTGTTGTATTGTGCAGTCACTGCCAAGTATATAAAATAAATTTGCTAACATGCTATGCTTGAAGAATAGCAACCAAATTTGAAAGAAAGAAAGATGACCACTGCTTCCATTTGTTTTACAGGGGAAAAAAATGCAGTTGAACCATTCCTGTCAAGTTTTTTGGGAAATGGAAATTCAGACCCTGGAGGAAGTTCCAATTTTTGTTTTACAGTTAATATAACTAATTGATTTGGGCCTATAGTTTTTAATAATAAAAAGCAGGGAAACTAACACAGTAGGGGTTCAAATAGTGTGACATAGATAGCAAAAATACAGATATCTGACTTTATAACACCACAATTTAATGTTTAGGGCACTGTCAAATATATCATCAAACATTAATCACCTCTGATATGACTAATTGATTGACACGCAAGAATAGATTTTGTTTCTATTATTCATTTAAATATTCTCACGTCACATTTTTTTTGTATTGTCAGTTAAGTTATACTGGTAGTAGATGAATTGGCATCCACATAACAACACACATTGCCTAATAATGGTAATGAATATGTCATTAGCTTAATTTGCTTAAGGTTAGAGGAAGATCTGATTGATGTCTTTATAATTTGAGAACTAAAATGAACAACCATGTCATGTAGTTGTATATCAAAAGCAACAATCTTTCACTAGTTTAGCTGCAGCCTTTCAGAGTAAAGCCTTCTATTCCCTCTCATGAGTTTTTGCTGAAGTTGGGCCAATTATTACACAGCCTCTCATTTGCTAAGAATCTCTCCCTTTAGGCTTAGTAAGTGATCACTCTGACGTCACTAAATGCTATTTTGATTTGTATTATTCAAAGAAGATGAATATGGCTTCATGTAAGTTGAAGAGTTCATTTGCTGTATTTTATACAACAAAATATTTATTAAACTCCTCCATATCTGGGTATTCTTTGGGGTGCTGGAATGATGGTGGTTGAGTTGGAAAAATCCTGGACCTGATGATAATTTATGCTCAGAGAGACTGACATGGAGTGACAAAATAAATATATAATACTATCAGGTTGCTTTGCATGCTATGGAGCAAGTGCAGAAAGGTTATATTGGGAAGATACCTAGAAATCCCCTGAGGCTACAATAATGAGACCTGAGGAAAGCAGTTAATGATAGTTAAAATATCCATTAATTGATTTGGTCCTTTAAATGGAAACATTTTTAAGAGGATTTTAAACTCTGTTTATATTGAGACATGGTGGGGAATACATACTCAGTTTTGAGCATTCTGTAGCACACTAGTGGATCTGAAGGTCTCTGATGATAAGCCCACACCTCTCTCTCTCTCCCCCAAACAGCTTCAAAGTGGAAGCTAGGCCTTCAGATTAGTCTCCCTTACCCAGTATATCCTTCTCTCTTTGTCACCTCACTTTTATGTTCACAATTGTTATTCGTCATTTCTGAAATAACAGCTTTGTCTAATTCTATACATTTTCTTTTAAATTTATTATGTATGTTAGTCACTGAGCAACAGTAATAAAAATGGCATGGTACTGGCATAGAAACAGAATGGTGGATCAATGGAACCAAATAGAGAAATAAACCCTAGAAATAAACCCACACACTTATGGACACGTTTTTGACAAAGACGACAAAACCATAAAATGGAAAAAAAGACAGCATCTTCAACAAATGGTGCTGGTCTAACTGGATGTCTCCATGTAGAAAAATGCAAATAGATCCATACTTATCACCCTGCACAAAAATAAAGTCCAAATTGATCAAAGACCTCAATATAAAACCAGACACACTAAACCTGTTAGAAGAAAAAGTGGGGAATACCCTGGAACTCATTGGTACAGGAGACAACTTCCTGAATAGAACACCAACAACACAGGCTCTAAGAGCAACAATCAATAAATGGGGTCTCATGAAGCTGAAAAGCTTCTGTAAAGCGAAGGACACTGTCGTCAGAACAAAACTAGTGCCTACAGATTGGGAAAAGATCTTCACCAACCTTATATCTGACAAAGGGCTAATATTCAGTATATAAAAAGAACTAAAGAAGTTAAGAAGCAACAAATCAAGTAATCCAATTAAAAAATGGGGAACAGAGCTAAACAGAATTCTCAATAGAGGAATATCGAATGGCAGAGAAACACTTAAAGAAATGCTCAACGTCTTTAGTCATCAGAGAAATGCAAATTCAAAACGACCCTGAGATTTCACCTTACAACCTTCAGAATGACTAAGATCAAAAACTCAAGTGACTTCCAGAACTATGTTGAAGAGATATGGAGAGAGTGGGCAGCCTTGTCTTGTCTCTGATTTCAGTGGGATTGCTTTAAGTTTCTCTCCGTTCAGTTTGATGTTGGCTATAGGCTTGCTGTGTATCACCTTTACTATGTTTAGATATGTGCCTTGTATCCCTGATCTCTCCAATACTTTAAACATGAATGGATGTTGGATTTTGTCAAATGCTTTTTCAGCATCTAGGGAGATTATCATGTGGTTTTTTTTCTTTCAGTTTGTTAATATGGTGGATCACATTGATGGATTTCCGTATATTGAACCACACCTGCATGCCTGGGAAGAAGCCTACTTGGTCATGGTGGATGATATCTTTGATGTGTTCTTGTATTCGGTTTGCGAGTATTTTGTTGAGTATTTTTGCATCAATGTTCATAAGGGAGATTGGCCTGAAGTTCTCTTTTTTTGTTGGGTCTTTGTGAGGTTTAGGTACCAAGGTGACTATGGCTTCATAGAATGAGTTTGGTAATGTTCCTTCTGTTTCTATTTTGTGGAATAGTTTGAAAAGAATTGGAGTTAGCTCTTTTTTGAATGTCTGGTAGAATTCTGCACCGAAACCATTAGGTCCTGGGCTTTTTTGGATGGGAGACTTTCGATGACTGCTTCTATTTCCTTGGGGGATATAGGACTATTTAATTGATTTACCTGGTCCTGATTTAGCTTTGGTAAGTGGAATTGATCAAGAAAATTGTCCATTTCATTTAGATTTTCAAATTTTGTTGCGTATAGACTTTTGAAGTAAGTCCTAATTATTGTTTAGAATTCCTCAGTGTCTGTAGTTATGTCCCCCTTTTCATTTCTGATTTTGTTTATTTGGATGATGTCTCTCTGCCTTTTAGTTAGCTTGGCTAAGGGTTTGTCTATCTTGTTGATCTTCTCAAAGATAGAGCAATAAGACAGTTGAAGGAGATCAAGGGGATACAGATTGGAAAGGAAGAAGTCAAATTATCACTATTTGCAGATGATATGAGAGTATACATGAGTGACCCAAAAACTCTACCAGGGAATTCCTACAGCTGATAAACACCTTCGGCAAACTGGCCGGATACAAAATTAACTCAAAAAAATCAGTAGCCCTCCTGTATACAAATGAGAAAAGGGCTGAGAAAGAAATTAAAGAAACAACACCCTTCACAATAGCCACAAATGACATAAGGTACCTCGGAGTAACCCTAACCAAGGAAGTCAAAGACTTATATGAAAAAAATTTCAAGTCTCTGAAGAAAGAATTAGAAGAAGATTTGAGAAGATGGAAAGATCTCCCATGCTCATGACCTAGATGTCCCTTAACCAAAGAATGGATAAAGAAAATATGGTACATTTACACAATGGAATATTACTCAGCTTTTAAAAACAATGACATCATAAAATTTGCAGGCAAATTGATGGAACTATAAAATATCATCCTGAAGTCTACCACAGAGGGCCTCTGAAAAATTCTACCCTGAAGAGTATTAGAGCAGATGCTTAGACTTATAGCCAAACTTTGGACGGAGTGCAGGGAATCTTATGAAGGAAGGAGGAGATAGTAAGACCTGGAGAGGACAGGAGCTCCACAAGGAGAGCCACAGAACCAAGAAATCTGGGCACAGGGGTCTTTTCTGAGACTGATACTCCAACCAAGGACTATTCAAGAAGATAACCTAAAAGCCCTACACAGATGTAGCGCTAGGCAGTTCAGTGACCAAGTTCCACAGTATTGGGAACAGGGACTGTCTCTGACATGAACTCAGTGGCTGGCTCTTTGATCTCCTCCACCTGAGGGTGGAGCAGCCTGACCAGGCCACAGAGGAAGACAATGCAGCCACTCCTGATGAAACCTAATAGACTAGGATCAGAAGGAAGGAGAGGAGGACCTCCCCTCTCAGTGAACTGGGGGAGAGACATGGGTGGAGAAGGGGGAAGGAGGGTGGATTGGGAGGAGAAGAGTGAGGGAAGCTACAGGGGGGATACAAAGTGAATAAACTGTAATTAATAAAAAAATACCAAAAATATCATCCTGAGTTAGGTAACTCAGACCCAGAAAGACTTAGTATGTCACTAGAACGTGGATATTAGCCATAATGTATGAGGTAACTATGCTGCTACACTCCACAGACCCAAAGATACTAAATAACAAGGAAGGCTCGAGTGGAGCATGAGGGGAGAAACTCTTAAATCTCACTGAGAAGAAGAAACCAAATAGGCATTGGGGGTGAATGAAAGGAGGGAATAAGGTGGGAGAGGCAGTCGGAGGAGATCAGGAGGGATAAAGCTTAGGGAGGATGAGGGAAGAGAGTACTGGAGAGAAAACTGGAGTCCCTGGAGAGTAGGGGTTCTCTCTGGGACAAGCTAGACACCTGGAACAATGGAAACTCCCAGGAATCTATGAGGGTGGTCCCAGCCAAGTCTCCTAGCATTGGGAGATATGGAACCTGAAACAGTCATCTCTTATGACCATAAAAGATTTCCAATGGAGGGGCTGGGACACCAACCTAGCCACAAAACCTTAGACCCACAATTTGTCCTGCCTACAACATGTACATGATAAAAGATGGAAGAGAATTTGAGGGAAGAGCCAATCAGTGACTGGCCTAGCTAGCTTGAGACCATGCCATGAGAGAGAGCCCACCCTGACACCATTAATGATACTCTGCTGTATTTGCAGACAGGAGCCTAGCATACCTCATCAGAGAAGCTTCACCCAGGAACTGATGGAAAAGATGCAGAGACACACGGGAAAACATTAGGTGGAGCTTAGGGAGTCCTATGGGAGAGGTGGAGGAAGGATAGAAGGAGGCAGAGCAGTCAAGAGCACCGTAAGAAAACCTACAGAATCAACTAATCTGGACCCATAGGGGCTCATAGAGACAACAAAGGAGCATGCGTGAGATGGACCTATGCCCACATCACATATGTAAGAGCTGTACAGCTGGGTATTGTTTTGGGACCCCTGAGGCAGGAGCAGGAGCTGTCTCTGAATATATTGCCTCCCTTGGGTCTCTTTTCCCTAACTGGGCCGCCATGTCTAGCCTCAATAGAAAAAGATACACATAGTCTTACTGAAACTTGATATGCCAAGGCTGGTTGATACCCATGGGAAGCCTCCCCAATTTTGAGGAGAAGGGCGGGAGGGGTAGATGGGATGGAGAGGAGGTGAGAGGGAGTGACTGGAAGGAGAGAGAGGGGAAGCTGCGATCAAGATGTAAGGTAAATAAATAAATAAATTTTAAATGGGAATAGCTCCTCTTGCAGCTTGGGTCCTTTTATAATTTGACTCTTATACATGACAAAATCTGCAACTCCTAATTTTAAAAATCAGATAAAGGTCTTTGTGATGGCTGACAAACAGTGGAATACTCAGGGCTTTCATGTTACAGAGTTTCGGAAGGACTGCACTCCTCTAGGGTTTTATTGTTCATTAATTGGTTTAACCTGGAAAAGTATTGCATGCGAAGAGCATCTCTATAGATCTCCACTGGACAAATTCCTCACGTGTGTATAAATCTTTGAGGATGTTTAAAAGCTAAACTTGTGCTCTTTCAGGGAACTTATCACAAAGAATCAGATATTGGAATACAATTATAAGGGCTAGAGAGATAGTTCAGTGGTTTGGCGCTGCCTGCTTTTCTGGAACTGGGTTCAATCCCTGGGAGTTCATAACCATCTGTCACTCCAGGCCCCAGGGTATCTGATGCTGTCTTCTGACCTCCGTGGTCACTGGCACACATGTGGCACACAGACATGGATGCAGGCAAAACACCGTGCACATAAGATGCACACATACATAATATAATAAAAAAATTTAAACGATTACAAGCTCAAAGTTACTGATTTTTACTCTGATCCCTGTTGTGCTACTTTCAGAACATTTCACACTGGGGGAAAAGGATAGAAATGTCTTTAATAAAAGATTGACTTTGATTCAAACTGATAAATGTGCATAAAACATTTTTTCACTGTCCATTATTAGCTGAAATGAAGATCAGAAAGCATTGGATGTTCAGCTTCTTGGTGTGACTTTTCTTCTTTTTTTATTTTAATTAATTAATTCAATTTACAGTACAGAAGTCTGACATCATAGGAAAACTAATCTTGATACTTGTGTTTTAGCGCCCTCTGCAGTAGGAAATGATAAGACGTGACTATGTTCTGCTTGTACAAGAAAAAATACAGAACCTGAAGCCAGGTTAAAGGCTTAACCTTTAAACAAATGTGAGAATGTACACGCAGAAAAATAATTCAAACTAACACATTCATTATAGTATAATCTGGTTTATAAAATATAATTTAATTTATAAGAACTCAATACCAATTGTGCAAGCATATTTGTGGAAAACAAGAATGAGTAACAAACCTATCGTGCATTAAAATTTAAAGGGGCAAAAGAAAAACACACAAGCAAAATACAACAAAGTAAAACGTAGTTGACAGTAAAAAAATTTTAAAAGAATCACTATCACATTCTTTCAGTTCTTTGTTGCTATAGAATCAAAGAGCTTTTCAAAATCGTCTAATAAAAAAAAAGTCAAACCTCTTTGAGCTTTGATTCCATCCACAAGACACAGTGATTGTGGATGAAATATGTTCACCATCTTCAAGAACAGCCCTTACTACCTAACGACCTGTGGCTTGGGAAGTGTGTCCTTTACACTTATATCATTGCATAACAAAAAATTCCTGTTGTATAGTGCCTCATCTCATTATGGAAAATTCGACAGGCTGGAGAAAATAAAAATCATTAATAATGTCATCAAAACAAACCCCATCAAAAATAAACTCTGTTTTTCTACCTTTCCTTTCTACTCTAATTCACATTTCTACACAGGAGAGGTTCACTACCAAGCCACGTTGTGGAACATTTTTCTCCTGAGATGACGGCACACCTATTTCTGTGGTTGTAAGTGCTTCTCTTTTCAGCACAGTGATTCTTTCCCATTCTACTCGCTTTAGTGAAATACTGAGCTCACCAGTCACCGATACTGATCTTTGTATCACAGTGAAATCTATTTCAGACTTCGGTTCTTTGTTCTGGAAGTGCAGTGTGACACTTCCGGCTCACCACCCTGGTTGGTTCTCAGATCTCTCTACTATTTACTGTGTGGATACATTTTGTTCTTTCCACAGCTGGAATTAGAACTAGTGATTTTCTAGAAAAAAAAACTGGCTTTTTTCCAATATCCGTAATCCCAGTGGCATTTCTCAGTCCTATTTAACTTAACTTTTAAATGTTTTTCAGTTTTAATATTCAGTTTACTGTCAGTAGGGTATTGGTGTCATTTTTCTAGTATGAATTTCTTGATATTATTAGGTATTACCCAAAGCTATAAGGAATATCATCTTTTAAAAATCAAGTAGGCAAACAAATAAACAAAAATAAAATCATACCACAACATACACACAAAAATATGAAATGTCCAAACATCTTGCCAGAGCTGCTTTCTTATCAGGACTTCTGTGACTGTTAGGGCTATGTAGAGGAATTTTAACCCAGTAACATGGCTGCTCTTATCACTTCCAGAGACTTTCTAGGTCTGTGAGATCTGGCTGAAAAGCAGACATGCCCTTAACACACACCTCAAATTCATAACAACGAAGGTAATGTTGGTTTGTAGAAGGAAGGTTTGTAGAAGGAAGCAAACATGTTTTAAAAGTGATGACTAATTAAGATGCAGACAAAATGATGAATCAGAGAAAGATTTGACAGAACAGGATATGCCTAATTCTCATGAGAACAGAGAGGAAACAAAGGCAACTTAAGGACAGCAGTGCAGAAGAAGAGAGACAGGGACAGAGGGAGGAGGAGAGAGGAGACAGTTTTACAGAAACAGTTGTACAGTGACATGTTGCAGAAAAAGGGAAAGCTGAACACAGGTGGAGACAGAATAAACAAGAGAATGAGAAGGAGCCAGAAGATTAGAACACACTGCTAAAGTTAGTTTTAGGGCAAGCAGAACAATTCAGGCAGAAGTAAGAGAAGCTCATTTGAATCAGTGAGCTTGGAGAGGAGTTTGAGCCAAACAGCTGAGTTGAACAAGCCAGCCAGAGATCAGAAAGAACTAGAAAGGGTGAGCTTATTCAGCATTGAGTCTCAAAGGCTAAAAATATTCTAGGCCTAGGTAAGATTGTACAAAGGCTAGAAGCTTCTAGATTGGTAGATGGAGACAACTGGATAAGGTAAATAAAAAATGCTTTTACATCTGGAACCCACTGGACATAGGACAGGGTGAGCATTGCTTTGTACTTTGGGAGAAGGTTGTTAACCTCTTTGTGTTTCAGATTTTTTTATCTGTAAAGTTAGGCTAACAGTTTCCTTTATAGAATAGACAGAGCATTAATTGGGATAGGGTCTTTAGAATCATTTCTTGACACACAGAAAAAAAAACTCAACTGTTGTTAAACATTATTGTTTAATATGTCAGAGCTACTTTAAGAGAATTGGTTTTTGAATAGCTTAAGAAAGTGGAATTGTGTGTGACATGAGAGGTCTAAAACTAGCGCTCAAAAGTAAATTTATAACCTGGATGTGCTAACATATGCCCACGAGAGAGAGAACTGGTAATAAATGCTTAATTTATTAAACTTTGTGACAATTGCATTGTGTAGCTAGACATGATACATACACATTCAAGATTTTTGAAAATGTAGAAAATTGTTAAGACCAGGTAACATAAAACCATTATTTAGTAAGGAAAAAAAAATCTGTAAAAAAAAAAAAAATGCACAGTGGAAAAGCATGTGCTTAACTAGTATTGTTTTTATAAAAAGAAAACAAAAAAAAATTCTCTTCTAAATCCAGTCTAAGTCGCTGAATCTTAAATAAAAATTTAAAGTCTTATAAGAACCCATGAAGTCAATAAATGAAGATTTCATAAAATGCTGGTTAAGAATTTTATTTTTCAAGATTATTTGGTTGAAGTCACTTGATGGTAGAGTCTTGTGCCTCATAATCAATGCACTGTGCTCATATCTAGGAACTGTGGGAGCACATGGCCAGCTATTAATATTTTCTCTTATAAAGCACCTTCCTATAGACCCAGCATGCCTAACTGTCTTTCTTCTGGTCTCTGATACTGACAACTTCCTCTCTGCCCCCAATGCTACTTCCAGAAACATCTCAGTCTTCCCCTCATCTTAGCATGAAAGCCTAAGGAATGGAATTGGAATCCCTAGAGGGCACATAAATGCTTGATGGGCATAGATGCCTGTCTGTACTTCCACCCTTAGATGACAAAGCAGGAGGTCCCAACAGCAACCTGACTAGTAAGACAGGGTACATCTAGAAGTTCTTGGTTTGACCAAGACCCTGACGCAGTGCATTCAACGAAATTACTGAGGGTCATTCTTAACATCAACCTGAGCTTCTATATCCACACACACTTGCATGCATGGGCACAGACACACACGTACCCACATATATGCAAACACACACACAAAATAGAAAAAAAAACGAGTAAAGAAATGGATTTTAAATAATAGGAGTACCAGGCAGCAATGATCTGCATGCATTACTAGAAGATGACTTTTCACTAGATACCGGTCTTGGCAGCAATCCAGTCACGGTAGGCAGTCACTTTTGTGTAGACCCCTGGCTTATTGATTTTGCCGCATTCATCTCCCCAGCTCACTATGCCAACAAGGTACCAGATATCTCTAGAATTGGGATGCACTAGTGGTCCTCCGGAGTCACCCTAAATAAAGCGAAGAACATTCATCATTCTGAAGGTTCCTCTCAGACAGATTAGCTACAGGCAATGATGTTCCAGATGACGTTGTGATTTATTGGTGCTTCATTGAGATCCAGGAGAGATGTGTGATTTAAATCCCTATGCATTCCTAACCTCTGTTAATACTGATCAACATGTATTCCCTGCTTCTCTTTTTGAGAATTTGAAAGTATGAACTGAAAAGTTACAAACTAGTTCTTGAGAAAGTTTTTAGGAAATTCAGAGTTTTGTATCTGAGAAAATAGCAAGGACTTTATTCATGAGAGATAAAATAAGAGTAGTTTGAGACTGGCCTGATAATCTTTTTCTGACCTATGGCTAAAAGAACACACTGTGATTTGAGACAACCCAAAATTGTGCACAATTCTACCACCTACTAACTCTAAATGCCTCCATTTTCTTATCTGTGAAATGAGAATAACAGTTCTTACATCATAGTTATAATGAGAATTAAATGAATTAGTACCTGTGAATTTCTAGGACAAAACTCAATTCAGAGAAAATCTATCATCAGCATTTATTGAATACTTGTAAACACAGGCTACCTGTAGGAAATAATCACCTTAGAGGGTGGCTGACAGGACTGTCAAAGCACACCTAAATGAAGAACAGAATGAACTCCATAATCATGAGCTTAACAAAATGTTAAGCTCATGTTGTTGATATACTATGTGGTCCTTAAGAATGATTTCCAGACCTACCTGGCAAGCGTCAATTTTGCCTTCCATGTAGCCAGCACAGAGCATCGTGTCTGCTATCCTGCCCCCGTAAGCTCCCTCAGCATTGCACGTGTCCATGTCAATAATTTTAACAGGTGCTTTCTGAAGTAACAATGGGGATTTGCCTAAAGGAAATCAACATGTCAGCAAAACAGCCTCCGGGAACCTGGGAACCTGATAAGCATGGTCAGATTACAGGTGTGTATCACCATACTCAGATTCATTTGAATCTTTACTGCTGTCTCCCATTTGTGACCTCATCAAAACAGTATTTGGCTTGGGCAGGCTATTTCTACTAAAGAAGAATAAACCTATATTTAGTCATTTCTGATATTAACAATAGTCTTCTATGCATACGGCTGTTATTTGACTCTTGCCCCTTTTAAGGATAAACACACTTCTCTCTCCCTCAAAATAATGAAAAAGAAATGTTCAAAATATTCATTAAAAAAAAAAAAAAAAAACCACCCTTCAAGTGTTCTCGAATGTTTTCCCCCTCGTTCTTACACCACTGGTCCAGATATTTTTTTCTGTTAGTTTCTACAGGACAGATAATTCCTACATCTAAACTGCTCTCCTTAGAATGTTTCAAACCCTCGCAGCTTGCAAGGACCTGTGCAGTCTTTCCTGAGAGGTGGCCCGAAGGGATCGGGCACCCAGAGATAAAACGGTGCTCTCCACACCCTTCACTCTGCGCTTGTGTCTTATGCTGTGCGCTTCACCCAACTCACTATTGTGTGAGAGTGCTCCCCATCCTGTAACGACGACTCCTTCCCCTGGTAGAAAAATCTGTGTGGCTTCCGGCAGACACACCCGATGGACATCGTTCTTGAATGAAACTCTTCCGGTGAGCAGGACAACTGCGATATCGTTGCGATGGTCCCACGTAACGTAGTCCTCATGAATAATAACCTTTTGAACGTAATGCTGCATGTAGGGTGGGGTTGCTTTAGTGCCAAAGCTAATAGTTAAGTTTTTTGGATTTTTTGTCCTAAGGGAACAAAAAACACATATGTTTGTATTTAGTTTGAAATGACAGAAAATACCACAGTTTATAGCACATAGAAAGTCTTCATCTGCCATGTTTCATGGCATCAAGATTTCCTTGCAATGACAGAGTAGATTTTTTTATTTTGTTTCATTCCCATGGCAATGACAGAGTAGATTTTTTATTTTGTTTCTGATTTATCTATTTTATCTGTATAAGTATTCCGCTCGTATATATTTCTGTGCACCACACAAATGTTTTGAGCACTTGGAGATGAGAAGATGGTATTAGATCCCCTGAAACTGTAGTTATGGACAACTGGGAATGGCCGTGTGGGTACTAGGAACTAAATTCGATACCTCAGCAAGTTCTCTTAACTGCTGATCCATCTCCTCAGCTCCATGTAGTCTGCTTTTCAAATTCATTTTCAAAGCACCTTGTTTGAATCACTTCACAGTACACTAGATATAGAGATACAGTCTATGCCCTTTAAAGGGCTTAAATTTAATGCACGTTAGGCATGCGCACAGGTAATTATAAGTGTTTAAGTCTTATGCACATAATTAATGAGACTGATAAATAGAAGGAAATAAATCTGCATGCTTATGGGAAAGGAACTTTTTACTTCTAAAGAACACAGAATTTTAGGCTGAATCATAGTTGCCTAGGTGAACATAAGACTTGGGTAGCCATGTGATAGGATGGAAGGAGAGAAGACATACAATGCGGTGTTTTAGCAACTGCCAGTGTTAGGACCTAAAGCATAAAGTGTTGAGAAATAAGACTCATGTTTGGAAAAAAAGTATATAAAAAATCAACAGCATAAAAATCAATAAAAAAAATGAATGGCTTTTCCTATCTTTACTAGTAAAGTAGGAAACTCTGAGATAAGCTTCTCAGGAACTGGCCTTTCAAACAGGCACTCAAGAGGAAGGAAGACAATTGCCTAAGACAAAGACTGCCCAGCTCCTTGGGGTTTCCTAACCTTAGGGAACCTTACTTTTGAAAGCAGTGAGCCGCTGTGAGCAGAAATCGTTCACCAATGAGTGATGCCCCACAGTGGTGTCTACCGTTCACTCTGAGACTCGCTTGCCATGGCCATTCTCCTTCGTGGGCAGTGGAACCTCCCTTGATTCTGTCATAGGTTGCTGACATTCTTGGTCGTCTCCCGCAGCCTTCAGAAACAGTCAGTTTGGTTTCATTAAGAATGGCAGCTCAGTATCGAAGTGGATTTCCTAGTAAGAGTAACAGGGCCTGTCTCTGACTTGAACTCAGTGGCTGGCTCTTTGATCACCTCCCCCTGAGTGGGGAACAGCCTTGCCAGAACACAGAGGAAGACAATGCAGCCAGTCCTGATGATACCTGATAAGCTAGGGTCAGATGGAAGGGGAGGAGGACCTCCCCTATCAGTGGACTTAAGAGAGGGGCATGGGAGATGAGGGAGGGAGGGTGGGATTGGGAGGGAATAAGGAAGGGGGCTAGAGCAGGGATACAAAGTGAATAAACTGTAATTAATATAAAAAAATAAAAATAAACAAAAGAATAAAAAAGTATTTGTTGACAATATAAAAACTGCACTGAGTTTTCAGCAGTTCTGGTTGGTTATAGCCGATGCTGTCACATCCAACACTGAATAGGAAAAAAATCATTCATACAGGAAACACCAGCAGGCACAGGAATCTCTCTGTAAATATTATCTTTATTTCCTCAGATGGAGGATGAGATGAGAGCCATTTTCAAGCCATTCTAGCTCTTTCTGAACTCTCATTCAGTAGTTCAGCTCAATTCTTCTGGCCTAAACTCCTCTCCAAGATGACTCATTCAAATTGGATTCTCTTAGCTTATCTTGGCTTCTAACTGGCCTCAAACTAATTGTGGCAATATGTTTTTTAATTAAATTTTTATTTTTTATATTAATTACAGTTTATTCACTTTATATCCTGGCTGTAGTCCCTTCCCTTATTCCCTCCCAAGCCTTCCTTCCTTCATCTCCTCCCATGCCTCTCTCCAAGTCTACTGATAAGGAGGTCCTCCTCCCCTTCTGTCTGACCCTAGCTTATCAGGTCTCATTAGGACTGGCTGCATTGTCTTCCTCTGTGTTCTGTCAAGGCTGTTCCCCACTCAGGGGGAGGTGATCAAAGAGCAGGCCACTGAGTTCAAGTCAGAGACAGTACCTGTTACTCTTACTAGGGAACCCACTTGGATACTAAGCTGCCATGGGCTGCATCTGTGCAAGGGTTCTAAGTTATATCCATGCAGGATCCTTGATTGGACTACAGGTCTCAGAAGAGACCCCTGTACCCAGATATTTTGGTTCTGTTACTCTCCTTGTTGAGCTCCTGTCCTCTCCAGGTCTTACTAACTCCCCCTTCTTTCCTAAGATTCCCTGCATTCTGCCCAAAGTTTGGTTATGAGTCTCAGCATCTGCTTTGATACTCTCCTGGATAGTCTTTCAGAGGCCCTCTGCGGTAGGCTCCTGTCGTGTTCCCTTTTTTTCTCCTTCTTGCAATGTCCAACCCATTTGCCTTTCTGAGTGAGAATTTATCATCTTACCAAGAGTCTTCCTTCTTGCTTACCTTTTTTAGGTATACAGATTTTAGTATGTTTATTATATATTATATGTCTAGTATCCACTCATAAGTAAGTATATACCATGTATGTCTTTCTGCTTCTGGAATACCTCACTCAGGATGATCTTCTCTAGTTCCCACCATTTGCCTGCAAATTTCATGATTTCCTTGTTTTAAATTGTTAAGTAGTATCCAAAAGAGGCTCAAGTACACCACAAGGACATTTGCTCAACCATGATTGTAGCATGGTTAATATTGAGTGTTGCTGTTTAGATTACCTCATGCTTGACTGAAAAGGGATTTGAAAACTTACGGCTATTGATAATCTTCTCAGCATCAACCTTATTGATTTCTGAAATAGAGCAAAAAGTCCACAGTAAATTTAATCTGGGCAATAAGGATAGCATTTCCCTCATACCAGAGGGTCCAGCAGTAATTTAGCATTAAAAAGAAAGTATCATAGAAAAGAAAGGACTGGCTTATTAGAATTTTTCTTCTGTTACATTTGAATACATTGTATTAAAGTACCATATTCATACCATATTCATAAGATATAATGAAATTACATTTTCATTAACTGGAGCTATAATCCACATCGTGTATTATCAAAAATTGGGACTATCTTCTCTTGAAATAAGAGTAAGTTCCATAAGTGAATCTGATCCATCCATGTCATATATAAAAACAACTTCTAAAAAGGTGGCAAGAATTAAAAGTGCAAATCTAGTGTTAATTTTCATACATCAAAGAAAATAAGAACAGTACACAACATCACTTACCATGTTTACTAGATGTATTAATATCTACTGTAAAATGGCAAACCATCCCTTTTTGTTCTAAGAAGCTACAAAGTGTAGCACTACTAGGAAATGAATGAATCTCTGATCTAAGATGATATTCATTTCAAATTATAGTAAAGATAGTTCTGTGCTTGGTGTTTCTGTCATGTCCTAGGCACAAAATGATACAGACACTGCTCTCATCCATAGGTAAGCTTACCCATGAGCTTCAGAGACCCAGAATCCATAGTCAGGGATCCTGAGTGGTTCTCTAGCATCCGATATAAGATGCTTTCAATTCTCCTTCTTAAGTTTTCCTTCTCTGACAAAGGATCCTTAAACACCAGCCATATATGGGCTGTCACGCTGTTGTTATCAGGACTGGGGAAAAAATGTAAAGTTTTAATACAGTGTTTAATCTACCATTTCCTCCTCTGATCTCTCATAACTTGTTCTTGTCCCCTCTTTATGGATTTGTACAGTAACATCACTTTAGATGAAGCTTTCAGTTTGCCATATACCTACATGTATGTGCCAACTGAATGTATACAGCTATGCTATGCATCTTGGAGGACATGCAATTCTATATATCCTTAAGAAATAGAACTAGCCTGAGATACCAGGAAAGATGATCACCGAGCTGAGACACATCTATGCATTCGTCAGCCATTTATTGGACAATTGCTATAGATGTGCAACTTTGCCGAGCTTCACTGAGTTATTGCTGAGGCATAGCTCCTACACTCTAGAAATTTTCAGACTTTTATAAGAGATAAGGCATATGTGAAGAAAATTGCAACCTATGAGGCAGAAGTGGCAATGTATTTATCTTAGCTAGAGCTACTTGGAGGAGTTACACATAATTCTTACTTAGAGTTAAAGAAAAAGTTCACATAAGCATTGATATACAACAGGACATTAAGGTACTTTTATTACTATTTGATCATCAAACTGAACTTTTCATCAAGCTGATATAGGAGAGCCAAATCATAGAGTAACCGTTGGTAATGACATTAATTAGCATTTATTAGTTAGTGCTTTGTTACACTTTGTTATACTTTGTTGTAACATTTATTGGTGTATGTTTCATCACCTTTACTGCTCTACAGTAAAAGGATTGTTATCTGATTTTATGAACAAGGACAAACACAGTACCTGAGAGATTATGTAATGTAGTCAGGGGTATGCCACTACAAAAGTAGGAATTTTACCTAGTGCAGATGATAGATCCTATACTCTGAATTCTTTACACTACACATTGTTACCCTATGCCTTCTTGCCCAGTCTCTGGAAGATTTGCCTTAGACTGAGAAGGTTCTTAATGCTAGCCAGTACACAGCGACAATGACAAAATAAGTAAAACTGACCTTGAAGTAATTTGACTATGGTGTTCGAGGAAGACTTATGTGGCTTAGGAAATAAGCGACAAGCTGAAAGACTTAATAATGGATGTATAGATATTACATGTTATCCCTTGGGAGAGTGTCTGGAGGAACTTTAATGTTGTGTGTATAAACCAATAATTCCAAATTCATGTGAATTTGGTTTGTGTAGCTGTACATGCCAAGAGAGGCAGTGTCCTGTGGCCTCTTCTTTACTTTGTCTGGACTCTTGCTACCTACAGACACCTGAATTCCAAGCATGTGTAATAAAACAAAACAGAAACACAAACACACACACATACATTAATGCATATGTGTACTTTTTCAGTCACCTAAGGGAGTTATGTGGGCCCTTCAAATCAGTCTAAGTTTTATATTTTGACCCAATAATAAAATTAACCCCAGGTTAATGCTAACAGGAGCCTTAATCTATTCTACAGTTCTAGGAGTCCCATGAGCCCAGGAACCTGGGAAGAAAGGTGAACATTAGGGTCATCGGTCAAAGTAAAAACAATGTTCACTTTCATTTCAAATGTGTTTATTTGCAAATATTTCTACACACACTATTTTTTAATTTTTTGTCTTTATTACTATTATTTATTACAGTTTATTCATTTTGTATCCTGGCTATGGTCCCTACCTCATCTCCTCCCAGTTTCACTCCCCCTCCTTCTCCCTCCCCCATGTCCTTCCCCTAGTCCACTGATAGGGGAGGTCCTCCTTTCCTACTATCTGACCCTAGCCTATCAGGTCTCATCAGGACTGTCTGGATCCTCTTTCTCTGTGTTCTAGTAAGGCCACCTCACCAGGGGGAGATGATCAAAAAGCAGGCAACCAAGTTCATGCCAACGACTGCCTCTGCTCTCCTTACTAGGGAACCCACATGGAGACTGAGCTGCCCATAGTCCTAAAGAAGCTAAACAAGGAGGACCCTAGGGAAGAGGCTTAGTCCTCATTCAGAAGGGAAAACAGGATAGACATCAGAAGTAGGAAAAGACAAGGAACAGAGCAGGAGCCTTCCATGGGGTCCTCTGAAAGACTCTGCCCATCAGGGTATGGAAGCAGATGCTGAGACTCATAGCCAAACTTTGGGCAGAGTGCAGGGAAGGGAATCTTATGGAAGAAGGGGGGGATAGAAAGACCTAGAAGGGACAGGAGCTCCACAAGGAGATCAACAGAGCCAAAAATTCTGGGCCCAGCAGGTCTTGCAGAGATTGATGAATCAACCAAGGACTATGCATGGAGAGGACCTAGCCCACTGCTTAGACATAACCCATGGGGAACATACACTAGTTTTTATATTGCATAGAGGTTTATGACAAAGACGAGAAAGCTATTGTCATTGATATTGCATAAGACAGAGATAGACTAATGTGGTCATGTGGCTCTCTTAAAGCTCTGGTGCTATTAAATTATAAAATCTGGGTTCAAGTTGAACAGTGCCAATGCTAAGGCTCCCTCTGATACTCTTTTCTACACTAAACCTATGTGCAGGGAACAGATAATTCTTTTTTATGACGTGTGAAAGCCTTTTGTGGCATCAAAGCCTGATACAGATGTGATTTTTTTCCACCCTATTTAAGAAGCGCCCCAAGATCAGTTTTAAAAGACAGTTAGCTGACAATTAGAAAGACAGGAGAAAACAGAATCTGTATTTTTGGTACTCATTAATAAAACCAAGAGAGGAGCAAACAATTGGCTTAGAGGGAGCATCTAATGGTTGTGGCTATGAATACTTAGGAAATGAGAAGGATAAGACAAATGTAGTTAAACCATCCATGTATTCCCTTAAACCTAATGAACTCCACCATAAAGGCACAATTTTTGCTTTGGTATTGAACAATTATGCTGACATGTATGATAATGTCAGTGCTTAATCATGGTTGGCAGTGGCTGTGACATACCAGAAGATTCTGGATTCATCTTCTCTGGAGTACTTGAAGTATAATAATATGTATGATATCTTTGTCTTTTTTTTTCTGTTGATTAGTGATAGCTACTTACAACAATGTGATGATCTGAGAGTTGATATATTGTCTGTAAATGTTAGAACTTTGAAAGGCATCGACCATCTGTTAAGAAAAAACATACAGTTAACCATGAAATTTCAATAATATATTTATACTTTAAGCAGTTAACAGATACAAAAAAAAATCTAGCTTACTTTAGTCTCGAGGATTTTACTGAGGAAGTTACTTTCTAGTGATGTTTCCCTTTCATAATTTCTGTCATATGGAATATTCAGCACTTTAAAGCTACCTTGATAGTAGTAGATCCTGTTTTCTGTGAGATAAAAAAAAAAAGTTCCAAGAACCATTTAAATTAAATGTACTTCATATCAAGACACAGATTGCACAGTAATACAAAGTAGTATGTATTATGCTCATTAGATATTGAAAGCCCCTGGTGGGCATTTCTGGACTGACTCAGTAAATAAGTGTTGTAGAAAGTGGCTTTAAAACCAGTAATAGAAAACAGAGGGAGAATTATGAAGAAAAATAACACCTTTTGTCTTTGTGTTTGTGTGTATGCACATGAATAGTTTGTGTACGTGATATACAAATGTGAACGCATATTTGAATGTGAGAGTTGGGGTATGCAAGTGCCCCTGCACATGTGTGAAAGTCAGAGGGCAACTTCCAGTGTCAGTCCATACCTTCTACAATGTTTGAAGCAGGGTCTCTCTCTCTCCCTCTCTCTTTTTGCTACAGTGTATTCCTGGCTAAATGGCCAGGCTTCCGAGGATTCTCTTCTATCAGTTTCCAATCTTTCCGCCTGAGTACTAGGACCACAGATGAACACTACTAGATCTGTCTTACCTGGGTTCTGGAGTCTGAAACCCGTTCCTAATAAGTAGAGGATTGTTCCACTGGGAAACCTCGCCATCTCTAATAGGGTCATTATTGATACAGAATGAACTATATATAATGTAATGGCCTCTGTTTAGAGTAACCATTTAACACACATAGATTTTAAAAGTTGCCATTCATTAAATGTTACTACCAGATGATACTACAGAAAAAATCTTAAGCACACTAATTTTTCAAGAGAAATATAGTGTCACAATTATTAGGTCATTTGCCTAATATTACACATCAGTTAAGAAGAGCCAATGATAAAAACTCAATCATCAGAGACTTGAAATTTTTTTTCATACAAGTCTTTGACTTGCTTGGTTAGGGTTACACCAAGGTACTTTATGTCATTTGTGGCTATTGTGAATGGTGTTGTTACTCTAATTTCTTTCTCAGCCCTTTTGTCTTTTGTATACAGGAGTGCTACTGATTTTTTTTTTTTGAGTTAATTTTGTATCCCGCCACTTTGCTGAAGGTGTTTATCAGCTGTAGGAGTTCCCTGGTAGAGTTTTTGGGGTCACTCATATATACTATCCTATCATCTGCAAATAGTGATAATTTGACTTCTTCCTTTCCCATCTGTATCCCCTTGATCTCCTTTGATTTTCTTATTGCTCTAGCAAGGACTTCCAGCACTATGTTGAAGAGATATGGAGACAGTGGGCAGCCTTGTCTTGTCCCTGATTTCAGTGGGATTGCTTTAAGTTTCTCTCCGTTCAGTTTGATGTTGGCTATAGGCTTGCTGTATATCGCCTTTACTATGTTTAGATATGTGCCTTGTATCCCTGATCTCTCCAGTACTTTAAACATGAATGGATGTTGGATTTCAAGTCTCTGAAGAAAGAATTAGAGGAAGATATGAGAAGATGGAAAGATCTCCCATGCTCATGGCTTGGCAGGATTAACATAGTAAAAATGCCCATCTTACCAAAAGCAATCTACAGATTCAATGCAATTCCCATCAAATTGCCAACACAATTCTTTACAGACCTGGAAAGAAAAATTCTCAACTTCGTATGGAATAACAAGAAACAGAGAATTGCTAAAACAATCCTCTACAATAAAAGATCTTCTGGAGGTATCTCCATCCCTGATCTCGAGCTGTACTATAGAGCAACAGTTATAAAAACTGCATGGTACTGGCATAGAAACAGAATGGTGGATCAATGGAATCGAACAGAAGATCCAGAAATAAACCCACACACTTATGGACACCTGATTTTTGACAAAGATGCCAAAATCATACAATGGAAAAAAGATAGCATCTTCAACAAATGGTGCTGGTCCAACTGGATGTCTACATGTAGAAAAATGAAAATAGATCCATACTTATCACCCTGCACAAAACTGAAGTCCAAGTGGATCAAAGACCTCAACATAAAACCAGACACATTAAATCGGCTAGAAAAAAAAGTGGGGAATACCCTAGAACTCATTGGTACAGGAGAAAACTTCCTGAACAGAACACCAACAGCACAGGCTCTAAAAGCAACAATCAATAAATGGGACCTCATGAAATTGAAAAGCTTCTGTAAAGCAAAGGACACTGTCATCAAAACAAAGCGACTGCCTACAGATTGGGAAAGAATCATCACCAACCCTTTATCTGACAGAGGACTCATATTCAATATATATAAAGAACTAAACAAGCTGAAAAGCAATAAACCAAGTAATCCACTTAAAAAATGGGGAACAGAGCTAAAGAGAGAATTCTCTGTAGAGGAATATCGAATGGCAGAGAAGCACTTAAAGAAATGTTCAACCTCATTAGCCATTAGGGAAATGCAAATCAAAACAACCCTGAGATTTCACCTTACATCCTTCAGAATGGCCAAGATAAAAAACTCAAGTGACAACACATGCTGGAGAGGTTGTGGAGAAAGGGGAAACCCTTCTCCACTGCTGGTGGGAATGTAAACTTGTACAACCACTCTGGAAATCAATCTGGCGCTTTCTCAGACAACTAGGAATAGCGCTTCCTCAAGATCCAGCCATACCACTCCTAGGCATATACCCAAAAGAGGCACAAGTACACAAAAAGAACATTTGCTCAACCATGTTTGTAGCAGCTTTATTTGTAATAGCCAGAAGCTGGAAACAACCCAGATGCCCCTCAACTGAAGAATGGATGCAGAAACTGCGGTACATCTATACAATGGAGTATTACTCAGCAATGAAATATAAGGAAATCATGAAATTTGCAGGTAAATGGTGGGACCTGGAAAGGATCATCCTGAGTGAGTTGTCCCAGAAGCAAAAAGACACACACGGTATATACTCACTCATAAACATACAAGATAGAATAAACCCACTAAAATCTGTACATCTAAACAAACTAAGCAAAAGAGAGGACCCTAACTAAAATGTTCAATCCCCATCCTGAAAGGCAAAGAGGATAGACATCAGAAGAAAAAGAAAATAGGAAACAACCTCGGAACCTGCTACAGAGGGCCTCTGAAAGCCAGAAGAAAACAGGAAACAACCTTGAAACCTGCCACAGAGGGCCTCTGAAAGCTTCTGCAGTATAGAGTGTCAAAGCAGATGCTGAGCCTGATGGCCAACTGATGGGCAGAGTGAATGGAATTTTATATAAGAAGTGGGAAATAGTAAGAGCTGGAGAGGACAGGAACTCCACAAGGAGAGCAACAGAACAAGATAATTTGAACACAGGGAACTTCCCAGAAAATCATACTCCAACCAAGGACTATTCGTGGAGATGACCTGGAACCCCTGCACAGGTGTAGCCCATGGCAGTTCAGTGTCCAAGTGGGTTACATAGTAATGGGAAGAGGGACTGCCTCTGACATAATCTGATTGGCCTGCTCATTGATCACCTCCCCCTGAGGGGGGAGCAGCCTTACCAGGCCACAGTAGAGAACAATGCAGCCACTTTTGATGAGAACTGATAGACAAAAATCAGAAAGGAGAGGAGAACCTCCCCTATCAGGGGACTTGGGGAGGGGCATGCATGCAGAAAGGGAACGGAGGGTGGGATTGGCAGGGGAGGAGGGAGAGGCTTATGGGGGGATACAAAATGAATAAAGTGTAATTAATAAAAAAATTTAAAAAAAAAGAAAGAAAGAAGACCGAGTGAGAAGCTATCAGGAGAACGTGAGAGCAGAGGTCATCTAAGGACCCCTCCTACATTAAAGGACAGGCACTCAGTATGACAAGACACCAAGCACCCCAATGGCACAGGCTTACAGACTGTCAGAAAATAAACAAGTGCTAATTTGGAAAAAAAAAAAAACTCAATCATCTAACTCCAAGGCCTACAATTAATATGTTATATTCCTCAATTTTCACAGATGCTAATCTAATTGATATATATCATATCTTATATATAGTATAGATAATGTCAAGAGACATTTGCTATTTTCAAAAGATAATTTCCAGTAAGAGTACTAAAGATCAACAAAATAACTAACAATAAATGCTGGTGCCGATTTAAGGGAAAAGGAACCCTCATTCACTATTGATGGGAATGAAAATTAGTGCAGTAGCTCTGGAAATCAGAATGGAAAATCCTTTTTGAAAATCTACCATATGGCCCAGCTTGACCACCCCTTGGCATATGCCCAATGGGCTCCACAGACATTTGCTCTGCAATGTTCATTACTGTACTCATGATAGCTGGGAACTGGAAACAACCTAAGTGTCCTTCAACAGATGGATAGATAATATAAATGTGTTACATGTGCACAATGAAATATTATTCAGCTGTAGAGAAAAGTGAAATTTTCAGGGAAAGGGATGGACCTAAGAAATATTATATTGGTGAGGTATCCCAGACAGACGAAGATAACAAATGCCACATGTTCTCTCTCATCTGAAGTTGCTGGCTCCATATCTTCAGATGTGAGTATATAATATAGAGTAACCGCAGATACCAGACAAGCGCAGATATGACCCCATCAAAGAAGTTTCTCTTTACAAGAAATGGAAGCTATCACGGAAAACCACGATTGGATAAAATTAAGAATCCAACAGATCACAGAAAGGCCAGCCTGAATGCATACATCCATATCACAGTTCCTGAATCTACGGCTCAGAAAACATAGGGTGTGGAATAGGGTGTGGAAAGGTTGTTAGAGCCAGAATATCAGGAAGTCTGCTGTGAAACAGTCTTAGACATGGCTGCATGCAGGGCCTGCACAAGTCTGCATGACATGGGATCTTAGAGCTGAATGGAGAATTGGCCACAGGTCTCCATTCCTAAGCCAGAAGCTATCTCCAATGGATAACCATTTCCAAATGAAAATTCAGTTCTTTCCAAGGGAATCTCTCTGGGGAAACAAAACACTCCTAAAGAAGTTCATACGCTCACAGTAGATGTCCAACACAAAGTGGACTCAACAGCATCTTTGGAAGTTCTTCATTAAGTCAGGACGTTTTTGTAAACATATTGACACTTTTCATGGACACTGTGACTTCCGGCTTTGTGCTTTTATGGGGTTCCTGTGTGGGGGAGCATGTGTTTCTCTACGTTTACACTTCTTGTGCTTCTTTTCTTTACTTCTGTGTCTTGTTTGTTTGTTTGATTGATTTGTCCTATTTTGATTTGTTTGATTTTTATTTTATTGTGATTCCTTAGATGTCCATTTGTTTCTGATGTATTTAGTGTATATTATATGAAAAATCTTTTACAAGAATGTCAATGAACACGTTAACACGAAGATTTCATGAGTCCCCACCCCTAGACAAGAAGTACAGGCATCAAACTAATAGTTGGAAGAGGGATAATTAGTCCTTTAATTGCTCATCCAATACACAGTAGTCAACCCTGACACCATAAATGTATATATCCAAAAAAAAAAGATATACTCAGCAGGTGGTATTTATATATTTGTGTATGTGTGCATGTGCATGTGTGTGTAACAATAATAATAAAAGAAAATGGGGCTATATAAAGGTAGGAGACATAGGAAGGGTTGAAGGAAAGCTAGCTGGAAGAGGCTGGAGGAGCAAGGGGAAGGAGGTAAACTAATAAGATTCTATTTTAATAATGTCTAACATTTTTAATCTATTTATTGCCTTTCTTAATAATAAACAACTAGCTGAAATATCAAAATACCTTGAATTCTCTTCTCCAAATACAATAATCATAAAACTTTAATTACAAAGTTAACAAACATTCCACATGGCAGAATAAATTATTTTGCTTGTCTATCAGTTATCTGCTCACTTGTGTTTAACTTGATATTCATTCTTGTACCTGAATGGATGAGGAGTGTTTCCACAGTACATTTGTAAATGCTAGTGATTCTTTCTTGCAGGACCTGAGGTCCCTAACGCCGCTATAGAGGGAGATAATTCATAGATTGCGATTGCCTCTTTATATATCGCAGTAATAGAAATAAACAGCACAGCGAGGAGAAATCAGTGCAACTGTACACCAACCTACTGCAAGAAAGTGAACTAAGAGTCCGATCATTAGCCCAAGGGCTGCCAACACGCCAAGCACTCCGAGGATGATTCTCCACCGGGGGGAGGATTTGCGGGATACTATGGCTGTTCTGCAAATGAAGGACATGAAAAATACATCATAAAACAGAGGAGGACACTGCAGCCAGTCCTGAAGATACCTGATAAGCTAGGGTCAGATGGAAGGGGAGGAGGACATCCCCTAGCAGTGGACTTAGAAAGGGACAGGGAGGAGATGAGGAAAGAAGGTTGGGTTTGGGAGTGAGGGAGGGGGCTATAGCTGGGATATAAAGTAAATAACCTGTGATTAATATTAAAAAATATAAAAACCATACTAATTTCTCAGATCTGTACTACTTTATTCTACTGCCTGTAAAATGCCCACAATTAGGTGCAGAAGTATTAGAAGACGTCGAAGAAAAGAAGGGAAAAGGTTAACAAGATGGCCCAGTGGGGAAAAAAGTGCTTGCTGATGAGCACCGTGAACCCACATGGTGAAAGGAGATAACCCTGTCCTGTCGTTTGTTCTGTAATGTTCACTTATGTACCATGGAGTGAACACATAAGCCTGTGTGCATATGCATGTGTTCACATGTGCGTGCACACACACACACACAAATAAGTGAAATGTAATAAAAATCTTAAATAAAAATAGAGGAAAGAGAAAAGATTAAAAAGTGCTTCCCTTGACTAGGGAATGGGCATAGGAGGAAAAGCTCGAGGGAGGGTAGGCCTGGGAGGAGATGAGGGAGGGGGTCACAGCGGGGATAGAAAAGTGAATAAATTGTAATAAATATATACATAAAATTAAATTTAAAAATAAACAGTGCTTCTTTCCTTAAAAGTCTACACTATGAAATGGTCTTTCTTTTCCCAACTGTAAAAGCATTTTTCCAGAATATTCTTGCTGCTGTCATGCCTACTGTTTGGGGGATCTAGTTCTTTCCTGTTATCAATGGAAAGAAATAGAGTTAGTATCAGTCAAGAAAGATATCAGACAGGAGGGGAGGAGTTTTTAATGGCTAACACTATCTAAACAGTTTGAAATATGATCACGCTTCAATATTATTACCACATTCACAATACACATGAAGATATCAAGTCCTATATTGGTGAGAGCTGTGTCTGTCCCTATTATTCGCTTATTGTTGTGGTATAAATAGATCCTTTCTATAAGAGCATGTGGCAATAGATCTAAAAGTTGGGTACGTATTACGTTTTATAGCAACCTATGTGGCTGAATGACTTGGACTAAATTGAGATTAGAATCTACAGGAATTTATCAAAAAAAAAAAAGTCTGGGCAGACAGACAGTTTAGGGAGAAGGAAAACAACATGAGATGCTCAAAGAATAACTGGTGGTTGTCGGTATAGTTCTTGCACCACATTGAGTGATGAATCTGGCTCTTGGAGATAATGTGGGTTCAGTGCATGTCAAACAGCTCGAGGTTCTGTGGACAAACTGCAGTCTAACTCCACGCCCTTGTTATGCCCTCAGTTATTTTGCCTGATATATTACCCTCTTCTTCTCCCAGTGATCTGTCACTCAAACATCATCTTTTTATTTTAACATCTTCTCTTCCCTGGCATCTTCTATCATGGCCAACCCTCTTATGGTCGTACATTGAGAATACATTTAATTTTTACATGTCGTCATTTTCCTTCTCATCATTAGCATCCTGTGGCCGAGGGCTGCATCGTTGTGTATTGCTTTTTATACTCTGACCATGGTCTGGAACCTAGCATCACAGATACTTGTAGAGCAAGCAGATGAATGAAAACAGGCAGATCAGCAACTGCCTCTTGGAGGATACAGTGAGCAAAGGGATTCAGACTGTTTACGACTTGTAGCTTTATCCTCTCAAAACTACGAACATGGAAGCTTACAGTGCTTAGAAAGAAAAACACTGGCAGGCAGCACACATGACTACAACTGAAAAAAGATAAACATAACAGATAAAGACAACCAGAACTGAAACTATTATAAATGGTTGGGATGGAACAATGGGAGCCTGGGGGATGATATGAAGAAGGGAAAGAAAAATAAAGAATTTGAGAAGATTTACAGACTAAAAATATTTGCCCGAACTTGGGAATTACATTAAGAAAGGGGAAGGACTATGTTTTAAATGGGAGTGCAAACTGAAGCCTACAGGAGATCATTTGAGGAGTAAAAAAAAAAAAAAAAAAAAAAAAAATCAGTCTTCAAACTTGGGAGTGGAAGGACTTACAGAATTCCAGCCCACAGCAGACACTCATTGCTGACGACTGACTAAAGAACCACATGGTAGGAACTGGGCAAGCAACCACACGCAGAAAGAATAGAGACTGTTAAATCGGATTGGTCTGTGAGAGGGTTTTAAAGCTTCACAAAATTAGAATTTCTCTTTCCAAGGTAAAATATTTGTTTCCAGTCTAACAGTGATCATGTTGTCATAAGCTTTTAGTGTGTCTCCTGAGCTTTCCATTCTAAGAGCTTGGTGGCTCTTAAAGCAGTTAAGGCTTCAACCTGCCTACTGACCACTTACTCAGCTCAGAGCTCCCAGCTCCAGCTCTGTGTTTCCCACTGAAGGGTCCCTAGTCTCACCCCACACCCTTTGCTTGTCTGTCTTCCTTGAACATTTACAAATTATTATTGTTCTAATTGTATCTTAATTTCAGATTAATGTTCATGCTCCTTCTTCTGATTAGCCCTGTTTAGAAACTTATTTCAGAACATGTTTTTTGTACACTATAGATATTTAACTTTTCTATCTCGTTTGGTATATATAACTTATAGTCTAATAAAAGCACAAGATAGTTACTTCTATTAAACCTTTGACAAACAAAATTTCTTACTGTTAGTTTAGCCTTTGGTTTGAAGGAAAATATTAAAACAGGTTTCTTCTTATTGATATCAGCCATTGAAATTACCACAAGATACAGGATTTTATATTTCATTTCCTACCCGTGTCCCACCGTGATTGTTTCATGTCACTGATCAGATATTTTTTCTGAGTTTTAGCTGTCTTTTGCAATCATCTAAAAGCATTACAGACTTAATTAATTAATTAATCTAGTGCTTAAATAAGTGCTACCAAACACAAGAAAACTTCTCAAGCACAAAAGAAAAATCATCCCACTGTTAGCCAGCTTCTGATATTTGGCCATATATTCTTTAGGAAAATCTCATAAGAGATACTTTCAGATGATATGGAATACAATACATATTTGCCGTGAGAACTATTGAGCATGAACTTCTCACTGTCATGTTCACAAAGCTCTAAAACAGATTGCTCTGGATTTTTTTTCTATTCTATAGCCTGTGCCTAAAGCTAAGAAAACATTGAAAATGATGACATTTGATTTTAAAATGTACTTCTACATCTGATGCTGTTTTCAGTGCATGCAACCATTCATCATTCAAGCACTTACATGCATCCCAAAGTTCACCAGACCTCCTTAAAGCCACCAGCACAATCAACCACATTTCCTAATCCTTCCAAGGTCAGTAATGTACTTGTGCAGTGTCTTACACTGAGAAGCTGAGTACCTTATTAGGGCATGAGCCAGCCTAGGTAAATCAAAATTCTTGAAACAGTGGTTTAATCCTGTTACTTTTTTCTTAACTTAGGACTTCACACAGGTGTAAACTAGTAATGGAGAAAGAATGAAATGCACCATAAATCAACTCTGTCATCCACCCAGAATAAAGGTGATAACTATTTACAAAAACAAACAAAAAATCCAATCATACTGGATTTTTTAAACTTAAATTTGGTTGATGCCCCTTTTATTGATATGTCAGAGATAATGAAAAATGATAAAAATTAATGTCATGAATAAAATAACATCTTTAATACAAAACAAAAGCACACAATATTTTTTTAAATCAAGAAAGATGATCTTAGTATACTCTATCACAATTATTACATCCATTCTAACAATACATTTAGAATTACAATGGATGTTATCAGTATAGATATGATGTTGGGCTGATTTTACCTAAATATAAAGATTCAATAACATACTTCAGAAAAATATTAATGCAAGATATACATTTACATCTTTACAGAGAATATCCACGTAGTAATAGTACTGTGAAACCCAAGATATTTATGAATGTATGGTAGAAAGCATGAATTAGTCCACAAATACAGAGTCCATGGTCATCGTCATTACTAGCTACTATTTCATATTTAAATCACAAGAAAATAAAATGTCACCGCTATTGCCTCTTTACTAGACAGTAGTCACACAGTCACCCCGTTTTTCATTCACGGGGTGGTAAGTTACATGCCCCTTTTTGAAGCAGCCCTCAAACCAGCGCTTAGCACCTTAGATTGCGTGTTTGCGACAATGTGTCTCCATGCTGCAATTTCAAAAAGCTGTCAAATCACTTTATATTCTCCACCTAAATATAATTATGCTGCCACAGTCCTTACAGTGAGTCTCAAATGGCGCAGGCAGTAAAATTCTACTTTGTCAGAGTTGCAGGCAGGCAAATTACTACTTACCTATTCATAACGTGCTGACCCAGTGATTGCTGGCGTTAATATAGAGGGAACCTCTGCACTCCTTACGTGTTGATAGTGGTTCTCAGGTACATGTGCTAGCTACTAGGACAGTTGAGACTTTAAGGGCTGGGTGCAATAGCGAGTCATTTGAAAGAAACTTGTTTAACGGGTGTGGTAACAACCGGGGATCTTCAGCTTAAAGGAAATAACAAAGATTGTGTTTGAATTGAATACTTAGAATAAAAACTACGGATATAACCTGGCCATCAGAAAGACCCACCCAAAAACTCCCACCACACTTTGGTGAGTCAGTGTTCTGACTCAGGAACTAACCATCTTTTCAGCACAGACTCTCCCCAGAGTAACACACAAGCTCATTGAAACATTCTAACAAATTGTTTAGGTATAAATCATCTTTTTTTCTTTAGAATAAAACAATCCTATGGAGTATAAGTAATTTGAAATGCACTTAATTTAAAGAGTGTCATAGAAATAAGTGAGTTTTTTGTGACAGGTAAAAGGTTGGTTTTAGAGAAGCTAAATATTTCACTCTTGTGATTCCTTGCATAGAAAATGGAATGAACTAACTAGGCAGCTGAGAGATGTTTTAGCAAATGAACGCATATTAGGTTTTTTAGTGACACAAAAAGTTCTTATAAAAGTAAAGCTCTATTACAAATAAAGCTGCTACAAACATGGTTGAGCAAATGTCCTTTTTGTGTACTTGAGCACCTTTGGATATATGCCTAGGAGTGGTATAGCTGGATCTTGGGGAAGTGCTATTCCTAATTGTCTGAGAAAGCGCCGGATTGATTTTCAAAGTGGTTGTGCAAGTTTACATTCCCACCAGCAGTGGAGGAGGGTTCCCCTTTCTCCACATCCTCTCCAGCATGTGTTGTCACTTGAGTTATTCATCTTAGCCATTCTGATGGGTGTCAGGTGAAATCTCAGGGTCATTTTGATTTGCATTTCCCTGATGACTAAGGATGTTGAACATTTCTTTAAGTGTTTCTCTGCCATTCGATATTCCTCTACAGAGAATTCTCTGTTTAGCTCTGTACCCCATCTTTTAATTGGATTACTTGATTTGTTGCTGTTTAACTTTTTACGTTCTTTATATTTCCTGGATATTAGCCCTCTGTCAGATAGAGGGTTGATGACGAGTCTTTCCCAATCTGTAGTCAGTAGTTTTGTTTTGATGACAGTGTCCTTTGCTTTACAGAAGCTTTTCAGTTTCAGGAGGTCCCATTTGTAATAGCCAGAAGCTGGAAACTGCCCAAATGCCCCTCAGTTGAGGAATGGATACAGAAATTGTGGTACATCTACACAATGAAATATTACTTAGCGATAAAAACAAGGAAATCATGAAATTTGCAGGTAAATGGTAGGGACTGGAAAAGATCATTCCGAGTGAGGTATCCCAGAAGCAGAAAGACACACAGGGTATATATTCACTCATAAGTGGACACTAGACATATAATATAAGGTAAACAAACTAAAATCTGTACACCTAAGGAAGCTAATCAGGAAGGAGGACTCTGGCTAAGATGCTCAATCCCCATTCAGAAAGGCAAAGAGGATAGCCATCAGAGGAGGGAGAAAACAGGGAACAGGACAGGAGCATACCACAGAGGGCCTCTGAAAGGCTCTACCTGGCAGGGTATTGAGGCAGATGTTGAAACTCATAGCCAAACTTTGGGGAGAGTACAGGGAATCTTATGAAAGAAGTGGAGATAGTAAGACCTGGAGAGGACAGAAGCTCCACAAAGACAACGACAGATCCTAAAATTCTGGGCACAGGCATCTTTTCTGAAACTGATACTCCAGTCAAGGACCACTCATAGAAATGTTCTGGAACCCCTGCACAGAGGTAGCCTATGGCAGTTCAGTATCCAAGTAGCCTCCATAGTAAATGGGGACAGGGACTGATTGACCTGCTGACATGAACTGATTGGCCTTTTCTTTGATCAACTCCCACTAAGGGGGGAGCAGCCTTACCAGTCCACAGAAGAAGACAATGCAGCCATTCCTGAGGAGACCTAATAGACTAGGGTCAGAGGAAAGGGGAGGAGGACCTCCCTTTTCAGTGGACTGGGAGAGGGACATGGGTGGGGAAGAAGGAGGGTGGGATTGGGAGGGAAGAAGGGAGGGAGGTACAGGGGGAATACAAAGTGAATAAACTGTAATTAATAAAAATAAAAATAATTAAAAAAGTAAAGCTCCCAGAACCATTAGTTATGTGTAGTACAAATATCTTGATTATTTTGCCTATTGTTGATGTCTTGAAGAATACATTTCTCTATCTTCTCATTAAGCTAATATTTTACATGCTTCCTAGAGTTTCATATTGTTTCCAGAAATAGGAATATAACCTTATACACTAATGGGAAAGACAAATAAATATAAACTAGTGAATGTATAATTTAATAAGAGATATTTAACAATGCTAGAATGGAAATAGAGCAGGATGGTTGACTCAAAAGTGATAACTGAAGTGGGGTGGGGTGGCCATACTCATATGAACTTGGAAGATGAAGCTTTGAGCAAAGACCAGAATAATGGTGTAACAGCTGGCTTTTGTTGTCCTATTACTTATATATGACATTTTTATTTAAAAAGTTAGTGGCTAGGGTGGGATTGAGAGGGAACTAGGGAGGGGGCTACAGCTGGGATACAAAGTTAATAAACTGTAACTAATATAAAAATTAATTTAAAAAGTTAATGGCTGTGGCAACAGTTTAATTAGTAACATGCTTGCCATACGAGCATTAGAACCTGAGGTTCAGTCTCCAGAATTCACATAAAATCCAGGAAGAGCAACATGCTTGTCCTCAACAGGACCCTGCTTGGGAAACAGTTGTATCAACTGAGAATGCTTGTCAAAATGCCTCGTATATATTGTTTTGGTTTTGGCTTTTTTGTTGTTGTTTTGTTTTGGGGGGCAGGGTTTCTCTGTGTAGTTTTGGCTGTCCTGGAACTTGCTTTGTAGATCAGACTTCATAGAATTTGTAGAGATCTGCCTGCCTCTGCCTCCCAAGGGCTGGGATTAAAGACATGTGCCACCAACTACCCAGCTTGTTTTGGTCTTAAAAATGACAGGTTGATTTAACTTCAGCCATTTCTCAGTTTTTTTTTTTTCAAGACAGGGTTTCTCTGTGTAGCCTTGCCTGTCCAGGACTAATTTTGTAGACCAGGCTTTGAACTCACAGAGATTCACCTACTTCTGGCTTGCAGAGCTGTGGGATTACAGGCATGAGCCACCACGCCTAGCTTCTTAGTCTTTCTTGAATGGCAAGTGTTTTCCTGCTGTATTAATTTTATTCAGGATTCATAATTCTACCCAAATATCCATATATAAAATAAAACCAGACACACTAAGCCTATTAGAAGAAAAAGTGAGGAAGAGCCTTGAACTCATTGGCACAGGAGACAACTTCCTGAACAGAACACCAACAGCACAGACTCTAAGATCAACAATCAATAAATGGAACCTCATGAAGCTGAAAAGCCTCTGTAAAGCAAAGGACACTGTAGTTATAACAAAGAGACAACCTACAGACTGGGAAAGGATCTTCACCAAACCTATATCTGACAGAGAGCTAATATTCAGAATATATAAAGAACTTAAGAAGTTAAACAGCAACAAAGCAAATAATCCAGTTAGCCCATGGCAGTTCAGTGTCCAAGTGGGTTACATAGTAATGGAAAGAGGGACTGCCTCTGACATAATCTGATTGGCCTGCTCTTTGATCACCTCCCTCTGAGGGAGGAGCAGCCTTACCAGGTAGAGGACAATGCAGCCACTTTTGATGAGAACTGATAGACTAAGATCAGAAAGGAGAGGAGAACCTCCCCTATCAGTGGACTTGGGGAGTGGCATGCATGCAGAAAGGGGAGGGAGGGTGGGATGAGGAGGGGAGGAGGGAGGGACTTATGGGAGATACAAAATGAATAAAGTGTAATTAATAAAATAAATAAAATGCAAAAAAAGGAGATGGCTCAACAGTTAAAAAAAAAAGAAAAAATGGGATATAAAGCTAAACAATGAATTCTCAATAGAGAAATATCGAATGGCAGAGAAACACTTAAATGTTGAACGTCCTTAGTCATCAGGGAAATGCAAATCAAAACAACCCTGAGATTTCACTTTACACCCATCAGAATAGCTAAGATTAAAAAAAAAAAAAAAACCCTCAAGTGACAACACATGCAGGAGAGGAAGTGGAAAAAGGGAACCCTCCTCCATTGCTGGTGGGAATGTAAACTTGTACAACCACTTTAGAAATCAATCTGGTGCTTTCTCAGGAAATTCTAAACAGTGCTACCTCAAGATCCAGCTATATCACTCCAAAATATGCTCAAGTATACAACAAGGACATTTGTTCAACCATGTTTGTAGCAGGTTTATTAGTAATAGCCAGAACCTGGAAACAACCCAGATGTCCCTCAACAGAGGAATGGATAAAGAAACTGTGGTACATCTACACAATGGAATAGTACTCAGCAATTAAAAACAAGGAAATCATGAAATTTGCAGGCAAATGGTGGGAACTAGAAAAGATCATCCTGAGTGAGGTATCCGAGAAGCAGAAAAAATTTAAAAAAGTCACCCTCAGCCATGTGATGAGTTTGAGAATAGCCAAGGCTACATGAGACCCAAGAAAGAAAGAAAGAAAGAAAGAAAGAAAGAAAGAAAGAAAGAAAGAAAGAAAGAAAGAAAGAAAGAAAGAAGGAAAGAAAGAAAGAAATCAAATAAAGATTTTGTAAGAATGTAGAGAAATGCATTCTCTCATCTACTGAGACAGCATCTTCTAAGGGTAGTTCACAGATCTAAAATTAAAAATGATGTGTCCATAACCAAGGGGCTATCTATCCTAGAACATATATTCAAACATAAATACAGGAAGAACTTTGTTACAAAATCCCTAATTGCAACAAGTGGAAACAAATTATTCAAAAAATAGTCAAATGAATCCTGTTATATCAGCACATGAAACATTATTCAACGTTAAAGGAAATGAGGTTATAGTGGGTCTAATGAGTTAATACATTCATCCTCAGTTCTAAGGTCCCCTTTGGTACAGCAGGAACCGGAGCTCTAAAACATACATCTCCCACAGTCCCTGTCAGTTAGGATTCTGGATACAAGTTAGGTTTCTTCCTTATTAAATGAAGCAACCTAGGGGCCTTCCCACGTAGAAGTGAGACTGTTGTGATGCTCTAGCAACAGGCCAATGACATGCGATGCCTTCTGAAGCAATGCACACAAGTTGCTCTCCATTTTCCTGGAGCAGTCTGTGAATATGAGGAAGCTGCTGTGCTGACCGTATCGTTACTTGATCTCATCTGTTGAGTTCTGCAATAGCTTCCCAAAGGAGTCACTTCTCTACTGATCTGTGAATCATCATCTGGACTCAGTCCAGACCCTCCGTCTCCAGACTTTCAAGAAGTTTTGAAAGTGTTTTCAGAGTTCTTTCTGCTTAACATGTCTTTCCTGATTTGAACAGTCTCTCTCTCTCTCCCTCTCCCTTTGTGTGGTGTGTGTATGTGTGTGTGTGTGTGTGTGTGTGTGAACTGAGTAAATATATTGTGCTTTACATATTTACTTAAAATATTACATGTGGGGTAGTTGAGTAAAATAACATAGCATGGTACTGTTAAAAGTTTTTTAAAAAGGAAATAATACAGTCATTTATAAATGGATTCTAATATTTATAAAAGTTTAAAAAGAATCTATGTGAAAAGATCTGGAAGGGTTCATCATGTGGGGTTCACTGTCAAGGATAAGGAAATAGATCGGAATTAGGAAGGATCTTAATAGATTTATTTTCTTCACAATAATAGTGTATTCATATATTCCTTATGTGGTGGGTTTTTTAATTAACTAAATCAGTTATTCTTAGAAAAATAAAAGGATATCTTCATAAATCCACGTAGGTAAAAAGTTAGAGTTGTGAATAAAATATAAGTTTTTGGAAAGTCAATGTCAAATTAATATTAACTAAAAAATCCTGACATTGTTGTACAGACTTTTAGACTGAGATGGTCGCTTGGTGACTGTAGGCAAATTTTCTTTAAAAGGAAGCCAGGACACTGTAGGGCATTGGTGGCACACACCTTTGCTCCCAGAACTTGAGAGGCAGAGGCAGGCAGATCTCTGCGAGTTCGAGGCCAGCCTGTTCTACAAAGTGAGTTCCAGGATAGCCAGGATTGTTCCATGGAGAAACCCTGTCTTGAAAAACAAACAAACAAACAAACAAACAAACACCATTTATAGTACCTCACCTGTTCTTTAGTTTTCACTGTTTGTACTTGGTTCGTTTCATCAAATGGAGAACAAGTTTTCCATCATTAAATCTTGGTTTGGGTAATGTGATAGATAAGTTAGAAAACATAAACCTAGGACCCAGGATCTAAATATATGTTACACACTGCATATAAATCTAAAAATGTGATGCTATGATTCACCAATGAATGAAGTGTGCTGCTTGTCTTCCTAGGGCTGAGTTACCTCCATCAGTATAATTTCTCCAGTTCCATTCATAATTCATAATTATGCAAACATCCTAATTTTTCTTCACAAAATATTAAGCACTATTGTGTGTAGCCACCATGTTTTCTTCATCCTCTCACCTACTCTGTTTCCATGCTTAGCTGTTGTGAATAGAGCACCAATGAACATGGATGAACACATATCCTTGTAGTAACACATGTAATTCTTTGGGTATATATGCAAAAGTGGCACAGTTAGGTGGCATGGAGGACCTGTTTCTAGTTTTCTATGGAATTGCCACACGGGTTTGCACAGTGATGTTATCAATTTACATTCCCAAGAGCACTGCATGGTGGTTCTGTTCCTCACATAACGCCAATATTCTTTGTCTCTGTCTTATTAATCTAACTCGTTCTGAATACAGCTTGAAATCTCAAAGTTGTTTTATTTTTTATTTTCTTGGAGGGTAAAAATGGTGAACACCTTTTAAAACATTTATTAGCCATTTATATGTATTTCTTCTGAGAATTCTCTCTTTCAGTTTTATATCCACTTTTTAATTGGGTTGTCTGTTCTTATAATGTTTAGGTTTTTGTTTTGGAATTTTTTTCAGTTTCTTGTTTAGTCTAGACACTAATCCTCTGTCAAATGTGTAGCTGCCATTTTTTCCCCATTCCCCAGACAGCCTCTTCAGTAAATCAACAATTTTCTTGTTGCTGAAGCTTTTTAAGCCCTGCTTGTTTTTTGGCTTTATTTTATGGGGAATTGGAATCCTATTCAGAATTCTTTCTTGAGCTTATATCCTAAACAGTATTTCCTACTTTTTCTTCTAGAAATAAGTAATGGTTCTGAGAAGATTTCATGGATAAGAGTGTTTGCAGGGCTCCCTGAGCCCTGATTTTTGACTCTGTTGGGTCCTGCAGAGACTGATGAATCAACCAAGGACCTTGCATGTAGAAGACCTAGACCCCCTGCTCAGATGCAGCCTGTGGGCAGCTTGGTCTCCATGTGGGTTTCCTAGTAAGAGGAGCAGGGGCTGTCTTTGACATGGACTCAGTGGTCAGCTCTTTGTCACCTCTCTCTGGCGAGATGGCCTAACTAGGCCATAGAGAAAAAGGATCCAGACAGTCCTGATGAGATCTGATAGGCTAGGGTCAGATAGTAGGGGAGGAGGACCTCCCCTATCAATCAATCAACTAGGAGGAGGACATAGGGAAAGGAAAGAGGCAGGGAGAGTAAAACTGGGAGGAGATGAGGAGGAGGCTACAGCCAGGATATAAAGTGAATAAGTAAATAAGAAAAATCCCTGGAAAGATTTAACATTTGAGTTTCTACTGTGTTTATTCTCAATTTCATGAACTAAACAATTGAATAATATGGAATAAAATTGAAAGTAGCATACTAACTGATGGACAGAAAATAACCAGGACCCCAACAGTTACTTCCAAGATTGCCATAACTGCAAGGAAAATAAGGATCACCTATAGAGGCCAAGATTTCTGGGAGGATGCACCAAGTCTATAAAAAAGAAGATGGTTTAGATTAGCTGCTAGATGTTCCAAATCTATCTGGCTTTCAAACAGTTCAAACATGATTTATAATTTATGTAGTAATACCTCTTACCTTTCGGCTCAGAGGATTCAAATGTTTCAAAGAAGAAACTTTCTAAAATGTTCATTCTTTTTTTTTTTAAACAAAAAAAAGAGATATTAACATTGTGTTAATGAGGCTACCACTGAACAAATATTCAAAATTAAACATAGCTTCTGTTCTCACGTTACTGAGACAAAACAAACAAAAAAGACAACTTTTTAAAAACCAAAAGTGGATTATAAAATATTAGACGTGGTTTTATTATATTTTTGTAAATAATGTGCACATCATGAACATGGATATATTAAGATGTGTACATAATTATTACATCGTATTACATCGTTAACAGGTTTAATGGATGCAGAAGAAAGCACTGTGCTGTCAACACCAATAATCCTGGTGCTATAAAACTGTGATTGATAGATAATTCTCTTTGTTTATCTTTCTGCGACTGGATGCTTTTAACTTTTTGCAACAAATGTCAGTTATCTGTCTAATATGAGATGATAGTTAAATTTTTAAATGAAAACCAAGCAATCAGGTGAAAAAGAAATATACCAGCTTAACACCATAAAGCTAGACTCATTTAGGTCTATAACTAGGTTTTTGAAGAGCTATACCCAACCTAGTCTATATGAAGTTTGAACATTATCTTTCTAATCTTGCAAGGTATAATGCCATATGATTACCTGTTTGAAGGAAGAACACACACATACACATCTCAATTAAAATTTAATATTACTACAACTGTTTCTTCAGTCTGCATCACTCTATATAAACCTTTAAAACACAGTTGCAGCTGGGACATAGCCTGCAGATTAACTATTCCCTGTGAATACATGGATGTTTTTTGTTGTTGTTGTTGTTTGCATTTTCTTTTTTTTATTTATTTTTCTTTTTAGTTACAATTTGTTAACTCTGTGTCCCAGCTGTATGAATGTTTTTGTTCTCATTAAAATGAACTGTTACGCAGATACTGTTTTATTAGGTAGGCCTTTCATTTGCTTCGCTTTTTCAACATCACCTTGCTCATAACTGTACAACTCCACCTAGTTTTATTTTCTCTTCACTTATTCTCCATAACTAATCCTTCTTCCTTGTACCTGTCTCTTTTGACGACTTGTTAATCAACATTTCCCAGAAACAACCTTATTTGTAAACTCTTGCCTAAGAAAGTCCGTACTTAAGAAACGTCCTGTGTATGCTCTCACCTGGGAGCTCAGCTATTGAATCTCATTCTCAAAAGGAAAATGGCTACTCAGGCCAAAGTTTCCTTATAGGGTTTCAACTCTATCAGTAGTTGATAACACACCATTCCTGATGATTGTAAAAGAAGGTTACAATCAGAGTAAGGTCTCACATTTGTTTTGGATTATCCTGCTAACTTAGTGAGCAGCTTGGTATTTCTAGGGTATGGTTAGTTATTATTCTGAGGGACTCAAATGTCGAACAACCTAAATAAAGATGCTGACTTGGTGAAATGGCTTCTGTAAAAATAACTACTACTACTTTAAAGAATGATCTCTAAAAACCAGTTTTGGACAATCTGGAAAATTATGAAGAATCTGTTTTGCTGTCTACAGAGTCATATAAGAGTTTGGCTCTCCTCCTGTCAAAAACAACAAAGGAAATTCTTTTATGGTGATTTCATAATCAAACCTTTCCTCCAGTAACTGTGATACTGGTAATCTAGAAGTTGACTGTTTTGAATATTGCTAAATTTAATGTTGTGTTAATAAAGGCCGATGCAGGAAATAATTTACTGTCTAACAAATTCATTTCTCATCAAATTTGAGATGAGGCCTCATGTTGCATAAACTAGCCTCAAACTACCTGAATATTTAAGGATGAGCTTGAATTTCTAATCCTATTGCCAGTACCACTCGGTTCTGGAATTAGAGACATGCACTTCCACACCAGAATTATGAGGTTTGAGGGATAGAGCCCAAAGGTTTGTGCTTTCCAAGCAAGAACCCTACAACTGAACTACTTCTCCAGCCAGTATGATTGCTTTTAAAAAGAATTTATATTTCAGGATGAATATTTAACAAAGATTTATTTTTAATTAACTTTCAACAAATTTAAACATTTTCAAGTATTAAACTAAGCTTAGGATTGCCTCACTTTGAAACTGAACCTATTTTAAGAGTTTTTTGTTATTCTGGCCTAATCAGCCATTGGCCTTACTCACCTTGCAAAACCTACACAGTTTTTTTTAAATTAATCTAATTATAATATTCACAACACTGAAATATCACCCTCACATCCTATGATTCTACGCTCAGACTCAATGGAAAGTACCACTTTTTAGGTTAGCTTTTCTCCTAACTATATTCAGGGACTGCTTTTGTACTTAAACTACACAGCACACAAAAATATAGTTTAACATTTATAAAAAATTTATTTACAAACTACCCAAATTAGTTGCACCTGAATCTGTTATATAGTCTTCGAGCAATTCTGAATTTCACACAGATAAACATTTGTCTGTAGAGAACTTTTAGTCATTGGGATAAAAATTTTAAATAAAGAGCCCAGAAGCACAGTAACTGGCTGGATGAGTAGCTTCCAGAGAAACACCAGCCTCCTGCCTGCTGCTGATTTGGTATCTGTAGTGTAAAAATACGTTTGTTAGTAATGATGATACTCACTCATCCTTTGAACTGTGTGTGTGTGTGCATGGTGAATGTGTGTGTGGTGTGTGTGCATGGGTGTACAGACTTTTGCACTTGCGTGTGCTTGCAGAGACCACAGCAAGATGTTAGGTGTCTTCCGCTATTGCTCTCTGCTTTATTATCCGGAGATTTCAGCTAGGCTCCAGTATCTCCTTGATTCTGTCCCCTAATTCTGGGGTTTTCAAAAGGCACGGCCAACATCCATAACTTTACATAGGTGCTGGAGGTTGGAACTCGGGTCCTCAGGATTCCAGAGCAAGTGTTCTTACCCACTGAGTCACCTTCCCACCCCTGAGAAAGGTTTTTGTATTATAAAATGTGAAACTAGGCCTGGTGACACAAGTTTGTGATCTCAGCCCTTGAAGAAGCTGAGAAGATTATGAGTCAGGGCTGAAATAAACTACAGAGTAAAGCACTGTCTCTCAAAAACGGAAAACAAAACAAAAGGGTTTTTAATTATACTGAATTATTTTTTATCAGTTAATTTATTCTTTATTCACTTTACATCTTGGTTGTAGCCCCATCCCTCCTTCCCCCTCAGTCCTACCTTCCCTCCCTCTCCCTCCCTCACCTTTTTCTCGGAAAGGGGGAGCTCCCTTTCCCATCATCCCAACTCATCAAGTTGCATCAGGACTGAGCATGTCCTCTTCCCCTGTGGCCTGGCAGTTGTACAAAATTATAGTATTGTTATGAGTGAGTAAGAAAAGAAATGTTATACCTAACTCCATTATTATTTCAGCTCAATTTTAAATTTATACTACCCTGAATCTATAGATAAATTAGAGGATAATTGATTCACAAAATGAAGATCAATTGTACAAATTTGGTCTATGTCTCTAATTTTCTTTATTTTTGTTCTCAATAGTGATTTAATTTAAGTATCCAAGTTGGTCATACACTTGTTTTCTCAAATTTAGTCTCACATCTTTAATTTTTTACTGTAAATGACATAGTTGTTTAAATTCCATGTTGTCTTATGGTTGTTATTTAGAAATGTAATATAGTTTAAAATCCATGTTGTCTTATGGTTGTTATTTAGAAATGTAATATATCTTTATCTGTTGACCACATAATCACAAATAATTTAATTGATATATTAAAGGGTATTAATTTAATTTGTTTTAACCTTCATGAATATGTATATGTGTGTGCATAAGTTCATGTGTACATATGGGGTTTCTTTTTGAGGCAAGTTTTCACCAGTTGGCCTTCAATTCGTAATCCTCCTGCCTCAGGCTCCCAAGTGCTGGAATTATATATAAGGTCTGTGCTACCATTCTTGGCTGAATATTCTTTTGAATTTTAAACACAAAAGCATCACTTTCATTTTCAAATAAAAGGGGTGTTATTATTTCCTTTTACCTATTTCAGTTTCTCATTTTGCTTTATTTGGTGTGTTTCTCCTCATGACTGGAGCATTATCACACTGAACAGCATAATGATAATGGTGTTTTTTTAATTCTGTGATTTGAAAAAATATTTAATTATTTCCTCAAAAAGTAAGATGTTTTGTCAAATTAGAAAATTAATTCTTTTCTTTTTTATTGGATGACTTTTTATAATAACTGAAATTTATTATTAAAATTCAAGTTTCATCTTTATTTATTCAAATAATCCTGATATTTTTCTACCTCTAGCTTTAGCACTACTATGCAAATTAAAGTGACATTTAAATATTCAAACAGCCTTGCATTTATAGAACATCCCCAACTCGATGGCAGCTAACACAGGTTGTTTGTCAGGAGGCTTCATGTGCTAATATTTTGCTTAGCATTTTTTACATCCATGCATGTAAGAGAAAACAACATATTTCCTCCATCTCACTGTCGTTACATCTTATACTTGAGGCGATTTCGTTCTCATAAAATTAGTTGGGAAGTAGTTATTTCATGGCAAGTAATTGTCTGAGGCTGCATTTAAAGTGAACATACTTTTAGGGCAGTGAATACTCATTGTTAAAGCAACACAAACATGACCATGAAAAGGGCTACCTCTCCCTCAGGCATCCGTATTTGAGCAAAATGTACTCTAAACAATTAGTCATTAAGATTTGGGAATATTTATGTAGATATAGACAATATTAATACTATCTTTAGGTAATAAAAGTAATATTGATTATTAACATCCTTAACATGCATCCACATTTTCTTTGGATTTCCTCCAATTCCAGAAACAAGAGTTTGAACTGACATGGTTCTACAGCCTTCCATAAATTAAGTCTTGCTCCTGAAACAGAAGGACTTCCATCTTGAGCATTTCACTTCATGCCATTTTCCCCTTTAGCTACATAAGCACAGAAGTCTTGTTAAACTGAAGAAAAAGCATTTATGTCTTGTTTTTATGTCTTGTTGACTCATCATTATTTTGTGAAGTGAGTTATAGAGTGTATACTTATTCCAAGAACACTCCTTCAAACTGTATCTCTCAGTGTCAGCTCAACCATGAAGCTGTTGTGTCAGCAACTACAGTTCTCCAGGCATGATGGTATTCATTTTCCCTTAGTTGGTAGTCTCCATAAAGGCTTTGTCATGGAATCTGCACCTACACCTCAAAAATTCTTCAAGCTTACCTTTAAACTTTCTACTGAATCAGCTGCAGAAATTCTAACTCAATATTATTATGTGAGATAAAACTTCATATACCACATAAAATAGTTATAAGCTCCTGAAGTTAGGGTTTATGCATTATATTAGTAACACATATATTCCAAAAGTTCACAAAACACTTAGAAGTTGATCATGTCACTCCTGGAACACTCAATAGCCCCTTCTCTCCCTATTCATACAGACGTGTTATTTGGCTTTAATATTGCTTTCATTTTTGTTGTTTTATTTTGTTGTTTAGCTGGGCTTGCATGTGACCACAGAATATGTCTTTTTCTTTTCTGTGTATATTAATTGTTTGTTTTCTTTCTTTAATTTGATTTTGTCGTGTAGCCTGAGCTGGCCTGGAATTTGCTATAGTAGCCCAGACGACCCTTGATCTCTCTGCTCTTACGTTGGCCTCCCAAGGCTAGAATTATAGGTGTAAACCACCATGCCAGGCTCCATAGAACATTTATTTTCTACTGTGCTGGCAATGGAACTTAGTGCCTCAAACATGCTAAGCAAGCGCTCTACCATTGAACTGTATCTCCTTCAAATTATATTTTAAATACATTTTAAATTATTTGCTATAGAGTAAAGTTAAATGAAAGACACAATTATTTTTCTAATATTTCTCCACTACTCTTCATTTGTTTGTTTGTTTGTTTGTTTGTTTGTTTGTTTAAGCCAGGGTTTCTCTCTGTGTAGCCTTGGCTGTCCTGAACTCACTTTGTAGACCAGGCTGCCTAGAACTCATGGAGATCCTCCTGCCTCTGCCTCCCTGAGGGCTGGGATTACAAGTTTGCATTCTCCACTATTCTTAACTATTCCTAAGGTTCCCAACCCCTATCCACACCCACTAGAGTTAGGCTGGTGAACCTTATTTGATACTTCTCCCAAAGTGCACACATTAAGGTTCAGCCTTGATGGTGTCCGTTTCATGGCTTTTGATGAAGTAACAGCACAAATGCAACACTCCAGCATCCCTCAGAGTAGTTTCACTCACTAAGAATTAACATATCTTTTATTAGACTTGCCCTCACTAAACACAATTCTAACAGAACCGGTTGTGAAAACAGTATGACACTTTTGTGCACACAGAACTCACATTGAGAGCAAACTTCTCTGTGTGGAAGTTTCATGAAGTGGCCAGGTGGAAGATGCTTGGCTGAGAGGCAAAACCCTCATGACTTTTTCTTACAGATGAGTGATTTAGGCTTACATTATTCAAATAACAAGCTTCAGTTGTGCAGTTGATATTAACTCTGTGATCAGTTTTAAAAATCAGTTGGTAAATATAGCCATGCATTGTTTTTTGATGGGATGCATTCTGAGAAAACGATCATCAGGGTGTTTTTATCAGCATGAATAAATATCATATCATATTATGCATGTAAAACTAGACAAGAGAGGGCAATTGCTCAATGCAAGATCCGTGCTGTGTGATCATGTGTGAGGATGGTGATAATGATGATGACATGGCATGACACGATGTTTTACAGTAAACTCTTTTAATGTAGAAAGAGTACACCCTAAATTGACAATAAAAATTACAGAGTAGTAAATACCTGAACTGTTGTTCTGATCGTTTATTATCATTAGTAAGTGCTAACTCATTATACGTTCATGTGACTGACAGTGTAGTGCGCCTGCTCACACCAGGGTAGCTACAAATCCATTCCTAAGCAGTGCCTTGCAGCAGTACATTCTACAGCCGCAGAAGGTTAGAGAAACTTCTTCACATCATTACAATCTTATGGGAGCACCGTCCTATGCATGGGTGTCACTGATGAAAATATCGTTATGTGGCACAGGACTGTATAATAAAGCTGTGTTTTCCTCATAACAAAATGGATAGAAGAGTCATTAAATAATATGTACTGAAAGAGTATTTCATGGAGTAACATTGTTGGTGGTATGAGGTAAAAGATATAGAAGAGAAATGCCTGCTCTGTGTAACTGATAAGCATTGCTATCATCACTCCTGTATTTCCTCCAATTACGGTCCATGCTGATATCCTGAAGAACATGGAAACCCACTCTGTATTAGTAAAACAAGTTACTAGTTTAAGAATACTACACTTTGCTGACTACCTCATACAACATTTGAACTGTCCATATTTTTGTTGTGACACAAATCTCTACCATTTAAATCATATATTTATCTGAGGAGCATAGCACCATCATAGGATTTAAACCTTCTAAAATTCATGTTTAATTTAAATCCTTAAGAGTTAGCTTATGAAGAGCGATTCTCAAATCATGCAACATTAACTTGATTTTAGTTTGGAACCCAAACTCCAGAAACCTGAAAAGTACTAATAAACGACTTAAATTAACATGAATTCACCTATAAATATGTTTTCAGACATGAATTTTATTTTGTGGTTTTGGGGACAATGATACAGAATTTTGACTTCTGTTTTCACCATATTTGAAAATACGAATATCCTTAAATTTAGAGGGCTCTCCTATTAACTTCCACAGCTGTAGGCTGCCACCTAGAGGCTTACACGAACACTTTGGAAATCTATTTCTATTTTTTTTTTAATTTTTTTATTTTAATTTACCTTAATTTATTTTGTAGAAGATGCTGTCTTTTTTCCATTGAATGGATTTGGCTTCTTTGTCAAATATTGAGTATTCATAGGTGTGTGGGTTTATTTCTGGGTCTTCTATGCGATTCCATTGATCCTCCTTTCTGTTTCTATGCCAATACCATGCAGTTTTTATTACTGTTGCCCTGTAGTACAGCTTGAGATCGGGAATGGAGATACCTCCAGATGATCTGTTGTTGTACAGGATCGTTTTGGAGATTCTGGGTGTTTTGTTTCTCCATATGAAGCTGAGAATCTTTTTTTCAAGGTCTGTAAAGAATTGAGTTGATATTTTGATGGGAATTGCATTGAATCTGTAGATTGCTTTTGGCAGGATGGCCATTTTCACAATGTTAATCCTACCAATCCATGAGCACAGGAGATCTTTCCATCTTCTGAGATCTTCTTCAATTTCTTTCTTCAAAGACTTGAAGTTTTTCTCAAACAGGTCTTTCACTTGCTTGGTTAGAGTCACACCAAGGTACTTTATGTTATTAGTGGCTATTGTGAAGGGTGTTGTTTCCCTAATTTCTTTCATGGAATACTACTCAGCAATCAAAAAGGAGGAAATCATGAAATTTGCAGGCAAGTGGTGGGATCTAGAAAAGATCATTCTGAGTGAAGTATCCCAGAAGGAGAAAGACAAACTTGGTATATACTCACTTATATAGACCTACAAGATATGATAAACATAATGAAATCTACACACCTAAAGAAGATAATCAAAAAAGTGGACACAGGCGAAGGTGATTAATCCTCATTTAGAAAGACAAATGGGATGTGCATTGATCTTATGACAGGAGTCTACCACAAAAGGCATCTGAAAGACTCTACCTAGCAGTGTTTCAAAGCAGACACTAAGACTCATAACCAAACCCTTGGTAGAGTGCAGGGAATCATATGAAAGAAGGGAAGTTAGTATGATATGGAAAGGATAGGAGCTCTACAAGGACCAAACATATCTGGGCACAGGGTCTTTTCTGAGACTGACACTCAACCAAGGACCATCTATGGATATAACCTAGAACTTCTGCTCGGATGTGGCCAGTGGTAGCTCAGTAACCAAGTAGTTTTCCAAAGTAAGGGGAACACTGACTACTTCTAACAGGATCTCAAGGGCAGGCTGTTTGACACCCCCCCCCCGGGGAGGAGCAGTCCTATTAGGCCACAGAGGAGGACTTTGCAGCCAGCCCTGAAGATACCTGATAAAACAGGGTCAGATGAAAGGGGAGGAGGTCCTCCCCTATCAGTGGACTTGGAAAGGGGCTGGGAGGAGACCAGGGAGGGAGTGTGGGGTTGGGGAGGGAATGAAGGAGCGGGATACAGCTGGGACACAGAGTTAACAAAATGTAACTAAAAAGAAAAAATAATAAAAAAATAATAAAAAAAATATTTTGTAATTATTTATTTTCTTTTTTTTTCTGCAAGTCTTCCCATTTGTTGTTTCTTGCTATTTTTCCAATTCATAGCCCCTTTCTTCAGTCATTGGTGTGTGTGTGCGTGTGTGTGTGTGTGTGTGTGTGTGTGTGTGTGTGTCCTGCTCAGCCTGCTTAATGCTACTTTCACGTATATTTTAAGGGCTGACCACTTGATATTTGATAACCACTTGGTACACTTTTTCCTAAGGAGGAATATTTTCCCACAGTCTTTGTGTGTGGTTGTATGAGAAGGTGTCCATGGAGGCCGGAGGTGATGGAAGCCCCAGCAACCGGAGTTACATTTGTTGAGAGCTGTTCAGTGTGGTTGCTGGGGACCAAAACATCTATCCTATGGAAGAACAGTATGAGGCCTTTGCCTCTGAGCATCTCTTTCCAGCCACATGAATCAATCACTTTCTAATGGGTATCTGAAACTAACCTAACTTTAATAGTCTTACGTATCTTTAAAGTTCATCATTTTCTCATTTTACCCCAAAGGGTTTATTAAATAGAACAACAAATAAGTCAGAATATTAAACATTGACAGTTCATGTCAGTTTTCATATCTTACTTTATACAAGTGCCTAAATTTTATCAGTTGGTATTTGAATACTGTGTGAATTAATAGAAGCCAGTATTTTTCATGATAACATTAGTTTTCAATATGGCCACCCTATGGTACAACATGCTCTATCATATAATCCCTCAGTCTGTGTACAATGAGGAGATGGCTGCTGAATGCTTTGGTGAAATCTTATCATTAATACCTCATAACCCATATCATCAGTACTAAGTTCATTACAGTCTGCATCATCTGGATATAGGATATCTAACAGCCCAGCAATTATCTATCAAACTAAGAACCACAAAGGAGGCCAGTATCAGACTTTTCCTCTTCAGTCCTGTGTTGAAGCAGCTACCAATTCAGCACAGTATAAATGAAGCTTCCAGGAGGCCTTCCGTATGTATTGTCTGCAAGGGACATCTCATCACAGACAAACGTAACCATCCTACTTTTCATGCACAAGCTGATGATGCCAGCAGAGGGAGCATGTCTGCCACCATCTCAAAGTAGAAGACCGAGTCCCAAGATCAGTCACCCAACTGATACATCAATATCTGATCCTTATGCCAGTCAAGATCTCCCATTTGGAAAGTCGTTAGTTTAGACTGAGTCTTTTTTCAATTCCGTTCAACTATACAATTATTTTACCACAAAAGATATATTGATTATTTTGAAATGAACTTTTAATTTACCCTCAAACCTTAAGAGAATTTCCAGTAAGTTGATTAGTAATATTCTTCTCATCCTTTATTCCTTCATTAACTTTCATGTTACATTGTCAAGCAAGTAAGTGATTTGTTTATTTGATCATTGACCTTCTCAGGAGGTCAATTGCAAGTAAATATTGTTTCTTTGATTTGTTCATAACAAGTATGTTACAGAGTTCATATAATTGTTGTAGTCACAGGAAACAGTAGTTCTCATGCTGCTCTTGTTAGCTATTTAGGAAGAAAATTAAGCTGTATACTAGTTTCTCTGTTTCCTCAACTTCTCCAAAGTGAAATTCTGAGCAGCCTGTTGCTGCCTCTGGTTGCTGGTATTTTATGTGATCATTTCTCACATTCTATTTTTAAAATCGCTAGTGTTTTTCTGTACATTAAAAATAAGTAGAGTTTTTTTTTAACATTTTATTTTATTCCTTATCTGGGACTTGAAGAATAGAGATGTACTAAGATGAGAGAAGCTAATGAAATGAAGGAAAGGGTTGCTTCAAGTTCTATTACCCACGAGTACTTTGGATGAGCAAATCAAAATTTTGGCAACAGAAAACTTGTAGAAAATAAATGCTTGCATGTTGGCAGAGTCCATCTGGGCTCGTGTGAAGAGCGAAGCTGGGAAAGAAACAAACGCTTCAGATTATTCTGTGTGATGGTTCAGGTCCTTCTGATTTGCAAGGCCTCTTTTACATTTATGTGTCCCTAACAACGGCCTACAGACGACAACGTCCATTTCAGCCCACTGCGTCTTTCCGTTTTAGATACCAGTGTGGAAAGCAATCCAGTCCCGGAGGGCGGTCACTCTAGTGTAAACACCAGGCTTATTGGGTTGGCCACATTCATCTCCCCAGCTCACCACTCCAGCAAGGTACCAGATATCCCTAACATCTGAAGCAACCAGAGGTCCTCCAGAGTCGCCCTAAGGAAAAAGGGAGAGATTGCTAATTTATAATTCAGTTTACCAAGGAAGAGCTTGTTATTTACCCAAGATAAACTATAACAAATGTGATGATTTTCAAGTCTTCAGCTACCCACAAAAAGACGTTCTGCTGATGGGAGAATTGTTTGGGTCTCAGGTTTCAGTACACAGGCCTAAAGCTTCATTTCGATAAAGACTGAGCAGGACTGAGGCCTCAGCAGTTGACAAGATCGCGCCTTCTTCAGGTTGCCTCCTTATTAATATGACCTAACCCACAAGAAAGCAGTGAATCATGTTTTACTGAAAAGGAACACAGTCGCGAGCTTTAGAAATCCGCTGAGACTTTAACGTTGGAGGCTGGAGAAATGACTCAACAACTAGGAGTATGCAGTGCTCTTCCGAGGACCCGAGTTTGGCTCCTCAGTACTCAGCCCACTTGCTCACAAATGTCTATGCCCCCAGCTCCACAAAGATTCAGCACTTCTGGCCTCCACAAGTGCCCACACTCATGTGCACATACAGACACACATACACACTTAGTAAAAAATAATAATAATAAATATTTAAAATAGCATTTTACAACCCTGCTGAGTTTGAGATGGCAATTATGGTTTCATCTCACACTAACAACCTAAGACATGGAAATGGAAATGACTTAGAAGTGGATGGAAATTTGAGATTAAATTTGGACATGAGTTTAATTTGGAAGGTGGGGATTTGGGGAAGTCATTAAAGCAATTTCAGTTAATATTTTAAAAAAATGGTTTGTGGAAGCCCACTGGCTGCTCAGTCTCCAAGTGGGCTCCCTAGTAAGGGCAACAGAGACTGTCTCTGACATTAACTCAGTGGCAGGCTCTTTGATCACCTCCCCCTGGGGGTTGCAGCCTTGCCAGGCCATAAAGGAAGATGATGCAGCCAGTGCTGATGTGGCCTGATAGGCTAGGGTCAGATTGAAGGAGAAGAGGTCCTCCCCTATCAGGGGACTAGGAAGAGGGCATAAGAGGAGAGGAGGGAGGAAGGATGGAACTGGGAGGAGACAAGGAAGGGGGCTGCAGCAGTGATGCAAAGTGAATAAATTATAATAAATAAATATATAAATAAAATTAATTTTTTTAGAAGAGATGATTTGTTTGAATGGGAAGATAGATAGCACAGAGAGTTTCCATAGGATACCTGAATCTTGAATACTCAGATATAGAGAATGCAGGTGTGAAACCAAAGGAATCATGGGACCAGAAAAAAAAATCACACTTTAGAAAAGAGGAATTTGCTAAATAACACTGAGATAAGTAGGTTATTAGTCATTTTATAAACTGTTCAGAGCCTTACAATGGAGAAAATTGAGAGACAACTGCATCTCATATTGAAGTGTGCACATTTGGCACTCAAGTGTCTCCCTGCTTTGTTCATGTTTCTGAATGATCACAAAAGTGCCTTGAGCATTGAATTTAGGCTAAAATATTTTAGTGAACGGAAACATTTGCGAATATGAAGTCAGTAAGTGCACCTTCAAATAATTCTTTCTTTACTTGATATCATCTTAGAAGTGTGATTCACAGAGTAACCCTTATTTGTTTCATGTACTACCCCAGGAGCAATAAAGGTAAGAGAGGAAATAAATATAAACATATAAATAAACATAAAGATAAACACAATGAAGTGAGTCTATTCTTGAGGCTTGGCCATGGGCCTGCAGAAAAGTCAGCCTTATGGGAGACCTTAATGCAGTGAATTGACCACAAGCTGAAATGGCTGGCCCATCGACAAAGGCGGAGAAGGTCTGTCTAGTATCGTCAGCGGTTAAAAGCAGCGGGGTGGCGAATGTGGAAACAGGTAGTGTTCCCATGAAATCGTAAGAAAAATATGAAAATCTTCAAAATAAGATCTTGACAATGATATGTAAGTCTTTGGACAGCTCTAGATTGAAGCATGGAGGATAAGTGGAATTTCAAAAAAAAAATATGGAATTTAGAAAACATGCTAGACTTAGTCATTTAAATTTTCCAAACAAACATTGTAGGAAGGATGTACGCAATGAATCATTCATCCTTTCCAATATTTTACCAGTGATGTCTTTGAAAAACAAAAAACAAAACAAACAAAAAAAGCAAACACTGGTATACCTTATAAAGAGATGCATTTTCATTCTTACTAAGACACGGACTTAGCAACACTAGGTGGCTTACACTGGGATGCAAGCTCTAGATTCAAAGAGATGTCTGTGCCTCAGACTAGGATGAAATTGAGTTATCTTATCTTCTCTGTTAACTTTGGCTAAAGCAATCAATCAACCATGGGTTTGAGGAATAAAACAAATATAATAAAACAAATATTCTGAAATGTAAGGTGAAGAAAGCAATTCCGGGCTCAGGGAGTAATACAGCAGTAAATTGCTTCACCTGATCTGGTTATCTGACGCTGAAGAAGTCGCCAGACTGTTAACCTGTGAACAGGTGCAATTAACAATTTAAATTTAAAAGTGTTAAGAAAAAACTCTTTTCTTTTTCCAAGCTGAGAGGTCACTCAGCACTTGCTGATGTAGGTCCTCATGCAGAAAACCGAGAAATGGATTTCTAAGTGTGGTTCACAGCCTCTTATAACTCCAGTTCCAAGAGATCCAATACCTTCTTCTGACCGCCATAAGCACCAGGACACATGTGGTGCATATAAAAGCAGGCAAATAACTCATACATATGTAATAAAATAAATAAATTTAAATCAAACAAAAAAATTTATAGTAAAAGAGTCAGAAATGGAGTAGCCAAGGAAGATAGAAATACCTAACAACCTGCCAAAATCAAGTAAGTAGACTGTGCTGGGTAGTTTTCTGTCAACTTGACACAAAACCAGATTTGGAGAGGAGGAACCACAATTGAGAAAATGCTTCTGTAGACCGGGTTGTAGGCAGACCGATAGGGCATTTTCTCAGTTAGTGATCATGGCAGAGGTCCAGGCCATTATGAGTGACTTGAATCAGAATCTACGAAGTCACCCAAGCTAGTAACAGAAATAAACAAAGCAGAAACAACAATGAGCAACCTGTGAGCCTCTGGGACCATAGCCAGAAAGGTAAAATGTGTGTCATTAAAGTCTCAGAAGAAGTGGAAGGGAAAGGAGGAACTCAGAAAAGAATTCAAAGAAGTCATGGTGGAAAATTTCAGAGGGCATAAGCCTATAGATTCAAAAGAACTGTGCAAACCCTGAGTTGAATAAAGCCAAGGAAATGCATGCTAAGACAGAGAATCAAAACTCTGTAAGGAAAGACTAAAGAAAATTCTTGATGACAAGAGAGAGAAGTCATAGAAAGAGTCATGGACAGGCAATTCTGGTGGCTGTAGAGTCTGTTCATGATGTAAGGACCCAAAGAGAACTGTCTGTCTCAGACTCTATATCTGGCATAATTATGTTTCAGAAATGATGTAGTAAAGGGTCTGTCAGACAGAAAAACAAAAGAAAAGATAACCTTGTGGCCAACAGACCTACAGTAAAAGTATGGTTACAGGAAGTTCCTAAAACAGAAAAGAAACCTTAAAAGAAAATAGACATGAAAATCTTTGAGTAGACAGACTTTTTTCTTCTCCACTTGAATACCTAGTTATGCTTAACAATGAAGGAAAACATTTACTACTGTAGCTATCCACAAAGAATAAATTCACATATTTATTTTTACTAATATTTGATTAAAAAGAATTGTAATGCTATTTAAAGAAAAGTACACTTTCTATTCTATACTTCACTTTAATGAATAAAACTTTAATACCACTGTGTATTTCCTATACATATATTTACATAAAAAATTAGAGAAATTACTGGATTTTTTTCTACAAAGAAATAGTCAAGAGTAGTAGCAGATAAACCAAATGGAATTCCAAAACAAGTGATCATGTGATTTTACTTAACATTCTAAAAACCACAGATTATAGAGATAGAGAAAAATAGAAATTGCCTGATATTAGAAATGGAAGAGGAAGCCAAGAGTTTATTACCCAAATGTTGCTTTTCAGGTGGCGTACGCTCCGTCTTGCCTGTAATGGCAATTCCATAAATCTATCTATGTATGGTAAAATACCATATACCTAGATGCATTTTCTGTTCCCCAGATTTTAATTATATTTCCCTATACTTTTATCATATCTATGTGAGTGTGGCCGCTGAAGGAAATTGGATAAGAAGTACACCGGCAGGTTGGCAAAAAGGCTCAGTGGATAAAAGTGTTTGCCATCAAGCCTGGTTCCCAGCGTTCAGTACCTGGAGCACGTATGTGGAAGAAGAGAACCCACTCCAGAAAGTACATCATGTTATCTGCATGTTCACATACCACACTCACACAAAATAAAATAGCATGTACCATAAGCTGCTTCAAAGAGTTCATGTGACTCTCCTGTGAAATCTATGCAGCTCCCGGTAAATCTGTAACTCTTTTGAAACAAAAGGAGAACAAGTCACTGTACAGTATACTAATTGGTAAGCCCATACCTGGCATGCATCTTTTTCTCCTTTTAGGTAGCCAGCACACAACATCCTAGGAGTGATGGCACCATTGTAAGCTTGAGGTTGATTGCAGGTTTGGGTATCTATGTAGTCCACCTGTACTTGCCGAAGGTGATTCTGGGTGAAACCTGAGGAAAGATAGTCATCGTTAGAAGCCTGAAAAAAAAAAAAAAAAAAAACCCTGCACTCATTATAAGATAAGATGGCATATAGGTGTGTGTGTGTGTGTTTTAAGAACAGTAATAATTTCTAACTAGTTTAAATACAACTTTCAGTGTCTAAAAATCTCAAATTGTTTGAGCTCCACAAGATTGTGTCTGGGATAAACTTCTGTATGATTACTTAATCTTCACAACTGGGTACATTATCGAACCTTAATTTCTCACATGGCTAATTGTCTAGTAAGAAATTGAGTAGCAAAAGCGTAGTGTGGCAGCACATGCCTGAAACCCAGTTCTGGAGAGACAGAGACAGGTGGATTCTGGAGGTTTGCTGACCACCATTCTAGTTGAAATGGCTAGCTCTATGTTCAGTAAGACATGCTATCAAAACTACAAGAGACAGCTCCTACTGGTGAGGATGTGGAATGAAAGGTACACTCCTTCATGGCTGGCAGGAGTAAAAATTTTCGCAGCCACTATGGAAATCAATATGGCCATTCCTCATAAAGCTGGGAATCAATATATCCAGCTATACCACTCTTGGGCATACCCAAAGGATGCTCCATCCTACACAAGGTCACTTGAGCAAATATGTTTCCTAGCAGCTTTATTTATAATAGCCAAAAACTCAACATAATCTAGATGTCCCTCAACCAAAGAATAGACAAACAAAATGTTTACTCAGGAGGCAGAGGCAGGCAGAGCTCTGTGAGTTTGAGGCCAACCTGGTCTAGAGAGTGAGTTCTAGGACATCCAAGGCTATACAGAGAAACCAACATAGGACAAACCCACTAAAATCTATGCATCTAAATAGGACAAACCCACTAAAATCTATGCATCTAAAAAAACCAAGCAAGAGAGAGGACCCTAACTAAAATGTTCAATCCCCACCTGAAACGCAAAAAGGATGGACATCAGAAGAAGAAAACAGGAAACAACCTAGAAACCTGCTACAGAGGGCCTCTGAAAGCCTCTGCCCTGCAGACTATCAAAGCAGATGCTGAGCCTGATGGCCAACTGTCGGGCAGAGTGAATGGAATTTTATGTAAGAAGTGGGAAATAGTAAGAGCTGAAGAGGACAGGAACTCCACAAGGAGAGCAACAAAACAAGAAAATTTGAACACAGGGAACTTCCCAGAGACTCATACTCCAACCAAGGACTATTCATGGAGATAACCTAGAACCCCTGCACAGATGTAGCCCATGGCAGTTCAGTGTCCAAGTGGGTTACCTAGTAATGGGAAGAGGGACTGCCTCTGACATAATCTGATTGGCCTGCTCGTTGATCACCTCCCCCTAAGGGGGGAGCAGCCCTACCAGGCCACAGAAGATGACAATGCAGCCACTTTTGACGAGAACTGATAGACTAAAATCAGAAAGGAGAGGAGAACCTCCCCTATCAGTGGACTTGGGGAGGGGCATGCATGCAAAAAAGGGAGGGAGGGTGGGATCGGGAGGGGAGGAGGGGCTTATGGGGGGATACAAAATGAATAAAGTGTACTAAATAAATAAATAAAATAAAATAAAGCGAAGAATGAAGGAAAAGGAGGAGGAGAGGAGATGAAGAAGAGAAGAAGAAGTGAAGAAGAGAGGCAGGGAGAAAGGGGGAAGGAAGAAAGGAAGGAAGGAAGGAAAAAATAAAATAAAATGTGGTACATTTCCATAACAGAGTATTAGTCAGATGTTAAAAATAATGACATTAACCTGCTGAGATGGTACACAAGACGTAATATCAGCAATGGAAGTACAGGCAGGCACATCTCTGTGCATTTGAGGCCAGCCTGGTCTACAAAGCAAGTCTAAGACAGCAAAGGCTACATAGAGAAACCTTATCTTGAAAAACAAAAAACAAAAAAGGAGGAAAAAACCCAATGAAACAGCATGAAAATGATATTTATGAAAATGAATGAAACTAGAAAGCATCACGCTGAATATGGTAGGCCAAACCTAGAAAGACAAATATGGTATGTACTCACTTATAAATGGATATTAGCTGTTAAGCAAAGAATAATCATTATACAATCCATAGACCCAGAGAGGCTAAGTAACAAGGAAGACTCGAGGGGGAAGCATAGATATCCCTAGGAAGAAGAAATAGACTTTGTGGGTGGACTAGCGGCACATCCTGGATGGGAACTGGAGGAAGCAGACATGGGGGAGTAGAAACAGAGGGGAAAGTACTGGTGGAAGTGACTGGAACTTGGTGTATAAACTCTTTGCAATGTAAGAGTAACTAGTGAAGACTTCTATAATAGGAGCTATGGAGCCTGAGCTGGCCATCGTCTATAACCAGGCAAGGCTTCCAGCAGTGGGACTGAGACATTAACCCAGTCACAAAACCTTCGATCTATAATCTGTCCTGCCTGCACGATGCGCAGGGGTGAGAGTGGCACAGAACTTATGGGAGTTGCCCATCAATGACTGGTCCAACTTGTGGTTCCTGCCATGATGGGGAGCCCACACGTGACACTGCCTGAATGGACAGGAACCAGAGGCTGGATCACCCAGAATCCAAGGATAGAAACAGTCAATGAAATGATTCCTAATGATATTTTGCTTTAGTCATAGATCGGTGAATAGCTTGATTTTCATCAGAGAGGCATCATCCAGCAATTGATGCAAGCAGATGCAAAACTCCACAGCCAAACACTAGGTGGAGCCAGGGAATCCTGTGGAAGAGGCAGGGAGGGATTGTTGGAACCAGAGGGGTCAAGACACTACAAGAACATGGTCTGCAGAATCAACTATGCAGGCCTCATAGGAACTCAAAGAGATGCTATGTGGATTTGAGCTAGGTCCTCTGCTAGTAATGTTGTTTAGTGTTCTCTGGGACTCCTAACAGTGATAGAGGGGTGTTTCTGACTCTTTCACCTGCTCTTGGGACACTTTTCCTCCTACTGGGTTTCCTCGTACCTCATCCAGTCTTGATAAAGGGTTTGTGCCTATTTTGTGATTTGTTATGCCATGGTCAGTTGATGTTCCTGGGAGGGATAATTTTTTTTAAGGGGAAATGAAGGAGGAGTGGATCTGGTGGAATGGGGAGGTGGTGGGAGGAATGGGAGAAGTGGAGGGAGTGGAACTGTCAGGGTGTAATGTATGAGAGAAGAATAAAAGAAAAAAGAAAACCTTCTGTTTCTAAATAAACAACTAAATAAAGAATAAGTTGGGGAAGAATGAGTATATATACACATCATGAACCAAGCATACAAACATACACACACACACACTACAGGTGCATACACTCATTAATAAAAAGAAATTCAGTGGTCAACAGGCATATATATCTGTTTCTTCACACTAACAATATCATTACAGTAACAGCAGCATGCATCTTCTAAGTGGCATAAAGCCTGCCTTAGCCTGAGTCCAAAAAACCAACCAACCAACATATTTTATATAGCTTTTGGTTCTCAATGCCTTGGAACTCCTAGTTTGGTGACTGTGACTCGATTTTCTCTTCAGATGCTCACCATCATTTTGCAATGCTCCAAATCCTGTCACAAACATCTTCTGCCCCGGCTGGAATTCATGATTTGCGTCAGGGAGACAAACCTTGTGCACTGCATTTGTGCAGGGGACGGGTCTAGAAAGCTCTACAAGTGCAATGTCATAGTCATGTGATGGGTATTTGTATTTTTCATGAACAATTATCCTCCGGAAGCCTGTTGTCAGTTTTGGAGGCTGTAATGTTGCCCCAAAGGAAGCGGTCCATCTGGATGAGTCCTTGTGCCTACCAAATAATAATAATAATAATAATAATAATAATAATAATAATAATAATAATAA
>NW_026596117.1:228433-237451 GCF_907164565.1 Psammomys obesus | reverse complement strand
AATAATAATAATAATAATAATAATAATAATAATAATAATAATAATAAATTATAGTTTACCTTGACATCAATGTAATAATCTGTAAGGAATGGTTTTATCTGAATGTATCAGTATGAAAACTGTTAAGTTTTAGTTCATATCAACAGAAATAAACTCTAGAGTCTGAGAAATGGGTTCAGGGTTCAGGCTCAGAAAAGCCATGAGGATGCTTTTCTAGGTCAGTGTCACACTATGCATCACAGGGTCCACTGAAGATCCAGAAGCCTTTGCTCTCAGTGGCTACAAGCAACACATGAAAAGAAAGTCCTCCATAGAATGGCAGGAAATACTTTCTACATGCCCACTTCCTCTTCTTGAAAGATAATTCTTTTTCTGAAGTCCACAGAGGTCACAGATAATTTTTAAAAGAATCTACTGTGTATATGGTCAATATTTTGATGCCAGGTTGAAAATCCACCATTCCTTATAACATAAATCCACTCTTCAGCTATAAAATTTGTTACTTCCAACTTTCTTCATACCTCCTTATCTTTCTCCTTGGAATAGCCTCACAGGGATCAAACCTACCACCTGCCCAACCCTCAGTTCTGGTAAAGAAACTAAATGACTATCAGTTCTTCTCTTTGATAACAAGCTCAAAATTCAAACATGACTTAAAGTTCCTGTGCTCTTCAGCAAACTATCATACATCTCTAAATGAGTAATTTTACCACAACAATGTACTTTGACATCACTGTCATTTTCAGAGACCAAAAAAATCTCCTGCTAAGTTTTCTAAGATTCCCATCATGTTTTGTGATAAACATGTCATTTTTTTATGTGTACCGAACTTACCTCCCTCGAAATTCATGAATTATTTCATGTGTATATAATGTAAAAGGTCATGCACTTTCCTTCTGCCCCATTTTCAAAGGTCAGGACTTACGTTCGGAAACAGTGAGCAGCACTCACGAGCCATGTGCTGTTGATCAAAGTTGCTCCACAGCGATGAGACCCATCCCACTGCAGGCTGCTTTGCCAGGGCCATTCTCCCTCTTCCACGCGTGTCCCACCGACAATCCTGAGACTAGTCTGTACTGTAGATCTGTTCCGTCGGGTCCCACAGCCTGCCAAAGAGACAGGAGACACTAGAAGTCGCTTAAGCATCGCGATTTTCTTTTACTCTATGATCCAGTAGAGCAAACATTTTCTCCTGTTTTTGTTAATCTGTAAATAATACCTTATTTAGTCAATTCCTATTCATCTTGTGAGACTTATATCTGGCATTGCCTCAGGATTATCTCTCCATCAATTTCTTTGCTTAAAAACTAAATTGATTATGAATATTTTTCATGCTTCCTTAATGACAGTAGCATCCCGTATGTGTAGACAAGTGGTTTTGTTGTTGTTATTCCCTAGCATTGCTTACAACGGAGTTCTTTCTAGAAGCCAGTAACGTTTCCTCATGCAATCACGATGAAAAGGCTGAAGTGAGGCATGATATTTTATGTAATAGCAAGGCCCTGGGGTAAAAACTACTCTTTTAGAATTGCGTGGTCATGAGTTTGTCTCAAGCATCTGCTTATATCAGAGTGTAAGCTCCTTTGAGCTGGTGCATGTTGCCTGTTTTGCATCCCTTTTGGCTAACACAGAATCAGTGCATCCTAGGTTTCTAAGCACTATGGATGGCAAGAATATGTGTCAGTTAGATAATGGGATAATATTTTGGTTCTAGGCTTAGTAACATTTATAAATTAATCAACATTCTGAGCTTTTATTTTAATTAATTAAATGTATTTACTTAGTATTTGTATCTACTGCTATGTGTGTGCGTGCGAGTGTATGTGTGCATGTGTTCGTGCGTGCGTGTGTGCGTGCGTGTGTGTGTGTGTGTGTGTGTGTGTGTGTGTGTGTGTGTATGTAGGCCAGAAGATAGCCTGCAGTAGTTTGTTCTCTACTTCCCAGGGATTGAATTCAGGTTGTCAAGCTTAGCAGCAAGTGCCTTTACCTGCTGAGCCATCTCATCATCCCTCCTTCCATGTAAGAAAATAATAAATGTGCTGTTACAAATTTGTAACTGTTAAATGTACTCTTTGAATCGTGAGGGTTGCTCTGCAGTAAGAGAGTGAAGGGCTGTGTCTAGAATGAAGACCTTTTTTGCATTTTCAACCAATTTAATTTCATCAAATATAGCACACGTCCACAATTACCTGCAACTTCTATTATAAACAAGCAACATCAAGCTGCCTTTATTTAGAGTAGATCGACATTAAGTTTGTCTCTAGCTGAAAAATCACACATGCAAAGAGAGTGTTTTTGCTTCTTCTTTAACGGTTGTCCAACTCAGTCACTTCCGTTCCCATGGTGACAGGCACCTGCACAGCCAGTCTGAAGTTCTCCCAGTTATGCTATTCTTCAGTGGGTATCAGAGACAAAATGAAGTGCCATGAGCTATGTACAAATCATCCACGCTCTAGCCTATCTCTGCAGAATTAACACAAAGCACATACAAATGTTCTGCAGTGTTACCTTCCTGCATCCAGGTAATGCAATCTTAGTGAGTACTTTCAACTTACAATGGTTGAGATAGTTGTCTGTTTCTGTCTTGTTGATTTCTGAAATACACACAAACGGTGAATAGGATAGGGTGAGCAGTAACAGAATTTCACTGTATGATCTTTTCAACACTAGACAGCTGATAAATCTCTTAAATAGTACCCCTGGATTATAAGGGAAGAAATACAGTTAGGTTATCACAGACATGCTTTTCTTTTTTTTAACTGTTTCAAAGAGGAACGGAGGTGTGAACAATTAACCTAGAACTCTGGTGTGAATGAGAAACACAATGGTAGCCTGTTTATTTTTTTAATTTATTTTTATATTAATTACAGTTTACTTACTTTGTATCCCAGCTGTAGCCCCCTCCCCCACTCCCTTCCAATCCTACCCTCCCTCCCTCATCTCCTCCCAAGCCTCTCTCCAAGTCCACTAATTGTGGAGGTCCTCCTCCCATTCCATCTGACCCTAGCCTGTCAGGTCTCATCAGGACGTGGGTAGCCTGTTTATAATGTACATTAATGTTGCATTTCCAGTGTTTTGTGTTGAAACCTAATCATATGAATTTTATACCAGAAAATAAGATTCTGTTCCTAGCCCTGCGAAACTGAGGGGACATCTTTTTGTCAAGCTGGTGGTAAGCTTCTGGAAGGACATGGGTGTAACTCTAGCTGAGACTCCTAAAGGGGGTGGTGGCTGGGGGGGGGCTGAAGTGACCACCTCCTAGCCAGGCAGGACTAGTGGAAGAAGGGGAACAACCAACCACTGACAAAACCTGTGATCCAAAAACTACCCTACCAACAAGAAGTGCAGAGATAATGAGGAAACGAAGATTGAGAAAAAGTCCAAACAACACTTGGCCCAACCTGAGACCCACCCATGGTAGAGAGCCAGCCCCTGGCACTAATAATGATACTCTGCTATGCTTTCAGACAGGAGCCTAACTTGACCGTAGTCTGGCAGGCTCCAGCCAGCAATGGATCAGGACAGATGCTGAGACTTGCAGTCAATCATGGGGCAGAGCGCTAGGTGTCCTGTGGAAGTGATGGGGGAAAGACGGAAGGACCTGGAGGGGACCAGAACCTCAGAAGAAGACCAACAGAGACACCTAACCTAGTCTCATGTGGGCTTTCAGAGATTGAGACATCAACTAAGGAACATGCAGGATCTGGACCTAGGCCCCCTGCACACACGTAGCCGATGGGCAGCTTGATCTTCATATGGAGTGCCTGGTGAATAGAGGGGGCAGGGAGCTGTTTTTAACATGGACTCTAGTGCTTGCTTTTGGATCACTTCCCCCTGACAAGGCTGACTTGTCTGGCTTCAGGGGATAAAGATATGCTCATTTCTGATGTGACTTGATGGGCTTGGGGAAGCCTGAGAGGGAGGAACTCTCCTTTTCTGGGAGGAAAGGGAGAGGGGAAAGGGGAAGGGGGACTGGAACTAGAGGAGGGAAGGGGTATCAATTAGGGTATAAAATAATTTTTTAAAAAGTTTTAAAAATATGTATAATAAAATAAATTAGAAAATAAAAGATAAGATTCTGGGAGTCCATGGTCCCTCTTTGATGAATATCAAAATTTAATTTGATGAATATCAAATTAAACCATTACATTGGTTCCCTAAATACAATGATGGTTTTACTAAGCATCATTTCAGAATATTTTACTAAGCATAGAGCATAGTCCCACACATGTAGCACCACGCTGAACTCCATGATCATATTTAAAAACAATGCTACTCCGTCTAAGGTTTCTTTCTGCTAGGGTTTTAGACACATAGACTGTCCACAATTTCCCTCTCAACAATGCCAGATCCTTATTGTGGTGACACTCAGTAGTCAGGACCCAGCTGTAAGCAAACACTTGCCAAAGTAAGGGGTACAGAGGACACTTAATATTTTTTACAATTGTCAAAACTATTCTCTTAGAACACATATGTTAGGACAGGTGTTCTAAATGCAAGAATCGTATTAATCTATTAGATTTTCTTCTGGTGTTTAATAATTTTGATACTTTGGAAGTTTATGTTACAGACATTCTTCTTTTGTACTGTCTCCGTCTGGTTATTGTGAGAAAAATGGAAGACATAAGGAGGATTGATTATTGAATCTTAGTTACTACTCAGCTACTTAACAGTCTGTTTCAAATAATCTATTGTCTGCCTCAATTTCTTTCTAAAAGTTCTCCTTTCAATTGTTCCATTACTGAGAATTGCTCTGTGCTTGTTTTCATGCCATTCTATTTCTACCTTGAAAGTCTTAATAATTTTATCTTGTAACTTGTGCTTTGATAAGGAAAGCCTGTGTGATATTGGAACATGGTATAAACAGAGGAAGCATATGGAACTTGTGTGTCTATGATGTCTCACCATGCCACTAGCATGTGTCAGTCATGATGCTCTGTGAAGTCAGAATCCTGACGAACACACAACATGTTGGAGCATAGAAAGACTCCAAACAAGTACAATACAAATGTGTTAAAACTCAGCACAGAGGATGGAGGGACCACTAGCAGTGGAGGAGGACGTGTTTGTGTTTCTGTGTGTTAGGTAACTGTTTGAGCTGAAAATAGCGATATCGAAAGAAATAGAGGGAATTCTAGTCCCTTTTTTATCCAGTATTTTCTCTCATTAATAAGCCAAAGACAGAAAGCTCTAAAAGAACGTGTCATACTAAAAAAGAAACTAGAAATAGTGGGCTTAGCTTTGTGTCCTATTCTCTGTTGTGCCGCAGTGAAAATGAAACGCAGTTGTCCTTCAGCGTCTGTAGTGGATTAGTGAAACCACATTCCCAAAGATTTCTAGTTCAAACCAATGGTGTTCTAAAATGGTTTAGCATTTGCATGTAACAAATATACATCTCCAACATGCTTCAACTCTCTCTAGATTACCTAAAATGCCTGATAATACAAATTCTACGCAGATAGCTGTTGTTTCACATTCGTAAAGAGTAACAAGAAAAATGTATGTGCTCAGCAAGGATATTTTTTTCTTAATATTTTTGGTTTTACAAAAATATTGTGCTTTTCTGGCTTCATGGATATGGAAGCCATGTACCAAGAGGATGACTGTACTTGCATAAACTATAAAATAACATTACATAGTCCTCTGTGGTCCCAGAAAAAAAAATAAACAAATAAAAATATCTACCTCAACCTGTTCAATTACAGCAGCAAAAACACACAAAGGTGAATAGATGTGAATTACAGTTGTTCATTGGTAAATGATCTTTAAGAAAGGAGCTATGACAGCACATATTAAAGCTTGTTCTGTGTCATACTCTCAGAACATGTGATGGAAGCAGCAAGCAGAAGCTGAGTATTCAAAGCCACTTTTTCCATGTATAATTAGATTTTGTTTCCAAGGTACAATAAAAACACTTCTCAGGAAATAATAAAGGCCACCATGCAGGAGTTATGCTTAGAACGCTTTTGTGAATGAAAATGTTTCATTAACACCAATTTAGTTCCAGAGCAATGGCTTACAGTCCGGTCATCAGCAATTAAAGGGCAAAAGAATTTTAAGCTGAATGCCTAAGGCTATCTTAGAATTATTCTATGTAAGAGAGATAAATAAGGCAAACCAACCTACTTTTAATTTCAACTGAATTGGGATCAACGTTAGGGGGTCCTGTAGCTTGTTTCAGCTTTTCATGCAGAACATGTTCAATGATTTTATGCACAATTTCAGGATCCTCGGTAGAGCGAATTCGAAAAATCAGCAGCATGTGAGCCAACACTCCATCGTCTTCTTTACTATTGCCCAAAAAAATACAAAGAAGGAAGGGAAGGAGAGAAGTGGGTAGACAAGAAAGAATTGAGGGAGGGAAGAAGTTTGTGTGGAATTATTGTGCATAGTTCTTTGATTTTATTTTATTTTTTATAACGCTATGGTTTTCCATCTTAAAACTCAACAAACATTATTCAGCTCAGCTCCTTCTCCTTCCATCAATCAGACTTATGTTCCCCTATGGTCTGCTAGTGTCTTAACTCTGTGGTGCCCTAACTGTTCATGCTTCTCCTAAACTTGTGCTTCTTCATCTTACAGCACCAAAGGAAGAGAAAATGGGTGGCAATGAATGAATTTGGGATCTCTGAGATGAAGAAGTGGGCAAGCTGCAAAGTGACTTGGGAAGTACAGCTGGTACAGCTTAGTTATTTTCTAACTCTGAGGGGCCCTGGTGAAAGAGACTTGGGTGGCAACTTTCTCTGTGGTGTCATTAGATTCTTCTTGGGTTAGGGAAATCACCTTGTAACCTTCTGTCAGGTGTGCAAGAACAAGCAAATAGTAGACTGGACATAAAGACTTGGGTTCCAGTAGGATAAGAGACCATGTAGATAATGTATTCCTCAAGAGAATGGAAATTTATGAAGTAGAGAGAGATCCCAAAAGGATGCTATCTCAAGTATAGAATTTTTAGGAAAAAAAAGTCATCAAAGCAATGCCTCAGAGTTGTCAACTAAGTCACAGACCAAGAAGTAATTCATTGTTGTCATTTGAATGATACTATAGACAGTTCTTACTCTGTTTTTGAAGAATATAAATTGTGTGTGTTAGAATCCATTATTTAAGGTCCATATGTTATACTTTACTTAAAATGTTGTGTTTTGCCAAGTAATTACACACTTGTAATCCCAGCACTCAGAAGACTAAGGCAAAGGATTAAGAAAAAGGAAAAAACAAAAAACAAAACAAATTGGAAGTTTAAGGCAATCCTGGACTGCACAACAAGGCTTTGTCCCCAACACAAAACAACAGTAGAAAGTTATGTTCTGACTTTGCTTATTTAGTAAGAACTAATTAGAGTTCTAAAATTCTCTCCAGTAAATGTTTGGAGCATTAAAAATGTGAAACAAACGCAAATCAGCTAAATTAACTGGGATAGCAGGTGGGGAATAAAAAACGTGAGGAGGTGAAGCTCTCATTTGGCAGGGTATGAATTAGTTCTTCCTATTAAATTAGTTCTCAGTTGTGATGGGTCGTTTACACCACACACACATGCACGCACGCACGCACACACACACTTTATAGCATCAGCAACAATTATACCCCTGTTCTCAGCAGGTATCCTGCAAATGTTCATTTTTGAAACTGGAGGGTAAATAAAGTACATTGTAGCTCATGGCTTTCATAGAGCAGGTGAGTAAATGTTTGTTAAGCTGAATCACATCACATCATTAGTATTTTAAAATATGTTTATTACTGACCAGGTTAAGAATTTCATCATCAAGTTAAATCCAGAATCAACATTTTCGGTTCAACTTACCTGAACTTGATAATATGAGCCTTGGTAAGCTGTCCCCTTAGTGGAGATCTGTAAAATGCATTTTTCACCTGTTTAAGGATATTTATAACATGTCAGCAAGAAGTTGTCTGAAAATTTTAATGTGCTCTAGAGCAGTGGTTCTCAACCTTCCTAATGCTGTGACCCTTTAACACAGTTCCTCATGTGTGATGACCCCCATCCATAAAGCTATATCATTGCTACTTTATAGCTGTAATTCTGCTACTGTTATGAATCGTAATGTAAACACCTGTGTTTTCTAATGCTCTTAGATGACCCCTGTGAAAAGGTCATTTGACCCCCAACGGGGTCACAACCCACATCTTGAAAACCACTGCTCTAGAGAGTTAAAAATACAAGACAAAGCAAGCAAACAAACAAAACACATTAAGCGACATTCACAGTGTGCTGACGCTGAAGAATCCTCAGTGGCACCCTACCTCGTAAATACAGTGACTCTGTATTCAGAATGAGAGCCGCACTAAGACCAGTGCAGACCTACGCGCTCTGTTCAGAAGGCTACCCAAAACAGTGAGTGCTGTTTCCTTAAATGTCAGTTCGCCCTCGATAGCGTGAGGTAAGAACTTCTACCACTGACAAAAAAAAAAAAAAAAAAAAAAAAAAAAAGATCTTTTTTATTTTTTTCAGAGTTCTGTTATTGTGACAAAATGCCTGAACAAAACAATGTAAAGAAGAAAAGAAAATGTTTGGACTCGAGGTTTTGGAGAACAAATGAAGTGATTTGTCCTAACTGGCTGCTCGTCATAGGATTGAATACATGGCCTTGTAGTGTGACACAGGCACCAAGTGTGCTCACATACTGAGTGCCCAGCTCAGCACTGACAATGCTCTGAGAAAGTTCCGTGAATTGGAACCCTGAACAACCACAGCTATGAAGTTTCTCCAGTAAGATGACAGAAGTGTGTTGTACAGATATTTCTTGCTATAAATAATTCAAATTAATTTGAACTTTAAAATTCAGGGCTTGGTTAAGTAAAGATTTCAGTTGTAGCCAGGCACGGTAGCTCATGCCTGTAATCCCAGCACTCAGCAGGCAGAGGCAGGCAGATCTCTGTGATCAAAGCCAGCCTGGTCTACAAATTGAGTCCAGGACAGCCAAGGCTATACTGAGAAACCCTGTCTCAAAAATAAAGATAGATAGATAGATAGATAGATAGATAGATAGATAGATAGATAGA
>NW_026596117.1:153672-228423 GCF_907164565.1 Psammomys obesus | reverse complement strand
AGATAGATAGATAGATAGATAGATAGATAGATAGATAGATAGATAGATAGACAGACAGACAGACACAGACAGACAGACAAACAGACAGACAGATAGATAAAATTCAGGGTTTGGGTAAGTAAAAATTTTAGTGTCTTCCTGTATACAGCATGTAGATAGTCTCACTTGGAAATTATCACTTAGGGATTTATTTTTATCAACTAATTTCGAAGTTGTTATTGATTTTGAAGGTACTAAAGGTCTATATTCCTTTAGATTTAAATCAATTTAGATCTTAGAAGGCTTATTTTGGCAAATGGCACCCAAAAAAAGGGTAGGGAGATAGTAATATACTGACTTTCTGAGCTCTGTTCCTTTTCCTTACTTTACGTGTATACTGACAATTGGGGAAGAGCTTCTTCTGATATTTTCCTTGCAAGTACACATGTAACCAGGATCTGATTGCCTCCTCAGTGAGCTACACAGCTTCAGTGAAAGGGTGTTGGTCAGTCTGATGTTTAGACATGGTTTGAACGCCTCCCAGGGCTTGATGCACTGCAATTTAATCCCCATCGCAATGTAGTAAGAGAGTGAAAAGCCACAGTGTTTAAAGGTGGAGCATTAGGGAGGTGACTCAGTTTAGATACGTGTATTAGGGCAGAGCCCATGACTGAAGCCTGGTAGCTCTGAAAAAGAGTGAGAGAGTACTATGTAAGTGTTCCTCGTCTTTGTCTGGTGATGTGGTAGGTCTCCTTCTGATGCCAACAAGAAATAAAGGCCATCATCAGATGCCTTTGACTTAGCACCTTCCAACCGTGAACCAAATAAGCCTTCTTTTGTTAGGAAATAGACTATTGAAGTATTTCACTATGCCAACAAAGCAGACCAATACAAATTATTTCCATTCTGTCCAAATTTGGAGTATTGGAACTAGAAGACACTTTGCAAATTATATTAATTTGATGCCTAAATTAACATACAAGAGAAAAAATGTCCAGAACAACAACAACAACAAAAAGTCATCTACCACGTATTGCCACATCACTGACTGACCACTGGTGATAGAACTCGCTCTTCAGTTCTCTTCCCATCACTTCATATCATAAATTACATCATCAGCCAAGAAACTTTCCAATTGTTGTCTATGTATATAATGATGAGAATTCATCACTGAGGCCTTTGTCCTTTCAGTCTATGGTGCAAATATTCTTGTATACCAAAAATTGATATATTCAATGTGCCTACAAGTAAGCATAGTGTTTACATATGGATCTGAATGGTTTTAATCTCTACATTCTTTTGCTCAGAGACTCTTCTATGGGTTGGGAAAGAACCTTATTCCACATCAGCCTCACATTCCCCTAGTTTCTGGACTATGTTGATCAAGAATAAAGCATTGGTGTAGAAAAGATGAGTGGGAGGGACATTCATGAGCAACTAGATGTTACTTGCTCTGGCCTTGCTGATACAGTCTTCTAAGTCAGGTATTCTGAGTTTCGTTTTGGATCCCTTTTGTATGACTTTCTATCAGTTTTCAAAGATATATAGGGATCATCTGACTGGGTATTTTAGAAACCATGACATCCCAATGTCATAAACACAAATAAGAAGCCACTCACCATAGTTTCAATTTTCTGGCTCATTTCAGTGAAATTTTTAGAAGCCTCTCTTCCAAACTCAGAATACAGCTTGTCGCTTGTGAACCGCAATGTGCTGTAGTAATTGTAGGTCCTCCTGTGATCTACAAGGGAAGAGGCAAAACCCGTCACAATCTTTATCAGATGTGTGATGCATCATTATCACTCCATTCGGTGACTACTAGCAACACTAAGACAAAAAGGAATGCTCCTACCCTAGTCATCTGCTTCATCATCCTGCTCCAGGCTCCAGAGCCATCTCAAAATAAAGAGAAATACCCATCCTACTTTAATATGGCGTGTAAGAGATGTGAGAAATGCCTAGTTGCTCCGGGGTGCTGTGTAAACACCACAGCAGAGCTGTGTGCTAATTATACACATGTTACCCGTTCCCTTGCCAGCCCAAAGGATATCTAGTCATGCCATCTGCATGAACACATCAGGTTTTATTCAGAAACTTCCCAGGGCTGAATTATTTTATATTAAAGAAGTAGAATTCCCCCCAATACACACACACACACACACACACACACACACACACACACTCAGTAAACTATTCATCAATTCTGGACTCCAGCATGAGAAGTATATTTTTTTTGGAGATGGAAATGTGGATAGGAATTGAGGAAACAGACATTTAGGGAGCTAGAATTGCCACCTGGTATAACCTTCTGAAGACACTATAGAGGTTCACTGGGATCCTTTGTCACAGAACTTATTTTTCCCACTGGGTTTAGGGTATGTCTTGTCTGCTTCTTAGCCACCTGTGTCCAGTCTCTGCTAATGCACACAACCTGCTACTTTGTCCTGTAGAGTAATGTAGTATAGTTTTCCTCTTCTACAAGCAAAAGAGTCAGAGACTTTGTGTCTCCCTTCAGTGAACAGTAATGCCTACCACATTCCTGTGAGAGACATTGTAGTAAGCATTGTAAATATGATAGTAACCTAAGACCATTGAAAATGGTTATTGTAAGAAAATGGACTGTGCCTCACCCAGACTCAGGCTCCTTCCTCTTCTTTCAAGCTGATGTTGATGTAGCCAGTACTCAGCCACACATTAAACAGTAATGTTATAAGGAAGAGGATAATAGGTCCCTTTATTCACTTAAACATAGCTTGTGATTTTTTTTAATTATAGTTTGCATCACTTGGATTTGTCATTTCGAAGAGGTAAGACATAGACAACTATCAGCACTTTCATATGGATCAAGCACAGGAATAATTACATAATCAATATTGTACCTTGCTCTGCAGACTTCAACAGGCCGCTATGTTTTAGTAATTTTTCCAGCTTCTAGTATTATATTATCTCTCTTATAATTGAATGACTATTGGATATGATAAAAATATGAATGAAGGCTGGGTGTGGTCGTATGTCTTTAATCCCAGCACTCGGAAGGCAAAGGCAGATGGATCTCTGTGAGTTTGAGGCCAGTCTGGTCTACAAAGTGAGTCCAGGACAGCCAGGGCTCTTTTATACAGAAAAACCCTGTCTCAAAAAAAAAAAGAATGAACATGAGTTTGTGATAATTTTCTCAGGCTTGTAATTCTACAAGTTGTAATGATGTTCTTCACTGACAGAGCCACTTGACATTCACAGCACAGATAAGCGTAAATAAAGGCCCAAAGGTTTTGAACATGAGTTATACAATCAGTTCTGAGCTGAGCTTTTTAAAGTGAGCGCCAAATGATGGTTTTCCAAACCTAGTCACATTCGTATTTATTCTGTAACACAACTACTTAGCTTGGCATGTAAATTCCTAAACGTTCATTGTTTTATCTAATCTATTGTTAGTTTCCACCCCCAGATAGTGTGTCATTCATGGAAAATAGTAACATACAAGAATCACTGTTTGTTCAGGTGTGCTGTGTGGGCACTGGAATTGTGTGTTTCTGAACTGATCACCCAAGTAGTATGATACAGGAACCAACTACTGGAAAACATGACCCAGTTTTCAGTGTACACATACAACTAAGACCCATAATCTTGTAAAACCTGGGTTCATGAAAATGCAAAGGAGATGAAGGAGGAAGTGTTTTTCTCTCACAAAAGTGACCAAGCCTCTAACATTACTAGGGCTTTCTTATGAAATCAGAGAGCTCTAAAAGTAATTCATTTATTTTTTTATCACTCAGAATTGAACAAACATTTATAATGTACCTAATATATGCCAGGCTCTTTCCATTTTTGAAAACATAAAAGTTAGTAAATCGTAGACTTACACATGCATCGAGAAGTAACAGTATCTTTATGGCAGAGCTGTATTGTAATGTTATTATAGCAACTCTTTTGGATTAAAAGTATACCAGAGAAATTTCTATTATCAAAATAAAGATACTCCAATTTTAAAGACCTGCATGTGTAAAAATTCCACCTAAAAAAAAATTTGCTTTAAACATTGTTCTTCTTTAAACCACCCAAAGGTGATGTATCTGCCTTGCTTTGGAAACTGAAATTGTACTTTGTAGCTAGCAGAGGAAGATAACCAGATTTATATCCCTCTTTCTCTGTATAGAAAAGCACCTTCATCAAATTCCCAATTAAATTAGAATCAAGTGGTTAGCGTCTATGGCTTCATGGTCTTCAAGAGCAAAACATAATCTAGTCACACAGGGGGATATTAAACAAAGATGTCATAGTTGAGTCAACTAATTAAAACCCGAAGCCCAGTATAGGGAAACTTTAGAAGGGTTGTTGTATCTGTAGTCCCCTGGGCACCTGCTTAATAACAGCAACCAGCAGACCATCTGGCAGTGAGAGACCTCAAAAACACAGAGTGAACCTCCTCATAATTAACCTCAGCATTCCTTGTCCTCTGTCATCACTAATGTCCCAAGATGAGATTGTAAATGACATAGGCACTTATTTAGCAATATGCCATTATGAACGTCTCTCCTACTGACTTAGAACAGAACAGAGCTTAGACCTCTACGATACTTCAGTGTGAAATTCATTTATTGGAATGTTAAATTTTTGATGAACTAGATTTTTTTAATAAATGCTATTGTCCTGTGATCTCAACTAACTTAAGATACTGTGTTCTAGTTAACCTGTGGTCTTCCCCTAATTAGGACTTCTTTATCACTTGGCAGTTATTTTGAAAAGTGGCCTTCTGTTCCTAGCAGGAAGCTAAGATAGAAGGATGGACCTTCTTGGTTTGTGAAGATTTAAAAAAATTCATTCAAAGAGTTCTTAGCTAATGCAAATAAATAATGGTGATGGAGAAATAACCCTGAGGCAAGCCAAAACAGGAAACTCCATGAAGAAACAGTTGGAGTAAGTCACATGATGTTGAAGCATCTCATACTTACTGTATCTGACATAGTGAACAGTGAGTCCAATGCACACTGCCAGCACAATCAGGGATAAGAAAGAGATGAGGCCAATAACCCAGGGCTCCACACAAGTTCTCTTCCTGGCCCTCACCACAGGTGACCTGAGGAAGAAAGTCAATACAGAGATTATATGGATACACATTCCTCATCTACAGTTTAGGCAAGTTAAGAACATCCAGAGGACAGGGTGCTGCGTCCTTCGTAGCTGCTGAGACGAGTCCTGGTTCTGAATGCCTGAATGTGGGCAAGTAATTTGACCCCTCTGTGCCTTAGTTTCTTTATTTATAAAACAAAGATGATAGGAATGGTCCCTATGTAATAGGATTACTTGTAAGGACTAACGTTCCATATGTAAAGTAATGACTGTTCTGGCTGGCCTGTACATGGGGCTTCCTAAAGAGTGAGTTGTCATATGTCCAGCAAGCTGATTCCAAGCTACAGAGTAGGGTGCTGTAGAGATACACATTTAAAGTTTATTTCTAGACAGGAGAATGTTAAACAGTTTTTGAACTGTAGTAAAGCTTGAACCACATACCGGGTTGCAGACCTAATTCTACTTGCCTTCTAATTGTATGATTAAATTCCAAACCAAACCTTGAGGCTGCACAGATGGGATTACAGAAGACCTCTGAAGAACCCGGATGATTGAGCTAACACTCACCTGTAAGCTTTAGTGATGTCATGGGAGCCTTTTATGTGTGACTTCATATTCCCCTCAAAGCACAACCACGCTTTGGTTTGGTTGGTAGCATTGACGACCATTTGGGTTATATATTCTAGTTGTTAAGCAAATGCAAACACTAGAAAGAATAAAGTCAGTGTTTGGCTATGAGACTTTTTGTTTGTTTTTGTTTTTGTTTTGTAATGAACTGTTTCTCATGACTATAAATTGAGTGAAACAGGCTTCTTTCTTTCTAGAATGCTACTCATCCAACACATAAAAGATGTAGAGAATGTACTGTCCTTGTGGAGGCATTGTGGGTACTGAATCCCATTAAAGAGGATTGTACTTTCAGCCTTTTCATTACTAGCTCTGACTCAGGCTCAAACCATTCAAATGCTGAGCTAAGTTTCTCCACCTACCAATAAAGCATAGGACACAAATCCTGTCTGCAGCTCCCCAGTGAGCTCAGGGAGCTTCTTGCAAACTGCAAAGCACTTGGCAATAAATACTTTTTACTTATAGAAATCAAGAAGAATTGTTGCTTGGTGATATAGGACCACCAGGAAATATTATAACATCCATCCTGAAGCAGAATCAGTGCATCTTTGTGCCTGGACACTGGATAGGGAAAATTGGTGTCACCATCTCCACAGGCTTCTGCCTGCCCCTGCTGCAGGTTATGGGATACAGTAGGTAGGCCCAAGGGACCCTAGTTGTTTCATTTCCTTCTTGCTGTGATTTTCCCATGGGATGGTAGCCATGGAAATTTCAGAGTCCTCTCTCTAACCAATTTGGTCTCCCCTGAGTAGGGTTCCAAACACCTGTACCTAGAACAGCAATAACTACAGTATAAAAATATATTTTCATCAGGTGTTTGTTTTTCCCTGCACACTTGTGCCCAGGAAGCTCCCCAGCCTGCCTCCTGTCCCTTCTGTCTCTGAATGCTTGCTATTCATCTAGTGCAGAAGACGGGGGATGCATACAGCAGACGTAAGCAAGACTTTGGGGTTAATACGGGTAGAAAGGTGCTTTAACCAATGTCCGTGCATGCCAGATGAGGAATATCAATGTATGCTTATAGAAAGTGGGACAGATTTGCCGGAAGTATATGATAAGTATGCTGAGATATGAAGTATGATGAGTTGTATTTGTTTGACAGTGGTTTTTAATACAGACAGACATCCAAGCTAAGCAGTCACTAAGTGATAGGGGCAAATGGCCAATTAACCGTTTAATAAAAAAAAAAAAAAACATGATGATGAATATGAATGAGATGTATTTTACATTCTATTTTTTAAATAATTATAGTGTATGCATAATAAAAATACAGGAGGCACTGAATTATTAGCAGTAAAAAATGGAATAAGACGTGAAAAACCCTTTTATTTGAACCATACATGTTTTCATTTTATGGTAGACTATCTTTAAACAATAAATGCTCTTTTGAATTAAATGGAGAATAGAGAAAAGAGATGATAAAGAAAGCTTATAAACAATTGAAAAATGACTGAGGCAGATCAGATCTGGTGTGTGTGTGTGTGTGTGTGTGTGTGTGTGTGTGTGTGAAGTTGATTTCACTACTGTGCGAAGACACTACAGTGACTTCCTTCCCTGATTCCCACGATATCCGAGTGACTTGTAAAGAGGCAAGAGGGATAGCATGAGACAAAGACAGACAATTTGGACAATTATGAGTGTGTCTTTCTGAGTGCTGCCACCAGCTCCTTTACCATGTAAATATCCCACTAGACGTAGGACTCGCTCATGTTTTCTCTGTATGAAAAAAAAAAGGATTGTTTCCCCACTCCTAACCTGAGGATCCTGCAGTCATAAACATGGTAAGTCATTTTATTACATTGAATGTCCGTGTGAAAGAAATATACAAATATCAGTAGTAATTATCATCATTACTCTAATTATTAATAGTAGTATTAATAATTAGTATTCATGCCCACATTACTAGACATTTGCCATTTGAAACACTATCTCTTCATTTCCTTAGCATTGTTCATCATGCCAGTTAACTTTTTGTTTTGTTATTTTGTTTATTAAGGTACAATTTATCATTTTTAGTTACCTTGTTTTTCCTCAGCAAGTCATTTGGTACTAACTGCTCCAAAGTAGGTATGATTACAGAGTGTTTTCAAAATCATCAATAAAATGGAGGAATAAATCTATTCTCATATCAGTGGATGTTCGTGTAATCAGATGCCTCTTGCATAAGAATGCTTATCCAAACACTTCTTTGCCACTCCAAAACATAGCTAAATTCACCTAAATTCACCCTAACGTAGACTTTCTGGATTCTAACTCCTTCAAAGATTTCAAATTGCCAAATTGCTGTCTCATTTTTCTTTTCATTTGGGGGAAATGTATAATTAATGAGAGGTTGAGTAAATGCAGGAGTTAAACGTACAGATATATTTGACTGGTCTTAAATTGCTGGAAGACAAGCAATATTCCCCACATTCTGTGACCAATACCATTTCTTAATATGTCAGTTTTAGAACAGTACTATAAAAAGAAAGGAAGTAACAACAAAAAGTGAGGGAGAGAGAAAGGTGCAAGTTTGCCCCCAGGGAGTGAGTGATTAGGTAAGAAGCTTAATGCTCCTGAGGCGGGCTTGTCAGAACAAGCCCATGTGTAGCTCAGTCAGGGCCTTGCTCTGAACAACAGTGGCGCTCAGATGTCTTCTTCATTCTCCCTGACGGTAAACAGTGCTGACATAGCCCGTGTCCTCTTCTCAGCAGCTCCGTCCCTCCAGCTGTTCTAACAAGCATGCATGTCCATGATGTCCATAACTTGATCCTAAAGAACTATCATCATCTTCTTCAGCCGGAGTCTGGCCAGCTTTTATGTGAAGTTTCAAGTAATAGATCTTTCTGGTTTCTAGGCTTGATGGTTCTCTGCTAGAGATACTCAGTTCTGTCACTGCATCCTAAAAGCAGCCACAGACAATACAGAATCAAATGAGCACAGGTCTTCATTTCTAGAGGCTGATATTTAAATTAATTATATTTTTTAATTGTCAAAATATTTCATGGCCTCTTTTGATTACTTCAATCGCTTAAAAGTGTGAAAACTCTTTTTAGTTAAATCACCATATACAAACAGGTAATGATTAGATCTGGTCCTGAAACTGTAGTTTGCTATGGCTGGTTAATGGGTAGCCTTCAAGTCAATACTAATGATCCTTTCCTGCTCTAGTCTGGCAAATCTGTCACCCATTCCACTGCCAATAAACTTGTTTTGGAAATTGTACTAATCTCCCAACAGTATTTGACCCACAGCTTGATAACAGTTTTCTCTTTCAGCTCCTTATTCGCTGAAACACTTTCTGTTCTAGTAAAACGTGTTTTTATAAGTACATAGACAATGGTTTAGAGATCAAACCGATGCTGCTTTCCTTAACAAGCTTTCCCTATTGCCTATTATGTAAAGTATCTTATGTAAAAGTATATTTTTGCTCATCACATTAAAATGTTTCTGTCTATTTAAGAGATGATTTTAAAGTTCTATGCTCTGGTTGGTCTTTTCACCCTGAGCATCATAATGACATCAAATTTTTATTTTGGTTGGTTGGTTGGTTGGTTGGTTGGTTGGTTGGTTCGTTGGTTGGTTCGTTGGTTAGTTTGTAGCTTCCTGGAGATAACCCTGACCCTCATCTCCCTGTATGCATTTTTACTATGTACTCAAATATTGCTCACTCTTCAGGAACTGAAACAAAGTTGACTAAACTAAGCTGCAAAAGGTCATTTTTCAGTACCATGCTATGGTGTTGGATCTTTCCCAATAAACGTGGAGTCCACCTTAGTTCCAGGAAATAACTTGGAATATTGACGACAAGGAAAGGCAAGACAGACCTTGTTAAGAATAATTGCTAATTCAGAAAGCAAGCCTCACTTTCATAAAATACTTTATGTGGTGATCAAGATTTACGGCTAATGTTACTATTTAACTTATATTTAAAGTCCATGAGTTTCCAAGTATATAGGTATTATATATATATATATATATATATATATATATATATATAAATATATAAATATATATATTTACTATATATATTTATAACAGTAAATATACTATAGTATAGTAAATATCTATATTTACTATAAATATATATACATATATTTACTATAAAACTGTTACCAAAGTTGAGAAAGTGAAAAGGCAAATAAGACATATTTAAAGGGTCATTGTATGCTATTAAATCAGAACAAGAAAAAGAAGAATGCCACAAGGTATTGTCATCCCAGAATCTAAGGCAGTGCAAATGTCCCAAGTCAGTGCCTCAGACATAATGGAGAGAGCTGCGGAAACGCTGTGGTGAGTGCAGGGCTGGCTGCACAAGAATGAGGACAAATCAGATCTCCAACACCCACATGGCCAGGCCTGGCAGCAGCACACACTATAATCCCAGCACAAGGAGGCAGAGACAAGTGGATTCCAGGAACTCACTCACCAGCCAGTGTGTCAGTGAGACACCCTGTCTCAAAATGCATGGTGGGGAGCAGCAGACAAAGACGCCTCACGGAAGCCTCCGGCCCTACGAGTGCGCACTCATGGGCATGTACACCGACACACATGAGTGCACACACTACATTTTTTAATTTACAAAAAAAAAATGATAATCAGGTTTGGTGTGGTGGTGCATGCCTTTGGTTCCAGCACTTAGGAAGCAAAAGTAGGCAGATCTCTGAGTTCAAGGTCAGCCTGGGCTAAAGAGCCAGTTCTAGGACAACCAGATCTACACAAAGAAACCCTGTCTCAAAAATAAAATAAAATAAAATAAAATAAAATAAAATAAAATAAAATAAAATAAAATAAAATAAAATAAAAAACAACATGACAATTAATCATTTACCCAGTGTTTACTAAGCACTCACTAGCTTAGTTTATAGGACTGTACCTGATTTTCCTACCCATGTAAACGCTCCAGCTACATCTATTGTGAGGAAACTTTGCACTATTAGGACGGTGCGATTTTTTTACACTTTCTTATATTTCTAAAACAAACTTACATAAATACCCGAGGTAAAAGCACGATAAAAGCTATAGGTGTGTGTAGGTAAGGTAGTGTGCTGCCTAATGTTATGTTGATTTGACACAAACTAGATTTATCTGAAAGGAGGGAACCTCATTTGAAAAAAAAGGCATCTAATAAGTACCAGCTCTATAGGGCAATTTCCTAATCGGTGATTGATGGGGGAGGGCTCAGTCATTGTGCTTCTATAAGAAGCAGACTGAGCAAGCTGTGATGAGCAGGCCAATAAGAAGCACCCCTCCAGGGCCTCTTGGGTACCTTCATGAGTTCCTTTTTGTACTGCGTTTGATGATGAACTAGTACAGGAAACTGGTGTGTGAAATAAACCCTTTTCTCTCCAAGTTGCTTCGGCCATGGTGTTCATCACAATAATAATAACCCTGATGAAGACAGGCAGCATGTTTTCATTATTTTGTAATGTATTAGTACATTGCTTGCATCTGAATGTATGCACCACTTGCATGTCTGGTGCCTACGGAGGCCAGACAAAGATGGCAGATCCTCTGGAACTAGAGTGACAGGTGGTTGTGGGCTATGGTGTGAGGCTGGGAACTGAACCTGAGTCCTCTGCAAAAAGCAATGTGCTCTCAACCATTGATATTTCCAGTTACCGCTATTAATTTGTTAAAGAGGCATTCAAGCAAATTGCTCTTATAAAATTGCAAAGAAAAAACACCATATTTCTATTCGTTCATTTACGTACAGAACACATCATGAACAGAATAACATTTCAAGACTCAGAAATCCCAACGTAGAATCTTCTTGTTACAGCAGATGACCGGAAGTGAGGGCTTTGAATATTAATCCTGATGGCTCTCATTTTCTGGCCGTGATCTAATGATGGCCACGGCTCCTGTCTGATAACCCCTCTCTATAACTACAGCCCTTGGTCATGCTCCACAACTTTTCCCTCTGAGCCACCATGCCCACTGCTGACGATTCTAGGGCACTTTAGTGTTCTTTGTTTTATGGCCCAGAAAATGGTCTATCATGATAGATTTTTTGCATGCATTTGAGAAGAATTGCACTCTGGCCTTCTTGGATAGAGTGTTTGCTACAGGTCAATCAGGCCAATTTGTTTTAGTGTTTTCAGGTTCTCTATGTCTTACCTGAGTTTCTGTCCACTTGTTCTGTCATATCCTGAAAGGGAAGAGTTGACCTCTCCAAGAGTAACTGTGAATTTGCCTATTTTACCTTCCAGCATTGTTTGCTTTATTTATTTGAAACCTCTGTTGTGTAACAAGGGTAAAGACATTCTGGACTGCCATCTTTTTTGGCCAATTTAGTCTTTATTTTAAGTATCTTTTCTCAGTCTAAAATCTCCTTTCTCTAAGATTAATATAGACACTTACATATATCTTTTGATTGGTGTTTGTATGCTATTTAGGTTTTTTTTTATAGTATGTTTAACTTTTTCTATATTATCACATTTAGAATGGGTTCCTTCTAGAAGAAAAACAGTCAGGTCTTCATTCTCTTACTTAACCCTATCTGAAAAAAAAAAAAATCTCTTCCAGTGTATATTCATGTTTGAATTTTTTAAATTACTTTCACTTGTTTGTGGCAAAGGACATACGTGTTAGGCCATGGTATGGAGATCAGAGGACAAGTCCCAGGTGCCAGTTTTCTCCTTCTACTACATGTGCCCTGGGGATAAACTCAGGTCATCAGGACTGGTCCAGGCCTTTACCCACCGACCATCCCTTCAGCCCAATCTTTTTTTTTCCCAACACGTTATTATCATCCTCATCATCCTCATCATCATCATCATCATCATCATTATTATTATTATTATTATTATTATTATCATTATTATTATTATATACTACAATTTATTCAATTTGTATCTCGCTGTGGCCCCCTCCCTCATGTTCTCTCAATCCCACCCTCATTCCCTCTTCTCCCCTATGCCCCTCCCCTAGTCCACTAATAGGAGAGTACCTCCTCCCCTTCCATTTCACTCTAGCCTATCAGGTCTCATCAGGACTGGCTGCATTGTTTTCCTCTGTGGCCTGGCAAGGCTGCATCCCCCAGGGGGAGGTGATCAGAGAGCCTTGCACTGAATTTATGCCAGAGAGAGCCCCTGCTTTCCTTAATGGGGACCTCACTTAGAGACAGAGTCTATGCGCTACATCTGAGCTGGGGTTTTAAGTCCTCTCCATGCATTGTCCTTGGTTGGAGTATCATTCTTTTCAGGACTCAGTTTTGTTTTTGTTTTTTTTTTTTTTGTTTTGTTTTGTTTTTTGTTTTTTTGTTTTTGTTTTTGGCTCTGTTGGTCTCCTTATGGAGTTCCTGTCCCTTCCAGGTCTTTCCATCTCCCCTTATTTCATAAGATTTCCTGTACTCTGTCCAAAGTTTGTGTATGAGTCTCAGCCTATGCTTCAATACCTTGATCAGTAGAGCCTTTCAGAGGCCCTCTGTGGAAGGCTCCTGTCCTTTCCCTATCTTCTCCTGCTTCTAATGTCTATCTCATTTGCCCTTCTGAATGAGGATTGAGCATGTTCCCTAGGGTCTTCCTTGTTGTTTAGCTTCTTTAGGACTATAGATTTGAGTATGTTTATCCTATGTTATATGGCTAATATCCACTTATGAATGAGTATATACCATGTGTGTCTTTCTGCTTCTGCAGCCTAATCTTTTAGTATTTAAACTCTATATATTCAATGTGGCTTTTGATGCATTGGATTTAGACTGTTTTACTTAGAAATATCTATACTGTAATAAGTTTTCCTATAAACACTCACATGACCCTGAGAAAATAATAATCTATTCTATATATTCAAAAACAGTAATAATCTCCTGTTATGAGATCTGTAACTTCAAGCTACTGGTTTCCATTGTATTACCTGGTGGATTATGACATGGGCTCTTTGGTTGTGAGCAGCCTGGGTTTATCCCTTACAGTGCCTTTCTTTAGCTCGGTGACACTGGGGAAGTTTCTTGCCTTCCTGAATCTACATTTCCTCAAATTGAACTAATGCCATAGCCCAATTCATAGGATCTTCCAATATCACAGGGTATATACATATATAGAGGTCCTGACGCCTTGCCAAACAAACAGTAAATTCTCAGTGATTGTTAGCTATTGTCATTGTTTCCTTCATAATATGAAACCAATTTGTTTTTCAAGTGACCTCACATGTGTGCGAGAGGTTATGGAAGGAAGACAGAGGAACCACCAGACCTGGCTCTAATCCATCCGCAGAAATTTTTCTTGACATTGGAGACCCACTTTAAGCAAAGAGCAATTTGACTTTGAGAAAAGAATGTAGAACAAGCATTCACCTTTTCGTTGACACAGTGCTAAGCTCTGAGTAGTCATGCTGCTGCCTCCTGGTAGCCACAGCATGGACAGTTTAGTGCAAGGATTAGAATGCTAGATTCCCCCAAAGCAGTGCTTAATCAGGGAGGAACTGACCGAGTACTTAACAATGGCTTGACTGTACTGTATGTTTCGAATGGCTGTTTTAAAGTGTCATAGATGTATATCAATTTATTGGTTCAGGGATTTTATTGATTAGAAAAGTTGAGATGCGAAGATAAATTAATTCTTTAAAAAGACAAGAACAATTGACTCTGATTATCCAAAGGAGTACTTAGGAGACCGAGGGTGATGGGATGATAGAGGCAGAGGGGAGGGTGGTAAAAACTGGGGGGAAAGTATGCATGCTAAACCTTCAATTCCACCAGTCACTGACTCAAAGGCTTCATAGACTCAGTCCCATGAATGTTTGGTTTCCCTGAATGTACTGCCATCTAATATTAAGATTAGCTGCCTCACAGGGTTGCTAGAAGGCAACAAATGATGAAATCTATGTTGGCATCATATATCTATCAGGGAGTGTTTTTACTCCTCCTACACGTATCCTCTCTGCACTTCATGACATATGGCCTGACAAGCCTTTGGTGTTCAATCTAATTTTATAAAATAGATTTTCAACTAGCTAGGAGGCATAAGCCCAAGAGAGAATCTGTACCACATGGTAACTACAGTTAGTAACAGTTAATAACAATGTGTCATATGCATGAAAAGTTCTGAGAGTAGATTTTACCTGTTCTCACTTTTAAAAAAAATATATCTGAAGTACCGTGCATGTTCATTTGCTCAATTTTGCCATCCTACAATTACAAGCATTTCAAATCAACATGTACATGATAACCGAATAATGTTAATTTTTGAGAGGGCCATCTACTTTTATTCAAGTTCTAATAGCATTAGTCATAATGATAGCTCCTGGGCCATGTTGTTAGCCCACACCAATCTGTTTCTCCTCCTAAAGTATGCAGAGAACACAGGTGCACTGGGAGGCCAGATTCTATCTCTAGTACTGACTGACTCACCTATTCCTGTGGCCATATGCAAATTATCTAATCTTTCAGGCATCTCTTCCCTTTGTAGAATGGAATTGCCATGCTTCCTGTTGCAGGGGAATATTACTCGATAGCTGAATCATTCTTTGAAAATATAACTTTTCTATCTCTTAAACTAGTCATAAAGGACCCACACTGATGAACTGAAAAGACTCTGTAAAGATGAGTCAGGGTTGTGGATAAAACGCAGGGTTTGGGCCCTCAAAGACCTGTGTTCATTTTCAGTTCTGTCATCCATTACCAAATGAACAACAACAACAAAAAATAGTATGTCTCTGACCCTCCATATCCCCATCTATAGAATGGGTACAATATGACCACAGGTTGTTATAAAGATTAAACACAAGGAATGTTTTAGGATGGTAGTTGTTACATAGTCAGCTCAAATGGTAGCAATTATTATTTTGTCCTACTCTAACTCACAGTTTCACTTTGGACAAAGTGCAAAATCCCTCTGTTCACTTCATTAGCTTCAAAATGCATCTGGCATCCGATATCTTCAGATGAAATGTTGCAAGATAAACTTTAATGATGCTTCAGTGGTATTTCGGACTTCCCTAAAACTAGTTTATCATCTTACTACTTAAAAACTCTAAGAAGTCACCCTTCCACACAGGCCATCTATGTACTTGGAGAAAGGTCAGGCTTGCAGGTCCTGGCATGATGTCTTTATGTATCTGCAGCCCACTTTCATTCTCAACCTTTAATCCTTCCTGATCCCTTATCTACCTATCTCAGACCTGTGAAATTATGCCAGAGTCCCTGAGAGCATTCTTTATAGTTCTTGCCCATTATCTTCAATTAAGTAGCTCCAAGAAAATGTGCTGGAATAAATTCTGTCTTGTTCTGTTTTGCTGAGCTGAGGATTCACTACATTGCTCAGAATATTCATGAACTTGTGAACCCAAGCAATCCTACAGCCTCAGCTTCCTGAATGCCACCTCACTCAACCTGAGTAACTATTGATATAGTTCTTCTAAACCCTGACACTCAGAGAGCCATTGGAACCCAGAGGGAGCCTAGACCATTTGAATCACACCACCTTATCTTTTAAAAGGAGTGATAACAAGAATCACTTAGGAAATAATTGCTCAATGAAATACATTGTATCTTGTAAAAGAGACACAGTGAGAATCCACATCCAGCTTAATGCCAATGAAAATTTACTAAACCTTTTTATATGAACAGCACTGATCTTAAGGGAAAGAGAAATGAGTGCATGTTAAACCCTTGTAGCTCAGACATGCCACAACTCTGAACCTATGTGTCGATGAAAAATTCTTTCAATATCACTACTGACTAATTTCTGGGTGTGGCATGGTTTTACAGGGAAGTTTTTTTCTTGTAAACAAGCATACTTTGAGCACAAAAATAACACCTATTTCCCTGTTTGACAAAAACTACCCAAATATGTCTGCACCCTCCCTTCACTCTCCCATACCTTCTGAACTTACCCTCGCTTCCTTAATTATCACCATGCTGCATAAATAAATGCTCATCTTTCTGAAGGGAGAGGTGACTAGGGAGAGAGCACCTCCCATTAAGATATAATTATGTCAATTTAAATAAAGCAAAGGTGACTTCTTTTTAATAACAACTGTTTCACTTATGCTTTGCTGATTTTTTTTCTCCAACCTCACATATTCCTTTCTTTTTTTATGACTATACTATTTGTTTTCCTCAAACATAAAGGAGTTAAGATTTCCTTTGGGCAACTGTTATGACATGTGGCTAAATAGCTCTATTTTTAATAAATGCTTATTGATTTTAATGGGAAGGTGTACGTGGACCGTTCTTTGAGAAGTAGTTTATAGTAGACATTAAAGTTATGTATTTTATTTCATTTGAATATTACTCATTTCACCTTCAGCTATCTAAAAAGAATACAAATTAATCCCTATAAGTTTGAGCTGTTTACTTTTAATTCTCATTATAGTCTAATTATCATCAGTTACTTGTAAGCATATTTAAGAAAATAAAAATATTTTAAAAAATACCTCATCCTCCTCCCAAGCCTCCTCTTATAAGCTCACACAGCTGGGCTTTCTTTGACTATCTTCTGTGTGAAACATCCATGTGTTGATCTCTTCATATAACTATTTGAATAAAATTGAAAGGTGAGAGGAAAACTCTTCACCCAGTTCAAATTATTTTCTTTCCCTTAAATTTCTTAAATAGTGATTCTCATTTCAATGGAACAAAGAGAAGGCTATCAGATTCTGGCTGAAGATGGGCATAAACACAACCCTCCATCTTTTTCTTGCATCTTTCCTCATTATGAGCTAAAGCCCTCACAAAGAAACTACCAATATATACTGATTCCCGTTTCTTGGGAGCAGTCCTGTTGAAACACTTACCCAGCAAAGGTGTGTAGTAAGCCCAAGCCCCTCTCCACCTCAGCCCATTCCTTTGACATCTCATCCAATATCTCCCCATTCCTACATAGTTTGATTCATCAATCATAAAATCTTCAGATCAGAAAGATTTTCCTTTAGTGTTAGTTGGTTTGGGATTTTTGTTTTGTTTGTTTACTTGAAGGCTAATCTCCGTCCATTCTGAAACAGGGCTTTTAAAGCTTAGCACATCTTCTGTTTTAAATTAGAGATTGATTTTAGAAGAAGAATTTGCTGCAATTATGCTTTCAATATGGCTTCTCTACATGTGTAGAATCAAATTCAAGTTCCATCAGATCTTACATGGACAAGAGCTGGGAGCTAGAATAGTAAACCTGATAGAAATTTCTCGAAGTCGCGAAGTACTGTTTTTCATAGGTGCGTTCTTAAAGTGAATGAAAGGAAGATACAAAAACTATCACAGAGTATAAAGAAATGCTTGTAAAAGACAGACCACCATATTCATAAGATCTGTAGCTCTCAGTTGTCTCTTTGTGAGACTAAAAGAATCATCAACTTCTCATAAAATACATGCAGAACTTCTCCCACTGACAAAATCAGACTTTTTCCTTATGTAATAAAGGCACAGCTTCCACTGAAATTTTTATATTTTCTTCCCAAAATACAAATTAAAGATACTCATGGAAGTATAAATCTAAAAGGATTTACCAATATATCTGAGAAAATAAATTTTAACATAAAATTAAATAAGGTTATTTTGATTCCAAATGTGTAGACTAAAATTTTGTTACTATTTAGGTTTGAACATTGAAAGAAACAATGGAGAAGTTGAGTGTGATCAGGTATATTGTAGTTTGATGTGTGAGGATTGAGCCCAGGATTGCTCACCAGCCAGGTGAATTGCTTTACCAAAAACAAAACAAAAACAACAACAACAACAAAAAAAAAAACCAAAAAAAAAAAACTGGATTAATTTCTAAAATCTAACAATGATAATTTAGCTATTCAAAGCAGTCATCTTAAGTTGCTTCTTATTCTTCCAAAATATTTTATGCTTTTAAATTTTAGACTGCTTAGAGAAATAAACAACTCTAAGCCACAGGATCTCACATTTACAATTCTTATATATACTTAGTGAAATAAGTGTATTTTTTTCATAAGACTAACAAAACTTAAATTAGAAAAACATTGCATTCTTCCCAAAACAAGCAAGTACATCACTGTCTCCTTTAAATTTGGGGAAGTTCTTCTGAGCACAAATAAACAAAGAGAGACAGAGAGAGAGACACACAGAGAGAGAGAAAGACAGAGAGAGAGAGTAAGAACATGCCTATGGAAAGGACAAGGACCTGTTTCACACAATGTCAAGTAAAACCTCAAAAGTAATTCTCCATATTAAATGTAGCTGGCTGAAGACCCACAAGTTATTGGGTGCCTTAGACCTCTGTAGAATACAAGTTACTAGGCAGAAAGTAGACGGGAACTCACCGATACATCGCTGACTAGCAAGATTCGAGTCCTGTGGTGACTGGTCCGTGACTGAGTGTGTTCATCAGCTCACCGTGGCTTTCTTTGTAGGCTAAAGTGAGGTGAAGAAAGAAGTCACTGATGATCCATAGAGAACCAGTCTGACCAGTCTCGGCTAGCGTGGAGACTGTTTGTGTGACTAGTGCGACAAAGATACTTTTTATAGGGAGCAACAACAAGAATAATTTGTAAGCACTTTCTAGGAGTAAGGACTCGAGCGCTATCATCTACAACTACTTTTAAAGTAATAACACGATGGAATTTTCAGATGTTCATATATTTAAATCTATTCAAAAAAATTTAAGAGTTATCCTTCTCAGTCTCCTCCAGCTTCCAGTGAAGAAACTGCGGCTTAATTAAGTCAAATGAACCACCAGACAAGGACTAACACCAATATTTTTTTAAAAACTAAGCTGACACATTTTCTACTCAGTCAAGCATATAAATGAAAGTTTCCCTTTGGAATTAACTATAAGCCAGGCGTTGGAAATATATCAGAGATTAGAGAAACATCAACATCTTAAAACTGTGTCATTGTTGCTCTAGAAAAGTCCAGACATTTACAAATGTTAATCCCCAATTAAGAAAATCTATTTCTTTCATTTTATTATGATCCACTGCATTGCCTAACTATTTCATTTATTTTAGAAACTTGTCAATTGTTTTTGTAAATGGATTGTACATATTTGTATGTTTGTTCAAGACATCACCTGCAAATTGCTTCCTCTAATCCTCATAAAGTAGATGAGCTGTTCACCTCTGTGCTCTCCTGGTCTTGTAACTCTTACCTACTGTACGGGAATTTTTGTTTATTGTCTCTCATTCTACTCAGTTATAAAATTTTAACAGAAAGAAATCTGTTGTAGCATGCACAGACTCTTAAAACTATATGTGGAAAGGAAAGAACACGCTTGATCGTGCTATGGAACTAGCTGTTCTGGGCTCTGTTGAACAAGGGCAGAGTAGGGATTCCTGAGGAAAAATGCGGTTCTAGCCATAATGTAAGAAATCTCTAAGCTGGCTAAACTATCCTTGGGTCATCAGAGGTGTACTCTTTTTTAAATTCTTCCCATCTGGACTCAAGGAACCCAGCAGAAGATGAGGTAGAATGAGTGTAAGAGACAGAGGGAATGGGAACTCCCAACAAGGCCTTTGAAACACAACAGGACTGACGCACAAACTCTCAGAAACAGGCTCAGCTAACAAAATCTCGTGACTTCTTTTATTCTTTCACATACACACACAAAAACTACATTTCAAATTCAAATAACTTACTTATATGACTCTAAGGTTTTGTATAGATCGCTATCTGTATACCTAGAAAAAAAGATGCAGAAAATAAGAGGACGCTGTTCAGCATTGTTTAAACGTTATGAGAACAGGCATCTGTCTACTAACTCAGGCATTATGGATAGATAAGGGGACTTAAGTAGGTATCTGTTTAAAGATACTGAAAGATAATCACAATGTGTTTGTCCTGTATTTGGGCCCCTCAAAAGTCACAGCATGGTCTGGGGAGATGGTTCAGAGAGACCTGAATTCTGATCTTGAGCACCCACAATAAAAACTCAGCAGTGTCATGCACATATAACTCAAGCCCTGTGGTTGGAAGGGCATTATAGAGACAGAAAGATCCCTGGTGCTTCATAGCTGGCCAGTCTAAAAAATTAGTAAGTTCTAGAGTTATTGACCATCTACAAGCAGAGGTCGGTTCACACACACACACACACACATACACACACACACCAAAGCCATAACAGTATATTACATCAAATTTCATGATGTAGTTTAACAGTTTAGTGAAAACTTGAAAATGACAAGAAAAAGGGGAGAGATTAAAATATTGGACTCTAAGACTCCATGGAGTGGAGAATTCATGAATGTAGGCATTTTTATAGTTATTTTTAGTGTTGTCAGCTATAGAAGCTATGTTAATCATTTCAAAATTATCTCTAAGACAAAGAAAAGTTTCTTAAGAGTAGAATTTCATCTTTCATTCAAATTTTTTTCTGTCATTTTTTTTTAAATACTTCTGCCCTTACATTCTAAACCATGGAGTGAAGAAAATGTGAGAGCATTTACCCTTAGCATGAATTAGTGATAGTTGTCAAATATATTCAACAGTGAAAGCAGGGACAAAAGAATGTCTGCACACTTGAGTCTCTTGAAGCCCATAGTGGATATTTTGCATTGCGTAACAAGTAAAGTTAGCAATTTGACCACAGGAATTTTTATCAGCCAACAAATTGTTACACTGGCCTTCTATACACTTAGCAATTTTACAACAATAACTATCTGGTGCCACAAGCTTCGGAGGTATAGTGCCACTGTGGCTAGTCTGGGGTGATTTTTATCGCTGCTTAAATACCTCCCTAGCTTTAAATACCTACCCACTAGCGTTAAAGTACCAGGTTCTTTAATGCTGGATAATACATGGATGTCTATGGTAATTTGTTTAATTTCTGGAAACCTTTAAAATTATCCTGAGGTTTTATCGTTCTAATTGTTAAGCAATGCTTTTTATTGGTCAGTTTATTGGGATGTACACTGCACATTGACCAATATCGTTAAGCTAGTGAGTGAACTGGCTGTTTAGGTAAGCAAACATGCTGCCATTTGTGAATCCATTCTCTTCCCTTTATCTATATATGTATAGATGACTTGTTAAAATTGAGAAATAAGAGTAGGCAAAATGGCTCAGCAGGTAGAGACACATGCCACCAAGCCTGCTGATTTGATCTTGATCCTCAAGAAAGGAAAACTCCAAAATACATGACAACTTAGTCAACTAGTAAGCAGATGTAAGAAAAGGTGGAAAATCAAATGTGCTCTAGGGGTGGTTTAAGATGTTTGCTTTTATAGAGCTGTAACTGTGGCAATGAACTCCTTGGAAGCAAGAATAGCATGGGAAACATTATTGAAAAGTTTTTTTAAAAATGCCAGCAGAAAAACTTTCTGTCACTTAAATTGATAAAGGAATTTCTCATATGCATGAAACAATGTGTTGAATACTACCAGGAATATTTTTGTGAAACTATAGAATTTAATATAATTTCCTATACTTAAATGAAAATATCTGAGACTATAACTGAAGCTGAAGTAGGTCACAGACTTTTATAAAGACACAGTTTTATGAAGTTGTGTATGCATGTGTATTTATCTTGATCTGTAGCTGGCTAAGAGTGACACAATGTTCCTTAGGTGAGTCTTTTTTCCCCATTATATTAGTTATTTATTCACTTCACCTCTGATTGCAACCCCCTTCTTTCTCTCTTCCAGTCCAACCCTCATATGCCTCTCCTCCACCCCTTTTCTGAGTACTAATCCACCCTGCCACATTAAGTCACAGGAGGACTAAGCACATCCTCTCCCACTTAGGCCAGACAAGGCAGTTAGCGGAAAAGGAATTCAAAGGCAGGCAACAAAGTCATAGACAGCCCTTACTATCATTGTTAGGGGACCCACATGAAGAACAAGCTGCACATCTGCTACGTATGTGTAGAGCTCTAGGTCCAGCCCATGCATGCTCTTTGTTTGGTGGTTTAGTCTTTGTGAGCCGCCATGGACCCAAGTTAGTTTACCCTGTAGGTCTTCTTGATCTCAAGTTGAGCCAGTAATTCATTGGCCATTCCAGCAATATGTACTCCATCTTTATCCCTGCACATCTTGTAGGCAGAACAATTTCGGGTTGAAGTTTTTGTGGGTGGGGTTAGTGTTCACCTCCCTCCACTGGAAGTCTCACCTGGTTACAGAAAGTGAATACTTCAGGCTCTATATGTATACCTGGTGAAAGCCTCAGCTAGAGTCACGCCCATAGACTTCCATCCCGGAGACGCTCTCCTACCAATGTCTGCTCTCTCTCCTTCCCCTCTCTCTACATCTGATCCCCACCACTGTGCCCCTTCCCATCCACTCTCTGGAAAGGAACCTCCCCAGGTTCCTCCCTTGAGTCTTTTTTAAATATTAATTATCCCAAAAGAACTTACATGAACAAAACAGGAGCTGAACTGAGGGCATATCTCTGGTAAGATCCTAGGGAATTTATAAATTGCTAACTAGAAAACCAATTACCTTATCAAACCAAAGAAACAGTTGAGAAAATCTGTAATTTGTGAAAACAGAGGATTCAGATGAGAATTTCTTTGAATTATTCTTTATAGATAATGACTTTTGAGTCCTTAGTTGATTCGCAGTGACATGTTTGTTTGGTTATGTGTGTATAACATCTCAAAGAATAAATTTAAAATAATTTTTCTTAGCCAGATGCAGTGGTGCATTCCTTTAATCCCAGCACTCAGAGAGGCGGAGGCAGAAGCAGACAGACTGCTATGAGTTCAAGGCCAGCCTGGTCTACAGAGCGGGTCCAAGACAGCCAAGGCAACACAATTTTTTTTTCTCTAGTCAAGATATCTAGTATCTAGTCATTAAGTAACAAATCTTTGTGTTCCTTCCTGGAAGGTGACACATGCCATAACCTTCCACTAACTTTAGTCATTGATACTTCAGTGGTAGTTTTTTTTTATTACAAAGCTAACACAAATATAACCAACTTTCCCCTGTATATAAACTGTGAAGCTAATTGTGTGGAATAGAGATATTGGAACAAGCCCTGTCATTGAGCTATCTGTCCTCCCTTCCACTACTTAACTTCCACAGTTTTGCTCTCTGATGGGGAGACAAGAGTGAAGAATACCTCACATACTCTTTTGTGTATCTGTATAAGTATATGACCTACATTTTATGCCAGTTAAATCCAGTTCTGCCTATCACTAACAGATTCTGACACTGGGAAATCTTTTTAGTGATGTATGTGGTTTTCTATAGATGGTGTCCACTTTACTGTAGCCATCAATCTACTTAGACCTTTGAAATCAACCCCTCTCCCTGCTCCTCCACCATCTGTAGTATCCCCTTTTCTATCCACTGTCCTTCCTCTTACCTTACTTGCATGATGCCTACATGAATTCTATTGAGGTCTAATCATTTGGCCTTTGGAAGGAAAAAAAAGATATTTTTGCTTTAGGAAGAGAAGTAAAGATGCTCTGTGAACACTGTTTTACAGAGGAGCCTACTGACTAGCTTTATATAGCTCTCTAAATGTCTGTTTCTGCACATTGGAAGATGAGCGCTGAGTGCCAAAAGGACATTACACCATATAACCTCATAGTTTGCTTGCCCTACATGGTAGAAAAGTGACTTGTACAAATTTTTAACATCTTAGTGAACTATTTTTTCAGTTGTGAGCAATTAAAATAGTCCAAGTTATAGAAAAAATTTACTGATTCCCGGATATGGTTTCTGCATAACTTTACACTTAAGGCATTTTGTCCATGGTTTCCATTGAGTCAATTACACAGCTAGTAGCTATATCAACTCAAAATTATTTAGCTACTCCTATCTCATCTCCAGATACTAGACAATTTTTTTAATCACATGGCTCCTCTGTTTGTTCCTGAACTACTGAGTTTGGCTCTGCCTCCTGGTCTTTAATCTATTGTTCCCGCTTTGTAGTATTCTTTTTCTTCTGATTTTCTTAATATTCATTCTCTTACTTCATTCGTTTCAACATGCAAAAAGCAACTACACTACAGAGTCCTGAACACTCCATCAAAAATGGCATGTCCCATATAAACAATGATTCAACTTAATTTTTTTTTCATTTTGTGATGACACGAAGGTTAGATGCATTAAGTTAGAACTATGTTTTGAGTTGTGAATGTTAGTCTTTTCGTAGGCTAACATTGTTTGCTACAATATTCTCTTAATATCCTGGGCAGCAACAGTGAGGCATAGCCCTAAGTCAGATAGGCAGTCATAAAGCCTGGTCACATTTTCTCAACAGCATGGTGAATTTCTAGGCTATAACACTTGGTAGGTCACGTGTTTTAGGTGGATTTTTCTCTCAGTATTTTCAACTTTCAGTGGACTTTTAGATATGGTACCACCGTCCTAAACATAGGAACATCTGTATCTCCCATTACTCTCCATTTCACAGTTCTTTTTTTCCTACATTATATGTTATTATACGTATGTATTTTACTATAATATATATAATTTACTTCATCGGGATGCAGTCCTTCAAACCGGAAGCTTCCTCAGGTCTGTACCCAGAATTAAACAGTGCCTGACATAAGTGCACTAAGAAAAGAAATTGCTTGTTATGAGGGTAGGGATGTAACTCAATGATAGAATGCTTGCCTAACCTGTGCAATATAATGGGTTCAGTCCTCAGCCTCACACAAAAAGAAAACTATTTGTTGCCCCCGGCCAGCAGAGCTAAGTTATTCGCAGGGATAGAAGAGAATCCGAACCTGTGAAAAGATGAGCTGAGAGAAAAGAACGAGCCCAAGCAAACAGGTGCTTGTCAAGGACTAACTTTACTGAGCAGAATCAGCTTTTATAAAGGGTTCAGGATAAGGAAGTAGGGTGGATGAAAAATTACAAATTCTTCTAGGCCAGGGGCCTGAAACATCTTGTGATAAGCCACGGTTCTGTGAGCACATCTCTGCTGTTGCCAAGCAGTATGTTTACTGCAGGTAAGGGAACGAACATCTCCAAGCAGTATGTTTACTGCAGGTAAGGGAACACACAAGTTGAGGCAAGTTGGTGAGCTTCCACATGTGGTCTCTGAAGTTGGCGAGTTCTCTCAGGTGGTCCCTGACAATTTGTTGCATGTTTCTTTGCATGCAGTCTATTCCTGGGGTAATATAAGACTACCTTCAAAACTGAATACTTTCCAGTAAAGTGGAAATAAGTAACACAGAGCATGTACCTTATAATGCCCTCTTTTTAGCACTTCCCATGTACTTGTTGGCCTAATCTTCACAATGATCTTACACAGTGGGTATTAATTTTGTTTTCTCATTGCTGAGAAGAAGAACAGAGATAAGAGTTAACCCAGGTCACACAATAGTTTATGGACTAGCTGTGATTAGAGCCAAACCCTGATTTGTAGCATAATCTATTAAAAATTGCATTGTAATACTGCATGTATCACATCTAAATCAATGTCTTTCCAGGTTTAAAGTAATTTCAATTTAAAAATAAGAACATTGCTTTTACTAGGCAATATCCAGATTTAGTAGGTAAAGAAAATGTCAAGGTTTATTAAGACAGATTATAGTACAGTGTCTAGTAGAGCAGAGGCACTCAACAGCATTTGTGGGAACCCCAGTGTGATTTTGCACCACTGTAATTCCAGCTTTTAGAGGGTGTAAAGAAGAAGGTCAGGTGTGAAAAGCCAGCCTAGGTTAATAGTGTGCCTGTATATAAGAACAATTTGTTGTTGTTGTTGTTGTTTTTCAAGACAGGGTTTCTCTCTGTAACCAAAGAACAATTTTTATATGGCTACAAAAATATACTGTCATGCTGATTTAAAGCTGATGCTAAGTGACCGCCTTTTTGGTTTTCCTCAAAGCTCACAAACAAAGCTGTTCTGATCTCTACAGGTCATAATTTTCTATTGGTACTGCAAACTCTGGGTCACTACAAAAATGTTTTCCAGTACCTAGGATTAGCTTTTGATTTGTCTATATCTAATAAAGTTATAATGCGGTAAACAAGTAATAATAAGACTTGGCCTCACTAGTATAGGACGTATATCACAGATTGTCAAAAGCAGAGTCCTAAAACAGGCTGCCAAAATCGGTATTTCTGTTTTTATTTTCTTTTATTGAAATTAGATTCTTTTTTATATAATATATCCTGATTATGGTTTCCCCTCCCTCTACTCCTCCCACTTCTTCCACTTTCAGTACTGAGGTTGGGTTACATCTAATTTGAGCTGTTGGCCAAAGGGGTCCCACAAGAATCCTCAAACTTTCCAGACTGTTGCCAAGACTATAGGTTTCTCTCCACAAACTGACAGCACGACCCTATTGCTGAAGACAATACCTACAAACCTCATGGAACACTGAGGAGTCAAGCTGTTGTCTACCTAGAGCCTTCGCCACTACCAGCTAGTGTTCTTGGTACAGGAGGGTACTCCACACCTCTGGAAGCTACCAAAGGAAAAATAGAAACACCAATCCAACTACAATATTCCATTGACAATGGGGTCCTGCCTACAAAATATGCTAATGCAATAGTGGCACAAAACTTGTGGGAGAAACCAATCAATGTCTGACTCTAATTGAGGCCCATTCCATAAATGGAACCCATACCCAGAGCTGTTTGCGTGACTAAGATTTACATTCCTCCCCCACCCCCACCCCGCAGTTCTGAGAAATGAACCAATGGTCTTAGGCTTGATAAACAAGTACTCTTCTACTGATCAATGTCCTTATTCTGGCCCATGCAAATGGGCTAAAGGTTAATGTCTTATATAAGGGGTCATATTTTATAACATTTTTAATGCCTAAAATGAAGTTAGAAGAGAAAAACCCAAACTAGTATCCAGATTCTTTTGATGAAATATCTTAAAATGCAGAGCTACAGAGTTGCATGCCATAAACAGGGGTAGCTAATGTTTGTGAACTCAGGCCTTTCTTCATCTGATACCCCATTATTCTCCATTAGTCAGCCCTGATTAGCTGTTTCCTCTATCACCACCTCAGAGTTTCTTAGTGGTTAGGTGTGTCTGCTTCTGAATTATGCAATGAGTCCCACCTCACTTCTAAGCCTTCAAGACAAATGTCTTCAATACCTCATTCTTTTCTTGATAATCAGAACAGAAAAAACAAACAAACAAACAAACAAAAAACAGAACAAAGCCTTTTGAATACTGACACCACAGCGGTATTTTATTACTTTCAATAAAAAAGTAATCAAAACAGTCAATTCAATCAGAAAATAAATTAAAAATTAAACAATTTAATTCATAAATGTTTAATGGCTAATGTGTTTAAGTACTATACAGGGTTCTGAGGCTAAGAGGAAGAACAGCTCAACTTTTACGCAGAAGGAAGGCAATAGGGATTTTCCACTTGCTTGCATAGACAAAGGTCTAAGACATGGACAGAAACAGAGGCTGATTCTGCCTGGCAGAACACCACAGTGAAAGGACATAAGTCCACATTATCAACTTCGGTAGTATAGAAATGCAAATGCAGTCTTATAGACTTCAAATGCAGTCTTAGCAATCTCTAATTGTTTATGGGAAACCATATTTGATGACTGAACAAGAGAAGGTTTTTATTCTTTCTGTGGACAGGGAACTGCCACTCCTTTCTTGTTTCCTCTGGTGAGAGCACCATATTCCTGGGAGAGTTCTCTAGAGCTATGGAAGGAATTCATTTTATGTTTCATATCCAGTAGGACTTTATGCAATGTAGTACTTATCAGTCAGTTTTTAGACTTAGTATACATCCTTTCTAACATTGTCTGTGCTTAACGTCAGGGATTGTATCTCTTCTACCCACAGTAACCCCAAGCCTTTTCTCAGTCTCCAAACCATGGTTGGCACACAGTAATGATTTCTTAAGTGAATATTATATTGACGCTTTGAATTTCTGGGTCTGAATTAGTTACTTAGGTATTGTTGTGGTAAAACACCAAGGCCAGGCAACTTATAGAAGGAAGAATTTATTTGTGCTTATGATTCCAGGAAGACAGAGGTCCATTGTGGCAGGGAATTGTGGCAACAAGCCACAGCTATGGCAGCAGGAGCAGCTGAGAACTCACATCTTAAACTGGCAAGCAGGAAAGAAAAAGGGCCAATTTGAAATGGTGCCAGTCTTTAAACTCTCAAAACCCACACCCAGTGACATCCTTCCTCCAATAAGGCGACGCCTCCTAAACCTCCCACACAGAACGATCAACTTGGGACCAAGTGTTCAAATGCCCAAGACTGGCAGGGTGAGGGTGGAGGGTCTCATTAAAACCACCACAAGTCTATGATCCTTTACCAGGGCCACTGAGCTAGGGCTGATTAGGAAAAATGAAAAACAATCCTGCAGTGGAGCGTGCTACCACAGGGCATCCAGAGTAGAAAAGCAAGTGTACTAAATTCAACCCAAAGCCCTCAAAGAGAAGGGGGTTTCAAAACCAAAACCTGAAGTGGGGAGACATTCCTAGGCTGTGCCTCTTAAACTGGGGACCTTGTGTTCACAGGCGTGTTTGTCAGGGTACCTCAGAAGACAGGAAGCTGCAAGCCTAACATGGATCATCTTTCAACCGCAGATTTACTCAGTGGTAAGTATGTCTGAAACATTCTGTGAACGTCGCAGGTAAGCCGTAAATTTCACGTATTTCAGACATAAAAATAACCAGGCTTCTAGCACTCAGGCTCATACAGGAAAGCACCACCAGCTCTCCTAGAGGCTGGGCTTGTTGCACTATACAAATTCTTAAGACACACAGATAAAGAAATTAAACAAAATGAAACCTCCCAAGAAACACAGTAAGTACAGTTTGAAAAGGGCCTTGTACAACTGAGAGGGGGAACATCAGGCTAGCCTCAGCTAAACGTTATTAATTTGACCTAAGGTGTATTCTGTGAATGAGAAATTGTTAACAACTCACTAGATCTTAACTTCTTTTTAACTAAAATTAACCTTTATTCCTTACTATGAACTACTTAAAGCAAGATTTGCCAAAAACTTCATAATTGTTGAAGTTGACAGGTATGTATGGTGAAGTTGATTTAACTATTGCCTTGATATTCTTTAATTTACTTACATTTTTCATGCTAAAATATTAAAGAGAAAAACAATGTGTGCTGATATACCAAAGAATATTATATACATATAAACAAAAGGCAGAATTTTAAAAACGAACATGATTCATTGTCTAGTAGAAGCATATTACAACATTAGCTTTCTAGCTCTTCGTAGATAAAGATGGATAGATACTAAAATGTCTATAAGAAATGTAATTTGAGAGTTTACATATTACATTAAAGTATAATTTTCTAGAACATCCGTTCATAAGCACGAGTTTGATAGAGACTTTTGGGGTTGTATCTGACTATATCAATGTATCCTACATTCTTCTTCACCAGTAGGTAATACATTGAATTTTGAAATTAACCTTAGCTGCAAGGCAAGTATGAACTATCAAAAAGTTATATTTCCTTAGCTATTACCAGGTGAAATTTGTCTCCTTAAGCACATGAATAGGAAAGCATGTGGCTATACAGAACTGCACCTGGTATGAAAGTTTTAACTATTTGTGGAACCAGCATTTGATTGAAGTGATATTTGGGTCAACAGAAGAGAGGAACAAAAAGAGCCTGGTTTGTTTTTTTTTTTTTTTTGTTTTTGTTTTTTTTTTTGTCATTGTTGCACGACCAAAACCAATCCTGAAGCCCACAGTACCTCTGTACTATGTTAATTAGTACAGAAATAGAGAACTCACCTTAACTCACTTTGAATTGAATACTCTTTGACATACTACTCAAATTATTTGACAACTATATAGTATATACTTTTGGTTCACCAGATTTCATATCATAAACATATTTTCAGGTCAATAAATTCAATTGTGCAGCCTCCTTTAAATCTTATTGTCATATTTAACTGTGTACATGTGTCTTCCTAGCAACCACAATGTTTGTATCAAAAGAATGAAAGGATTCTTTGAATTTGTATGTATGTGAGAGAGACAGACAGACAGACAGAGAATATGAGTGCCATATAGAAGAGGGTTAGATTCCAAGCTGTTGTGAGCTGTCTGATACGAGTACTAGGCACCAGACTCTGGTCCTCTGGAAGGGCAGCAAGCGCACTTAACCAATGAGCTATCTGTTCAGTCTTAGAAGAAAGATAACGGTGGATCAGTTCAGAACACAGTCCCAGTATCAGCAGAGTCATACATCTCTTTATATCAGTGCTTTTTTTTCCTTCAGAAAGAGATCACTAGGCAGTTCTGTCATTGTATAAACATTATAGCATAGACATACACAAACCATGGTCAGTCTCTCATTGTGGCCTTCTCTTTGAAATTCAGAGATGCTGATATCACATCTCTGATGTTGCTAATGGCATGACACAACATAATATTTTAGAGCAAACATTTTAAAAAGTAAGGGTAGAGTCTAAAATAATGACAAAATCCAGTACACTAAAATATATAAACCAGTGACAAATGTTGTGGACTGTTCATAATTGTATGTGACCTGCTATTATTCAACTGGAAGTACAATAGCTTTGCTAACGCAGACTTCACCACAAACACGTGAATAATATGCTTCACTAGAATTACCATATAGCTACAATGCCGTGGCAGCTATAGGTCCATGCAATGTGAGTTTGTCAGCTCTATTCTAGTTCTGACGGGACCAGTGTTATATATATGGCCAGTCATTTCTCAGAATATTGATGCATAGCTACGCTTTTCACAAAATAATCATTATAAATAAAATGATACCCATATGCTCAAAATCATTTTATCCAAGCTAATGGTCTCATACAGCACTTTATTTTATTTTATTTATTTTATTTATTTTATTTTATTTTATTTTTTGTTCACAGCCTTACACACTATTGCCTAACTAGGGAAAAGGTTTCCATAATTCAATACTAGAACAAATTTGTCACATTAGTTCCATGCAAAGGGAGGTCCCATTCACAGGAAATTTGTCATGATTGTTTTTCTGACATATGTATGTGTCACTCCGAAAGTTAAGAAAGTAACAGCCCACAAAAGAAACAGGCACTCCGGCTATTAGAAGAAAAGGTGGCTTTTGAAAAACTTCTGTTTACGTGTTTTAACCTCATGTCTCTAGTCAATTATTTTTGGCTGGCTGTCAAAGAAGATGATGCATTACAAGATTAAGGTTAAAATTATCTATGGAAAATAAAGAATAATTTTTTTTGGCCATAGCATTTCTGTTGTTAAGGATTCCCAATATGGCCTGGCATGGTGGGACACACCTGTGATCCCAGCACTCTGAGTGGCAGAGGCAGGCAGATCTCTGAGTTCTAGGTGAGCCTAGGCTACAAAGTGAGTCCAGGGCAACCAAGGCTACACAGAGAAACCCTGGCTCAAAAAACAAACAGACAAACAAAGGATTCCCAATATGGTAAAAGAGGAAAAATAAATAGTTCAGCTGTGTTTTAAGTTACATAGCATCATTAAAATACCTGTGTACTGAAAAGAACAAGATTGTATCATAAATACTGGAAATAAGTGTTCTGAGATGGATTCTACTTGCATCACTTCCTTACTGTTGCTTTCTCTTTTCAGATATTTTATTCTATGTGTGTGAGGATACTGTTTGTATGTGTATATGTGAACCATGTGCATGTCTAGTGCCATGGAAGGATGAAAGAAGGCAACAGATCCCCAGGAATTAGATTCATGGGTGGCTTTAAGAGACAATGTGGACACTAGAAACCAAACCAGGGTCCCTTGCAAGCACAAATGACTTAATTAAGCCATCCTTCTACCATCCATTATCACTTTTTTTTAAGGTCAATATTTTGTCAGTATCATAAAACATGTATCAGTTTATGTTTCAGGAAAAGATAAGTCAATTTTATATTGTTATCCCCTTTCTGATGGTGAGACAGTGCTGCTGAATGAGAAGGGTCCTTATCCAGATTACTTTATGAAAACAAAACTCACATAAAATACAACCATAGTTAAGAGTATAATAGGTTATTGAATTAACTAACATGTAACTACCCAAAGACACATATGAATTCCAAAAATGCCTCCACCAATAATCATCCATGTGTTACCAAAACACATCCCTCTTCTCCAAAGAGAAATTACATAAAGCCATATATATATATTTTTTTTTCACAATGTCAGGAGCTCAATGGCCTTCAGTTCACATTTTGTGTGAGATTTGTAAGTCTCCTCAGTGCACAACAATTACATGCTAACATGAAGCTCCACCATTCCACAGTCTGATTACATGACCAGTTTCCATGTTCTTTTGGTCAAGGTCCCAAAAAGAAGTGTAAGGAAAACAAAATAAGATATTTTTCAAGGAGGATCTATCTGTAAATTTATTATTTACAAATGTGTCGATGTAACAACTAAAAAAAAAAAAGTGTGTCTAGAAGCCAAGGTTCTAAGCAGCTGAGCTATTGCTCCTAGGCTAGAAATAACCAAGGAGAAAGTCTTTGTGCTCAAGATGAGCTATGACCCTCCGTTAAGGGTCACAAGAAAGCAATTTTTATAGGCACCAGCCTTAAAATAAACATCTTGCTGTTGTTGTCCTGCCTGGGTCTGGTTTACTTTGAGGTCTTCACATTGGTTGATTGAAAGTCAGAGGGTGTACAAATCCACGGATAATGCTCTGCTTGTCAAACTCTAGGGAAAAAGCCAGAGGGTAGAGAATGGATTCAGAGGTGTAAATAATGAGATAGCAATGGCAGAATAACTGTAATAAAATACTTCAATAAAGTGATTCATTTAGAAGGGCAGCAATCTTTACTAGAAGCTGGCACTGTGGACAAAATACTGCTGACTTATTTGCTGAGTTAATCTGCGCCTTGAGTCCTGCTCCCTAAAAATATTCTCTCTGTCTTTCTGGAGAAATGGGGAGGCAGGAGAGGTATTGGAAGGATTCTCCCTAGACAGCTGCATTACCTTTGCAAACCCAACTTGAATTAAACAATCTCAGTTCCCAGACCAGGGTTTCCCAAAATTCAATTAATTTAAAACTGCTGCAGGTTTTAAGTCAAAATGAATTCAAGATTTTCTTCCCCATTATTAAAATAAGAATATTATGGAATTGTGCCAACTGAATTCATTAGCTTGTTAATAATGGTGGCTTAGTTTGCCACCTCTGTGTCTTTCCTGAGAAGTCTGCCTTACCTGTATCTCTCTTCTGAATGGTATTTGCATGCTGCTGCACAGAAAGAAATACCTGAACTACTGAGGCTGAAAAATATCACAGTCTTTTTCTACACGTTGCCTTCCCTGTCCAATCCCAGGGAATTGTGATACCTTGTAGGATATAGTACTTCCTTAGTCCCACGGGGGAAGAAGTTCCTTGGTTCCACAGGTCAGGAAGTAATTCATTGGACCAGCTGTCAGAGGTGCTTCAGAACAGTTAACTTCTCTAACTTCTTAAACTGTCTCACTGCAATGACAAGGATGCTGCTGTCTTCTCAATTGACTCATTAACTTCAATATTTTTTCACACTGATGAAGCTTAATTTTTCCTGACCTCATCAGAGACTTTAAAAGCTGGTTATATTCTTAAATTAATTAAAATTTATATGCCCATATAATGTTTATGTATCTATTGTAGTGGCTAGATTGATACAGAAGCTGTTATTGAGCAGTATTACATTTTTTAAAAAATTATATGCCCGTCGATTACACCACTAAAAGCCCAGGTAAGTTCCTTACACACTTAAATACCTTAATATTTTTCTATTACGGCCCTAATCCTTTGTTCTCCGAATGTTTCTTGCATCGTCACCATGTCCCTGAGACTCTTGTAGAAACTTTACAAGCAAGAACCCTGATCAGCAGAGCTTTTGCTATAGGCAGGCAGATAAACAGTGTGGTGGTTTGTTCCTATCTCTTTGTTGTGTGTTGAGGACAACTGCTCTCCAGCCAGAGGCAGAAGGATGTTCACTTTCCTCTTATCCCAGCTTAGCTCCTTCTACATGTTAGCTTCTGTAGTTTATATGTTCATTTAAAGTTTATAACTGGTGAAAAAATTACGGCAGAGTTGCTGTGTGAGCAATATGATTATTTTGATAGAGCAATTTAAGACACAAATAGAATGTTTTATTTTCCCCTAAGAATTTGGGACTTATCCCTCAAGAGTTGAGTGGGTTAATCCCCAAAGTGACCCTGATAGCCTAAAACTCTTCAGGATGAGCCCTGAACATCTCAACACTCTCAAGCCCTTTGTCTGAGCCTATGGCCCTACAGTGGCAATTTTAAGTACTTTTGGGACACCACTATCTGCATACACACACCACTTATTTTTACACAGGATAAGACTTTCAATCCCTTCATGATTAGAGTCCTGAAATCTTATTTCCTCATTTTCTCTAAAAGTCACCTTAGTGAAAGTAGAACTCCATGCAAACCACCTGATGGTCCACACTCCCAAGAGAACTATTCAAAGATGTATTCTCATGGTGAGACTGCTTTGAAAACAGAGGGTCTAGCGATGACCGTGACCATGGTGGGGGGCTAAGATGTAGTACAAGCAAGAAGAAGGGTTTGCAATCAGCCAAACAGTGAATTTCTCTTCCCAAGGGTGTTGCTATTTATGAAATGAATTTGCTTTTCTCTTTTCTCAGGCCAAAGGCATTTTCACTTGGATATGCTAATTTCAGTTACAAATATACTGAGCCTGGTAGCCTGTTATTGTTTAGCATTAGTGTAGAGCCATTGTTCCTAAGATGTACTTTCCTCAGACATAGCTATACTATTGTATAAGAATTTAAAAACACAACTTTTTTTTTTTACTCAAAAAGTTTTGTTCATAGTGGAGATTTTTATAAATAATATGAAAAAGAAATGTCTCAAAGCTACCCAGACCGAAACGGAAATTTACTTAATACACACAAGTACATGTATTGTTAAGAATATACTCTTAGGTGGCTGGAGAGATGGCTCAGCGGTTAAGAACACTGTCTGCTCTTCCAGAGTTCCTGAGTTTCTCAGCAACCACATGGTGGCTCACAACCATCTACGAGGATCTGATCCCTCTTCTGGTGTGCAGGGGCACATGCAGATAGAGCACTTATATATGTAAAACAAATATATCTTTAAAAAAAGAATATGTTCTTCACATGCATTTGTGCATGTACACCCAATTCATTCCCCTCAAAACACAGGCAGAGAAATCTCTTTCAAAATGCTCTTATCTCTAGTTTTTAATTAACATGATAATGCTCCTATTTGTGGGATACTGGGAGATGTTGCAACAAATTTTATAGCATTCAAATCAGAGCAAGCCTACCGGTTTCCTTAGTGTGGGTTCCGTTGTAAGGTAGTAGTAGCACCTTGGAGGAAGATGGAAAAAGAAAGCAGAATGAGGACTAGTGTAAATTCGTAAAGCACAGATGTGAAGATCGGGGGTAATTCTAGTTAATTTCATGACGTTTATTTCAAATAATTTCACGGATAAATATTTGATCACATTAGTGAATAAAAAGCACACATCTTATGAGAAAAAAGATATAAGGCAGTCTTCCTTGTCAAACAGCAAATGTCTGATATTATCCTCTCCTGTAATAAGGCTATAGAACTTGAGAAAAGCTGGATTAATAAATAGATAGATAGATAGATAGATAGATAGATAGATAGATAGATAGATATAGCCACAGTTACAAAAAGTAAATGACAATAGTAAAAGTTACCTAACTAGAGAAATAATGTTGACGCTTTACACCACAAGTGTTGATAAGAAGGAAGTCAGAATCCATAAATTCTCTTGTCAAAGCTCTAACTTGGGTGGCAAGGTAAGTGCACAGATGCTCTGGTAGAAGGGATGATCCAGGAGCAAAAAGGAACCTGAAAGCCAGGGGCAGCATGGTTAATAGATGACCACAAATGTAGGCATCGTCAGGTGTCTAGATCTCCTTTTTATTTATTTATTTATTTAATTTTTTTGCTTTTTGCTTTTGTTTTTTCTGAGGCAGGCTTTCTCTGTGTAGCCCTGCCTGTCCTGGAACTCGCTTTGTAGGCCAATTGTCCTCGAATTCATAGCGATCCTCCTCCCTCTGCCTCCCTGAGTGCTGGAATTAAAGGCCTGAGCCACTACATCCAGCTAGAGTCTTGTTCCAATCCCTCCTGCCTGGCCAGCACACAACCTGGAGACAGTGTGTCAGTCCTGTTAGGACCAACGCACCAATGTTGGGAAACGTGCGCCTGTGCGCCTGTGGAGGTTACACGCGGGTTCACAAATCACACCACGAGATCAGTTCCACATGGGAGGTTTATTAAGAAAAGAGGGTAAGGGAAAGGGGGGGCGCCCCAGAGAGAAAGAGAGAGAGAGAGGGAAAGTAAGGGAATAAGAGAGTAAAAGAGAGAGAGCAAGAGAGTAAGGGGGTAAGAGAGGAGACCACGTATAGGGGTGGGCCCTTTAAGTTGGAAGGTAACCACGCCTTCCAGGTGTGGTCACCTGACTGGCTGAGGCCACATGATAGGTTGCTGGGCAGAAGCAGCTTGTGTTCCAAAATACTAACAAGTCCCACACACATATTGGGCTGGAGACACTAAAGTTACTCCTGAGTCAAGTTTAACACTAAATACAAAATTGAATTTAGCTTTGTTTCGGATGGTATGTGGCTGCTCTTATGCCTGGGCCTCCAACCAATTGCTAGACATAACTATAATCATTATTTTCTCTTCCAGTGAAGGTTCTTTGGAAGCTGCACTCAATGTTAATATGCAAACATTTTAGTCATTCTCTTCTCCCCTATTTCTTCTTCCTCACGTGAAAGATCTCTCAGGTTTTAAATTTAAATATCTTTGTCTCTGGCGTGATCTGCATCACAAAGCCCATCCTTTTACCAGCCTTGGTTTTTGGGCTGTGGGTGGGCGTGGGCTGAGTCATGGCCTCTCCCAATCTGGCTCATTCAAACACCACTTATATCTAGGGGAAGGCCAATTTAAAGCTTTAGCAGCATACCTGATTACACATTCTTGTAGAGTTTAAGGCTGCAATATCCCATAAGAAATCAGAGCATATACAAGTTACCTAGACTTGGAATTAAGTACTAACACTGCTGTTTACTCGTTATGTGGCTCAGGACAAGTTTTACTAAACATGCCTAAACTTATTTCTATTTGTTTTAAAAAAAAGATATATATATATATATATATATATATATATATATATATATATATATATATATATATTCTCCAGGATTATTATTCAAAACAGATGACAATATAATTAAGGAAGAAAATAACTAGATTATCATTAAGTATACTTTTTTACTCCTCTGTACAAGACCTACTGGTTGAGAATGAGGAATTCATATATCATTAAAAAAAATGAGACATACTCAAGGCTGGCTCTTTGATCACCTCCCTCTATTGGGGGAGCAGCCCTACCAGGCCACAGAAGATGACAATGCAGCCACTCCTGATGAGACCTGATTAAGCTAGGGTCAGAGGGAAGGGGAGGAGGACCTCTCCTATCAGTGGAGTTGGGGAGGGGCATGGGAAGAGATGAGAGAGGGAGGGTGGGATTGGGAAGGGATGAGAAAGGGCGCTACAGCTGGAATACAAAATGAATAAACTGTAATTAATGAAAAAAAATTAAGTTTTAAAAAAGAAAAAGAAAAATCCACATTTTCAGCCTATGAATGTTAAAATTTTGTTGCCTGCATAAAATAATATCTTAATATGCCAATGTTGCCATGTATTAATGCCTATGTAAAGTCAAATTGCCAAATTCTAGTTGAGTGTATACAATTTGTACAGGCCTCTCAATGCATTTATTTTTTTTCAATAAATTTATTATACCATGCAAGTCCACAACATATTTTGTGAAACTAAAGTGTAGAACCAGAAAACTAGCTCGCCAGTTTTGGATGATAAATATTGTTGATTTAGTAAAATGAACTATAATTTTCAGATTATCCAGTACATTTTTTCTTGATTAAAAAAAAAAAATCTACTGGGAAAACCAAAAATCAGCATATGTCTTAGTAAGCATAAAACCAGACACTAATTATGCAGTTCTAATATGCCTGCTACACCTTCCTCCACAGCAGATATCTATATGCTAAATTACTCAGGGAGTGCATGCGGCCTAAGTTGCTTTTTTCTCTTTTCCAGTGCATATTTCTTCCTGGTGATATCAATCATTTAATGTCAATCTGGTTGCTTCTGCCTTAAGACTGGACGGTCATTTTTTTTCTTTTTTTTTTTTTTTTTGCTGAATTGTACATTCTTCAAATTTGTGTTACTTTCGAGCTAACTTATTGTCTCATTTTGTTGATCTGAAAGTCAATTTAATATAGCTGTGCAGACAGTTTACCTAAACAAATTACCACTCTCTGATTATTTCCTTTTGCAATTGAATGTTCTACTTAGTAAAGCAAACTTTAAATGTTTTAGGAGGAGAGGGTTCCAACCGTAAAGTCCCGTCCCGTGTAGTTTTTCTGCATACTAGTGTGGAGATTGAGTGGATCCCTACCTACTAACTCACAAAAGCATTAATCCTCATAAACACCCCCAATATGCAAGATTAGTCACCATCTAAAGGCCTCACATTGGGCTAAAATGTTATGCTTATTGGGCTAGAGAGATGACTCTGCAGTTAGGAGCACCTGGTACTCTTTTTTTTTTTTTCTTTCACAATTTATTCATTATATATCCCAATTGACACTGGCTTTTCTTATAGAGGACCCAGGTTCCAACCAACACTTGCACCATGACTCACAACTATCCTGAATTTCTGTTACAGGGATTCTGGCACCCTCTTCTGGCCTCCCAAGGTACTAGGCATGCTTATGCACGCAAAACACTCTTACACATACAGTAAAAATTAAGCTAGTAGTGGGAGCACATGCCTTTAATCCCAGAACCTGGGAAGGCAGAGGCAGGTGAGTCCCCAAATTCAAGGCCAGCCTGGACTACAGAGACAGTTCCAGGACAACTAAGGCTATACAGAGAAACCCTGTCTCACGAATTAATAATAATAACTTAAAATTAAAAAAATAAGACGTTCTGCTTAATATCATAAACTTAGTTTATTAACAAGACAAACCTTCATCAACCTAAAGACAACTTTTCTCTTTTTTGGGGGGAGGGAAGGTTGTTGTTTTGTTTTGTTTTGTTTATTGTTTTTCAAGACAGGCTTTCTCTGTGCAGCCTTGACTGTCCTGGACTCGCTTTGTAGACCAAGCAGGCCTCAGACTCACAGAGATCTGCCTACTTCTGCCTCCCTGAGCGCTGGGATCGCAGACATGCACCACTGCACCGGCTTTCTCTCTGGTTTTGGGTTTTTTTGGGGTCCCCCCCATTTATTGATTGATTGATTGATTGATTGATTGATTTACTCACTTACTTACTTACTTTACAGCCTGACACAGGCCTCCACCTTCTCTCCTCTCAGTCCCGTGCTCATATGTCACTCTCCCCATTCCCTCCCCTTCTCTTCATAGGAGAGCCCCCCCACACGGTTACCACCCACCATGGCACATCAAGTCTCAGCAGGACTAAGCACACTTCCTCTCCCACTGAAGCCAGACGAGGCTGCCCAGCCATGGGGAAGGAATCCAAAGGCAGGCAACAGAGTCAGAGACAGTCCCGCTCCAATTGTTAGGGACACATGAAGAACAAGGTGCACATCTGCTACATATGTGTAGGGAGCGTAGCTCCAGCCCGTGCGTGCTCTGTGAGCCTCCATGGGCCCAGGTTAGTTGACTCTGAAGGTCTTTTTATGTTGTCTTTGATCCCTCAATCATTCCTCCCACTCTTCCACAAGACTCCCTGAGTTCTGACTATTGTCTGGCTGTGGGTCTCTGCATCTGTTTCCATAAGCTGCCTGATGAAGCCTCTCAGAGAACAATTGTGCTAGGCTCCTAGACAGCTTCTCTTAAATATGGATTCAGCCCACTCACTGCCTGAAAATTCTTAGTAGAATTTATCAATTGGAATTTATCAATTCAGCATGTATTAATTGCATATAAAATGCTTCAGTATGATTTTTCATACATGTATATAATCAACTTTGATCACATTCATTTCATTTACTTTATCTTGTCACTCTCCCACTATCACTGACCCCCTTCCTCTTTAAACATAGTCTTCTTTTGCAAAAGGAGCTTTTATTCACCTGTTTTAATTGTCATATTAAAGGGTTACTGCTTCTGTCTGCTAACCTAGGCCTGGTCCTGGAAGCTTTAGCCTCCACACATTCTGACCTATGCCTCAAATGAATATTTTCTGCCCCTGAGATTTACTGCTGAATAAGCTCATGATTTCTTGTTCTTACTGAGTTCTGGGCTGGCTAGTTCAACTCAGCTGTTCTGGTGCAAACCCCTCTGCCAGATGACTCATTTAATCTGGCTTTTCTCTCAGCCTCTAAATTGCCCTGCTTGGCCTCAAACTACTTTCAATAATCTTTTATAATCTTCTGTCTCCTTCTCATTCTCTGGATCATTCAGTCTTCATCTGAGTTCCCTCTCTGCACCCTGTCTATTACTGTCCCTGTAAAACTGTCTCCTCCCTTTTGCTCTGCATGGCCCACTAAGTAGCTTCCCTTTCCTCTCTCTTCTGGTGAGAGCTGGGCATATCCTGTTCTGTTAATTTTTTCTCTAATTTGTCACCTTTTCTGACATTCCATTAGACATCACTTTCAAATATGAGTGCTTCCTTATACAAACTAACTTTACCTTTATTGTTTGGGATTAAAGGAGTGTATCACCATGCCTGGACCTAAGCTTTTCTTTAGCTCATATTTGCTATATATCACGCTGGCCTTCTACTCAGAGATCTTGTCTCTGTCTCGTGGGATTAAATACATGTCTGTATTCCAGCTGGATCACACAGACCTAGAAGGTCTTTGGATGTGATCTCTTGCCAGAGCAGCCATGTTCTGAATTAAAATCCTTTTATACTCCTTGTACCTTCCTTTCCTCTATTTTTATTTGTTTTCTGATGACCCCATGAGTTTCATTCTGGTTGGTTACAGGAACATGGATGACAGTTACAGCAGCATAGGTTCCTTCCCAAAGCCATACTGAATATGTTTCTCTCTCTCTCCCACCAACCATTAACCGAGAATAAATCCTCATGGAGGTGAGAGTCCTCAAGAACTTCTCCCACTCCATAACTCCAAGGTGTTAATACTTACCTAGAGCGTGTGCAGGTAGTCACAGGTGCTATTGATTCAAGAACGCAACTGTCAGATTATACCTGCCAGTCAGCATTTTACACCATTGCCCTCTTCCCCCTGTCCTGTTATTCTGTTCCATTCATGCAGTAACAACTTTCTTTTGACTAATCCTGAAAGCAAGATTGAAAGTGTCAAGGCAAAAATATAATTCTCACCTCAAAGAGGACAAGAGATAAGCTTATTCTGGTGCCCCATATGAGTGATCATATCCGAGAAACAGAGATGTAGGTCACGCCAAACTCTACATTCCAACATAAAAGTAGCTAAGTCATAAATCAAGACCCTTTCCAAACACATTCGTTAAAATATTAAAGAGGCGGGTTGCAGCAGAATGGGGAACCTCTGTTTTAGGCCTCAGATGCTGTCTGATAACAAACTTAGCTTTTGGATTGGTGGAATCAGTGGTCTACTCAAGTTAAATACATTCCAAAGGGAAACTGGTGGTCTGTTTGTACATTCCACGTGATTCATATAGTGGTCATGAGGTGTTAGGTCAGGTACAGAGCAGGGCAATAAATGGCCATTAAGAGGGCTAAAGATGGTCCAAAATAATCTGACTCTGATTGGCAACATCCTAAATTAGCCACAATCAGTTTGAACAGTTCATCAGCCTTGCAGAAGGTTCTGTTTGAAGGTGTAGCTTCTGTCTGGGAAGGTTTTGCTCACAAAAGCAAACCGTATTGGATTTGATGTAGCAGCAAGGGGACCATACTATAATTTTCTCATCTACAGAAAATGTTTTTAAAGACTATCCAGAGTGAGCCAATGACACTTTGGAGTACTTTGTGGGCCATATACCAACAATGAGAAAATATGTGTTTTCCTTCGCTGTAAATATAATTTTCATTCACGTGCACTCTGGGTATTTGTACATGTATATGTGTGTGAAGATACACATGTGTGTGTTGGCATATACTATACTGAAGTCTCCTGGGTGCCAAGCAGGAAATAAGAAATTCAGTTGAGTAATGAGTTCTAGGAGTAGCAAGTAGCCCCTGGTAGTGGCTACTTGCCAGTGGCCAGAAGTCAGAGCCTTGTAGTTTCATGGAGGTCCATAAGAATATTTAGTTTATCTATAGCAGTACAAAGAGAAGAAAAGACAGGAGAGAATCACTTCCAGTGTTAAAAAACAAATATAAAAGTTTTCTTAAGAATTCTATTATTGATAGACTAAGATCAGAGGGAAAGGGAAGAGAACTTCCCCTATCAGTCGACTTGGGGAGAGGCATGGGAGGAGATAAGAGAGGGAGGGTAGGTTTTGGAGGGATGAGTGAGGGGTCTACAGCTGGGATACAAAGTGAATAAACTATAATTTAAAAAAATAATTTTTTTTTAAAAAGAATTCTCTTGTGGCTGGGCATAGTGGCACATGCCTATAATCCCAGCAATTTGGGAAGCAGAGGCTGGAGGATCATTGTGAGTTCAAGGCCAGCCTGGTCTACAAAGCAAGTCCAGAACAAAGAAGAAAAGAAAAAAAGACCTAGCACGTGCGTTTAATCACGTGAGGCAGGCAGATTTCCAAGATTGAGGCCAGCCTAGTCTACAAAGCAAATCTCAGGACAACAAAGGTTACACTGAGAAACTCTGTTTTGGAAAAAAAGAAAAAAAAAAAACCTTACAAAATCATAAAGGGCAAACTAAGCCATTGTTTCCACACATCAACAACCAGTTTGTTTTCAATAAAAGTATATGCTTTTAAATGGAGAATACACTAAGAATTCACTCACATGGCTGATCATTTCCTAACACTAAAGGCAAATGGCATAGCTACCTTTCTTAAGTCATTTCTATTATCAGTCAGACTTCTGTTTACATTTGAGTTAGCAACCCCCAGGAATCCAAGGCTTTCCAAGTAGTTTCATAGCCAACAGGTGCTAATAATTCATAAACAAATAGTCTTTTGCATAATGAGGCACAACCTCATTTTGTGGTGAAAGGGTAGTGAGGGTGAAAAGACGTGTAATACATGTTCTGAAAGAACCATGACATGGTCATCTCTTCATAATTTTCTATATCCACGTTCTCATTTATTTTCACTCAGCATTACCTTGTATGTGGATGTAGCAATAACTGAAGGAAATAATTAAAACACTGATTTTAAATCTATGAAGCATCTTTGATTGAGGCATGTGTTACACTTTCTTGTATACAGCTCTTCTTAACCCCTTTTTTACTGATTTTTATTTTAAATGTATGAGTGTTTTGTCTGCTTGGATATTTCTGAACACCACTTCTGTGCCTGGTACCCATAGAGGCTGGAAGAAGGCATCAGTTCCTTCAGATCTACAGAAAGTCATGAGCTGCCATATGGTTGTTAGGAATCAAACCCAAGTCCTCTGCAAGAGCAACTCTGCTCTTAACCTTTGAGCCATCTCTCTAGCCCCACCCCTCTTCACTTCTTAAATCTTACATTTTCATCTGCTGTCACAGTCACGAGTCATATGAGTATTTTGGATATATGTATAACAGAATTGTATAGAACACAGGTCTGTGAATGGTAGAAGGTAGCAATGAATTTATGCTCTTGCTTTTTTTTTAGAAAGACCTATTGTGCTTAAGTTCAAGACTGAGAGTTAGCTTTAAAAGAAACTGAAATATCTTACTGACTGTAAGATATTTATGTTATATAATATAGTTCTTCTGTATGAGAGGAACTAATTAACCTAAAGACATGGTAGGAATCATCATACCTATGAATTATGGTGCTCTGGATTTTTCTAGAGACTCTGTGAATCCAATTGTGAAATATCAGGAATATTAGAAATCTGTCAGATGGAAAACACAGAAAGGATTAAAATCTTTCATGGTTGGTTATTTCCAGAAAAAAAATCTACTGTCCTAACCACAGTTTCCCCTCCTTCTTTGCCTTCCTCCCAGTTCTCCAGTTCTTTTCCACCATCTCCCCGCTCCTACACACACACACACACACCTCCTCCTCTGGTTTCCTTAAGAAAAGATATCAACCAAGCAGATCAAAGTTATGATAAATCTAGGCACCTGATACTGGCTGGTGGTGGTGGAGGCGTTGCACACATGTAATCCCAGCACTTGGGAGGTAGAGGCAGAATCTCTGAGTTCAAGACCAGCCTGTTCTACAGAGCAAGCTCCATGTCAGCCAAGGCTACACAGAGAAACCCTGTTTCAAACAAAACAAAACAAAAAAGTCAGAGACTCTGTTTTCATATATGATTGATTTTTAAAATCCACTTTCTAGTTGTGAAACATAACTATATGCAATGTCAACAGACTGCTGATTTTGCTTGTTCTCCATAATATTTTGTAAATGCAAATAAACCAATATAAGAAATGAAAAAAAGCCATTAATCTTCCTAGGAATGCACTGAAATATCAGTTGGAGTGGGGCTTGTGACTTCTCCACTTGATAAAATATTGCCAAGTTGTTACCAACACAGTTTTCTCATTTAAGCTCCCTTCCGCAGGGATGAGAATTCCCGTATCCCTCCATGATTATCTCTCTCATCACTGCACAAGTATTTGGTAAGCCTTTAACACAGGTCAGTAGTTAGATGGACAGAAGGATAGAAAATAGATGAATTGACTGAATAAATGACCACGGAATACAAAGTTGTTTTTAAAACCACTGGGACAGTCTGAAACACATTCAGTATCAGCTACTATTGGAGGTGTGTAGAGAAAAAGTCATAATTGTGCAAACATGTGCTCAGGGATGTTGAATCTGCTATCCAAAATGGAATAGTGGCTGGGGAATTCCAGCTATCAAAGCATAACAGAACATAGTAGGACAAGGCAGCAAGGCCATCTGGTGTTGCTGTGTAAGGACCTAAACAGTGGGAACCCTAACTCTGAAGGCCAGATACCAGGTTCTGAGGACAGGTAACTGCAAGGCAGAGACCTACTATTAGAGGAACTGTTGACTTCTGTATAAAAGAAGGAGAAAGACAGCACAAGGTGCAAAGTACTTAAAGAGAAGTGGACACTGAGTGGACAGTACAGGGACTCCCAGACTCTGGCTCTGTCAGACAGTGCCAGGAACTTCACATCTCAGCCCTGAACTCTCAGACTCCATCAGTGCCAATGTGTTCCTGACTGCAGTTCATGATAGTGCTATCAGTGCTAAAAAGACTTCTTTCCTGTCCGTAATTTGTTTTACCCTGGCCATCTCCTTTGTGTTGGCAATTGTTTGGATTTCACTCTTCTTTTTGTTTAGTGTTTCCTGTTCTGTTACCGGTCAGTCGCTCCTGGTTCTCATGTTAAACTGTGACTTCTTAATGTTAAATTGTGACTTCTCAACGTTAGCTCATTTCATTAACGCAAGTATTGCCAGTTAATCTGCTTGTGTTAACTCTTGTTGTCCTGCACTTTATCATCTGCCGGATGTTACTGTACCTTCCTCATATTATTCACAATAGAAGGAGAGTGCAAAAGCAAATGATGATTCAATGAGAGCACATAAGAATTACTGTACCGAGGGGATTAAAAATCTAATTTCAGAGCCAGTGAAATGGCTCAGTGGGAATGGAAAAATTGCTTGACAAGCCAATTAAACAGTCATAGGGGCTGAAGGAAAGAACATACTTCCAGAAGTTATTCTCTGACTTCCACACTTCACGCTTGTAGCTTGAGCGCCCAACACAAAAAACAAAAACAAAAACAAAAACAAAACATATAAATATAAAGAAATAAAAATATAGGTTGAGTTTGAGGAAAAAAATCTGTAGTACTGGCTCAACATTAACTTGACCGGTCTTTAGAACTGTGTGTTCCAGAAGAGTGACTGTATTGTACGAGAATGTCTCTGCACAAAAGTCTATAAATCACAATGTATTAGTGATAACACAATGTAAACAGCAACACTGTCCCCACTCCCATCTTTGCTTTCTCTTTCCCATAATGAAGAATAACACCACTACTTTATTGGGATCTACTAGTCTTCAACCCTCTGAAAGATAAGGGCAATTATTTTCTAATTAGGTAATATCAATTTTTAATTTGGTGCTTAAAATTTTTGAAGTATAATCAACAAAGAGCCAAACTTAACGGATACATAAATGTTAATTGGTAAAGCAGCAGCTTCCATACATGTCTGAAAATTCTAATCTGAGCAACAACTTTAATTGGATATGCACACTTATTGAAGTATGAGCTCCATCACAAAGTTCCTTAAATGAATAATATTATAAAGTATCAGCAAACAAAATTGCCTACCTTCACTCCTTCCGCGGCGCTTGTGGATAATATCCAAAATTTGGAAGTTTTCACTTTCATATCACCAACGCAACATAATTAATCTCAGACACTGTAGACAGAAGATAAACAAATACAGTCCTCATCTTCGTGAGGGTCTGATTTGGGAGTCAGGCTTTACCTTTTCTCTTGAATCTGTGCAGTTTATGACTTGAGGTCTGTAATGAGGTCAACAAGTTCCTTTCTATCAGCCTATGCTCCCTATTATTTAAAGGAAAGCAATCATTTAAAGGTCAACATATAACCCAGAGCAGTGTAAGCTATTGGTTTACACATTAATTCATGTGACAAATATTTATTTCCGAAGTATTTTCTATTGCAGGTGCCTAGGACTGTAGTCTTGTGCTTTGATTCAGTATAAATGGCATAAGTAAAATTTTGCATATAAGTATGCATATATTAAGCGTTATTTACGTTTCTACTGAGGAAACAGAAATATATGTTCTACTTTATTAAGATTAGTGTGTGTCTTTTTAAAAGTATACCTATATTCTTAGATGACCTTTGACATTATTTGAATCAGAGAAAAATAATTTTTAAAAATGCTTATGAGAAAATGTAAGTGAAAGGAAGATTTTTTTTTTAATCAGTGTAATGAGATTTCAAAATAATTCCTCTCTGGATTGTGTACAGTCTTCTGGAGAATTCCTTACTCAAAAGCAGGAGCATTTAATCCGTCAGGGATTCTGACTTTCCTGAAAGGAGACGTAGTCTTGTTAACTAGAAGAGACGGAAGGGTGATTTCAGCCCATCCTGGTCTTCCATGTCACCATTTCAGCCATAGTCTAAAGTATGTGTCCCCCAGAAACTTGTTCATAAAAACTGATCCCTGACTGTGGTGATTTGAATGAGAAATGTCCCCCATAGAATCAGATATTTGAACACTTAGTTCTCAGTGGCGCTATTTGCGCAGGAGATGGAGCCTTGCAAGAGCAAGTACATGGCTAGGGTAGACTAAAGAGTTTATAACCTTGCCCTACTTCTGGTAGGGCAAATCTCTGCTTTCTACTCTGGCTGCCCTCTGCCATGCTTCCTCGGTCATTATAGACTCACCCTCTTAAAGTCTAAGCCAAAATTCCTTCTGTTAAGCACGATTTCTTCTAAGTTTTAGTTTCTGAACAGTGTGGAGTCTGCCTTTCTTTTAACTGTCATTCATTTTGGCTTTGTCTACTTTTCTTTATCATCTCCTCAAATATACCAGATGAGTATGCATAACATTGGGAATATATAAAAGAAGAATATGTGGAAATAGCTTAAATGGTTTAGTGGAAGGCCTGAACAAAACATTACCTTTGCCAGACTAGCTGCTGTTCCTGGAATCTTGGGGGTGGGGGGGTAGAGGTTGTCTGCCTCAGGCTTGGGGATTATTAAGGTAGATTAACAGACAAAACCCAATAACAACCATGACAGAAGTGAGCCAGGGTTGTTTCAATATACTACATACTATTAAAGTCAGAGGTTAACTCAGTATTATTTAAATAAGCAACCCAAGCCTTTTTCAGATGAAAACTCTCATGCTTACCCTCTTGCTTTTAACTGATGTTGTTTCTTGAATATTAAAATCATTTAGGATACTTTCTTATTGTCCCTGGAAAGAGATCAGCAGTAATAACTTGTTTTTTTTTTTTTCTGAGCCACGATTTTATTTTAGATTATCTAGAATTTTTTTTTATTAATTACACTTTATTCATTTTGTATCCCCCCATAAGCCCCTCCCTCCTCCCCTCCCAATCCCACCCTCCCTCCCCTTTCTGCATGCATGCCATTCCCCAAGTCCACTGATAGGGGAGGTTCTCCTCTTCTTTCTGATCTTAGTCTATCAGTTCTCATCAAAAGTGGCTGCATTGTCCTCTACTGTGGCCTGGTAAGGCTGCTCCCCCCTCAGGGGGAAGTGATCAACGAGCAGGCCAATCAGATTATGTCAGAGGCAGTCCCTCTTCCCATTACTATGTAACCCACTTGGACACTGAACTGCCATGGGCTACACCTGTGCAGGGATTCCAGGTCATCTCCACAAATAGTCCTTGGTTGGAGTATGATTTTTCTGGGAAGTTCCCTGTGTTCAAATTATCTTGTTCTGTTGCTCTGCTTGTGGAGTTCCTGTCCCCTCCAGCTCTTACTATTTCCCACTTCTTACATAAAATTCCATTCACTCTGCCCATCAGTTGGCCATCAGGCTCAGCATCCGCTTTGACAGTCTATACTGCAGAAGCTTTCAGAGGCCCTCTGTGGCAGGTTTCAAGGTCAGTAATAACTTTTATCTTGACATTTTTGTTTTGCAAAAAGCACTATAGAAGTATTTCATAACAGATTGATTGCCAAATGGCTCTGACACATCCACTTGAATATGCAAGCTTTCATTAAGCGTGGCACATGCTGAGTGACATGAAGACACTAATGGCAAAACCCCTGACATGTGGCTGCACAGAAGCCTACTAGAAAAATGTGGGAGGAAAAGTGCTTTGTGAATAGCCACTTTTTTATACCAACTGAAAACAGATCTCAGTCATTTAATTTGTATCACACAACAGAACCTCGTAGCCAAAGAGATATGTCGCAGTATGTTATGTATCGAAAATATTTGCTGAAAGAACAATTCATGATTTTTTCCTCGGTTAGTATATGACCTGAAGCAGTTTTCTGCTGCTGCACACACATGAAATACATGGTAAAGGAAAACACCTGCTTTCTACGAAGCATGTATGTACCTTTTCTGAAAGAAAGTATTGAAATATTTTAAGAGAAATCCTTCTCTAATGTCTTTAAAATAAGACTAAATAGAAGTAAATATAAAATATGGCCAATGGCCATATTTTTTTTTTCTTTAGCTTCCCAGTATAAGAATTAACTGTAGGGTTGTGGTTTTTTTTTTTTTTTTATGACAAACAATGTGTGAAAACGTTTTTTGCTAAAAGATTCCATGTTGATTAATGCCAATTGGAAAGTTCACAAGATTTAGGATCACTTATGAGACAAGAGTCTGGGTGTGTCTGTGACAGAGGTAGTGTCTGGGCTGGGCTCTCAGAGGTAGCAAGACCCAGTCAACCTTTGGGTGGACCATTCCTGTTGTCTAGGAATCCCAATTTAAAAAAGCTGGACACCAGCACTCACTGATAACTGCTTCTTGACTGAGGATGCAATGTGACCAACTCCCTGGGGCTCCTGACACCATAATTCTTCATTATAATGAACTATAACCTTGAACTGTGAACTTCCCTTCATTCAGTTACGTTTGTCTGGCATTTTGTTGCAGCAACAGGAGAAATAACTAATATATCTAATAACTACTATATAGAAGATTCGGGGGCAGGGTGTCAATTAGTTAGGGGTGGGAAATAATGTTCATGTCTCTCAGCAGTGAGACCCTCTCTGGCTTGAACTTGTACAGGACTTGTTCAGGCTGCCACAGGCTCTGTGAGTTCATTTGTGTCAGTCCTGTTGAGTGTGTGTCACCACCCAAGAGGCAATAGGAACTGAGGAAGTGGAGCAGATAAATGAGGTAAACTCAAATCTCATGTAATAGCCAACTTTATTTGGAGCAGCAATTTATTCTCTGAGAATTAAGACAGTTCATAAGAGGCTTGGCACACGCCTGTAATTCCAGCACTCAGGGAGGGAAAGGTAGGTGGATCTCTGGGTTTGAGGCCAGCCTGATCTACAAAGAGAGTTCAGGACAGCTAAAGTTACACAGAGAAACCCTCCCTTGAAAAACAAAAAAAGTTCATATGAGTGAAGTTCACATGAATTCAAGCTGTATACAATGACAAAAATGGCTAAGCGTGACAACATGTTTTTCTTTAGAAGCACACAAAGGACCATTACTTAGATAATATCAACAATAATAACAAGTAACCTGAAATAAACCCACTACTTTCTGCTGCATCTGGGAGGAACATGAAAACACATTTCAAGTACATTTCCATGTTATAAAGAAACTGAGTCACAAGACTTTTGTCCAACTGTTCTTGGAGTGTTCCCACAAACACTCAGAATTCTTCTCACGTGACTACATTCCTGGGCCAGGTTCTGACAAGTCTAGAAGTCACTTTTCTTGGTGTCATCCCTCTCTTCTTGCTCTTATAACCTTGCTACATTCTCTCTGCATAACCTAGACCGAGGGGAGGGGCTTCCTGTAAAAAAAAAAAAAAAAAAAAAAACACTGGGGACTGATTGTTCCAAAGTTCCTCATTCTCTGCACATTTTCCAGTGGTGGGTCTCTATGTTACTATCCATCCACCCTCCACAACTCTAACTTTGTGTCTGTCTTATTTTTTATCATCTGCTAAATCTACTTTATGAATTGACCATGTGATCATGGGTATGGGGTCATCCAGTGTCAACTGGTCAACCTACCAATGGCCACATCTTTATAGAAAATTGATTCTTTCTCCCCACAAAATCATCAACTTTCCATACCTTTTCAGCTAGGAGGAGAGGGAGGGTCTCATATGCCCTTCGCCCTTCCATGCTAGAATGTTGATTGGCTTGATCTTGTTTAGGTCTTGTACAGGCAACCACACTTGCTGTGGGCTTATGAATGCAGCATCTTGTTATGTCCAGATGACATTGTTTCACTCTGGATATCTCCAACCTCTGGCTTACAATTTCTACCCCTTTTCCATGAGCCTTGGGGCAGGAGGTAATACATCCCATTTATGACAAAGCACTCTATTGGTATTTATTCCCTGTACTTTGACTACTTTGAGTGTCTTCTTTAACCACTATCCAGTGCAAAACAATTATTTTCCTGATACCTGAAATTTTCATTAATCTACAACCATAGAGACACAAATTTAGAGAGGAATTTTATACTATGCCCAGTTAGCAATACAATAGTATAAGGTTCACACTTGGGACTGGCCTGCTCCTCTACCATGGTTCATGGTTAGATTTATAGTACCAGGCATGTAACTCCAGCTGTGGCATGGGCTTTAAATCCAACCAGAAATGTTGATTACTCCCTGACATTCATGACACTATTGTATTCAAGGGTATACTTTGGCCATGCCCTTCCTTACAGTAGTTAATAGAGTTCACAGCTGGATAAAACTGTTCATGACTGCTCCCCTAGTTGCACAGCACCTTCTAGTACTATGTGAGCTAGCAACAGGAAGGAAACTTCTTTATTCATACCAACTTGATTTTCCATGTGATGAAAGTTTAAAGTGTCTTTAGCAATAGGGTTAAATATTACATTTCCCCATGGCTTTTTAAACATTTAGTGCTATTTATTCTTCTCCTCACCCCCTTCTCTGCCCTACTCTCCCTTCCCTCTCCCTACTTAAACTGCCTTTGCATTTATTTCTATTTCCTTCTTTGTATTACCTGTGTTTTACTCTTCCTCTTCCTTAAGATATTCCTTCCCTATCCCCACCAATGGTATTTTTCTAGTTTCATAAATTCTATAGGTAGTCCAAGATAAACACAAATCAAAAGACTTGATGCTAAGATCAACATATGTATAAAGACATGTGACTTTTGTCTTCTGGCTCTTGGTTACCTCAGTCAGTATAATGTTTTCAAGCTCCATTTACCTGCAGGTTTCACAATCTTATTTTTCTTTACAGCTTAATGAAATGTCACAGTTAGGCTCCCGAGTCCTTACTATGGCCCTGATCAATCAACTTGGAAAAGGCATTCCAATAAGTCATCAATATCTGAGACCAGAGTCTGAGTGGTTTGTGCTGCTATTCTTATACTAGAACATGTTTGATAGTCACATATAGGTCTGTTTTGTTTTCAGTATGTTTTAGATATGTTCATACTTCCAGTCTACATTAATCAACTCATAGGTGGTGATTTATTTTGAGAGAGCTTGGCTAAGTAAGCCAGACCAACTCCATGATGGGCTTAATTTTCTTGCTAAATAGGACAGGCCTGAGTTTTCTGTTCCTCAGGGAAAAATACGTTAGCTGCAGGAAAAACCACGGAAACTGGCTCAGCCAAGAGAATTGGCCTGGGAAGACAAGGTTGTTTAATTACTGGTCTGAGAAGCTCCCAAGTCCTGCCCAGAGTGTAGCCTCCATGGGCACCAGCCCATCCAATCAAGGTTACATAGCCACTGTAGGAATCCCCTCTCTGGCTTTAAAAGGGGCCTTCAACTCCCCCTTGGGGCCATCGCCATGTTGTGAAGATGGTAGACCCAGAATGCTGGATCTCTGCAGAATAGACGCCTTTTGTTATTTGCACGCTACTCAAATTTGGGGTCTTTCTTTCAGCATCTTTTGGACCCTAACAATTGCAATCAGGGACAAATTACTTCCCAGTCCGTGACTCATTGTCTATGATTTGCAAGTGGTGGTTGTTAACTTCACAAGCAAAAGTAAGCATCATTCTGCCTCAGTATTTGCACTCAAAACAAGAGAAGATACATTGGAAAAGCCACTGTTCCACTCAATATGTTATAACTTTGAGCAGAACAATAACTTAGAGTAAGGCAGTGTCCAACTTAAAAACGTTCCAGGCACATTTTCAAACTGTCTCAAAATCAAAACAAAAGACAATGAACAAATTAGTAACTGGCCACCCACATGATTTGCTTAAGCTAATCTCACTTACAGAAACAGTTGAGAAATCATTGAGGGGGGATGTTTTGTCATGTTTTGTTTGTTTTAATTTGTGAGAGAGGGTTTCTCTTTGTAGTCCCAGCTATCCTGAACTCACTCTGTAGACCAGGCTGGCCTCAAACTCACAGAGATCCACCTGCCTCTGCCTCCCCGAACACTGGTGTGCCACAAAACAATTGCAGTGTACACATGAGCAGATGTGTATTATTTGGAATTTTAATTCAAACTTTCCTGTGTAAAAACTCACTGGTAAATAAATTGGCAGAGATGGGTTTATGCCTCCACAGCAGAGAAAAAAATATCTAGAGGAGAAATGGTGTAGTCACCTAAAAAAATACAAAAGCCAATAACCAGCATATCCATCACCTTACACAGTTATTGTTTCTGTGCGATGAGAACAATTCAAACCCCCTGTATTAACCATTTGAAAATAGCCAGTAGGTTTTATTAATTATAGCCATCCTACTTTGTAATAAATCACTAAAACGTTTTGCTAACATTGCACAATGCACACATGAATTGGAACATTATGTTATACCCTAAAAATATGCACAAATACATGTCCATCAAAATTGAACAAAACTAAAGAAGGGAAAAAAACTGGGTGGTGGTCTTTTGCAAAGCCTTAGGGCCAATGCTGAAAACGGAATTCCTCCTTAGCTTTCCTCCATTTGTATTCTCTATCTCTCTCCCTCTCTCTCCCATCCACTCTTGTCTCTTTCTACGTGTGTGTGTGTGTGAGCATGCACACTTGCACACATTGGGTGTGAGTGTGGAGACTGGAGTTGGCATTAGTTGTCTTCCTCAGTTGCTTCTCTAACTTGTTTTCAGACAGGCTCATCTCCCTGGACCTGGAGCTCACCAATTCAGCTAGACTGCTACACATGAAGCCCAGGATTACCTTTCTTCTCTCCTCTCCTCCCTCCAAGTACTGGACACAGATATAAGCCACACACAGGCTTTTATGTGGACACTGTGGATGACAGCTCAGGTCCCCAAATTTGAGTGACATGCTCTTTACTAACTAAAACATCTTCTAGCCTTGTAGGTTTAAGTCTGTTAGTGCTAGGAAACACACCCATGGTGAATTGTAAAAAGCTGAGTCTACTTGACATTAAAAAATGAGAAATTAGCATTTTCTCACCATCAGAAAGCAAAGAACCTCATTGACGAAGGATCAAGGCCACCGTTGTTTGGATGTGTGGTTAAACTTCCCTTGGTACTTGGTAGGACATTTTAGAAGGTGCTTGATCTTTTCTTACATTTTAGCTCAATTGTGAGTGTGATGTGTGGCTCACACACTTTGTCTCCTGCTGTTGGAGAGGGTCACTGGCCCATTTAGAAGCAAGTACTATGAAACCTTCATTTGAGGATATATTCCTTTCAGCATCTTTGGTCAGTCACCTTACTGTGCTGGACTTTTTGTTTTTTGATTGATATGCTATTTGCATGTATTTTAAAGCACAAATTAATGTGTGGATTTTGGCTTGTTTTATATTATTAATTACATTATTTATTTACTTTACATTTCAATTGCAGCTTCCCCTCTCTCCTCTCTTCCCAGTCCCTCCCTCTCACCTCCCCTCCATCCCATCTACCCCTCCTGCCCTCCTTCTCCTAATAGGGGAGGCCTCCCATGGATATTCTTTGCCATATCAAGTTGCAGTAAGACTATGTGCATCTTCTTCTATTGAGGCTAGACATGGCAGCCCAGTTAGGGGAAAGGGATCCAAAGGTAGGGAATGTAGTCAGAGATAACCTCTGCTCCTGTTTCAGGAGTCCCAAATCAAGATCCAGCTGCACAACTGTTACGTATGTGCTGGGGTCATAGGTCCATCCCAGTCATGTTCACTGGTTCACAGTTCTGTCTCTATGAGCTCCTATGGGTATAGGTTAGTTGGTTCTGTAGGTTTTCTTGTGGTGTCTTTGACCCCTCTGGCCTCTTCAGTCCTTTCTCTCCCTCTTCTACAGGACACCCTAAGCTCCACTCACTGTGTGCCTGTGGGTCTCTGCATCAGTTTCCATCAGTGGCTGGGTGAAGCCTCTCTGATGACAGTTATACTATGCTCCTATCTGCAAATATAGCAGAATATCGTTACTAGTGTGAGGGTTGAGCTCTCTCTCATGGCATAGTTCTCAACCAGTCACTGATAGGCTCTTTCCTCAAACTCTGCTCCATCTTTTACCTTGTATATTTTGTAGGCAGCAAAATTGTGGGTTAAGGTTTTGTGGCTGGGTTGGTGTCCCAATCCCTTCCCAATTGGAAGTCTTGCCTGGTTACAGGAGATGCCCCCCCAAATCCAGTTGTCTCTCCCAGTACTCCCTTTCTCTCTCTCTGTCTTCCCCCCATGTGACCCCTCCTGTCCCCTCCTGCACTCAATGAGATTCAAGTGCCCCCTGCCTTGGGCTCTCTTTGTTACTTAGCTTCTTTGGGTCTGTGGTTTGTTGCATAGTTATCCTGTAATTTATGACTAATATCCACTTATAAGTGAGTATACCTACCATGGTTTTCTTTCTGGATCTGGGTTATATGACACAGGATGAGCTTTTCTAGTTTCATCGATTTGCCTTCAAATTTCATGATGTCATTGTTCTTAATGGATGAGTAATACTCTATTGTAAAAATGTATTCTTCAGTTGAGGGACATCTAGATTGTTTCCAGTTTCTCACTATTACAAATAAAGCAGCTATGAACATAGTTGAGCAGGTATCCTTGTGGAATGATGCACCATTTTTGGCTATATGCCCAGGTACTGGTACAGGTATATTGGTATAGATAGAGGAACAGGTATGTCTCTAGGTAGAACTATTCTCAATTTTCTGCAAACTGCCAAATTGATTTATAAAGTAGTATGCAAGTTTTGTTTTTATTGAATAAAGGCCAAATCATGGGATACCCATTTTCTCAAATCTTTATCGTTTCTTTATGAAGGATTTCTTTCAAACTATTTTGAAAGAAATATTTTAAAACTATTCTTTTAAACTATTTTGTAATATATAATACAGTTAATTTCTTAAGCTCTACTGTGTCATAGAACTACAGAATTTTTCCTTCTAATTATTGACCATTCCTTTCTTCATTCTACATTGCACCATTTCTAGTAACTGCTATTATTTTCTTGACTAGTATGAGATCGACATTTTTAGAGTCCTCGTAAGTGAGTTCATGCAGTGTTTGTTTTTCTCTGTCTAGATTGTTTTACCTCAGAGTTAATATTCAGCCAGTATACATGATTGCATCCATTAGTAAAATATAACCACAATTGCATATCAGTGACAAATGCAATCTACCTTGAACTCCCTTTTATATCTCTAGTACCTCTGCTTAACATAGATGTACCCATTTCCCTGAAACAAAGGGCACACCATTTAGGAATCAGTTTCAGCAGTCTTGAAGTCACAGAGATCCACCTGCATCTGTCTTTGCTGGGGTTAAAGGGTTAAAGGTGTGTATCATGCCTAACTTAAAAATACAGTTTTTGAGATCTCAAAAGCTTTAAAGATAATCAATTTTTGCACCACCCTCTAATCAACTGAGCTAACCAGAGACCTCCTAATAACCAGGAGGATAATTTATGAAATTTCTAGAATAGTTCATTTACTGTCTAGCAAAGGAATTCTTTTTCTTTCATTACCTAACATCATGGCAAATTACATCTATACCTTATTTTACATAGAAGTTTATTTTATTATAGTTTAACAAAACAAAGTGGACATTTATCTGGTCTTGCAATATTAGCTGATTTCCTTTTAAATATGTAGGGCCCCATACCTGAGATTATTTTTTAAGGGCTTGCTTTCAATTAGCCTCTCTTGCCACTAGGTGGAAAGAATTGAAAGGTTGCTACCTTGTGAAACTAGCCTCTAAGTGTAATGCTCATGAGCAAGGTTTTGTCTTAACCTGTTGACTATTCTAGCTTCAAAAGTAAGTGCAGAACAAATTTATTTCCCTGTAAATTACTAAATATAAGTAATGAACAAAACAAGTCTTTTCCCCATGCTGCCTCTGAATCTCTTTACGAAGGCAAGAGGAGGCTTTTAGCACAAAAAATAGTAACAGTGAACAATGAAGCTCCCATTATCCTTCTAGGAGAAACGGATCTAGGAAGTGTGTTCTTGGTAGCCTGAGGTTTCCATGGAGCCATAACTGGCTTAATTTCCTCAGAGAAGGGCAGTTACTCTGCTGGCAGATTCCATAGTGGAATGCCAGCTCTGGATATTTAGAACTGTTGTACTTTCCAGAGTGAGATGACCAGGAACAATGCCTCTCCTCCCATTGCTCTTGCCATGAGTTAGACATTGTGTGGGCCCATGTTTAGGAAATCCCTAGTGCCACAAAATCATACTGCTACATAGTCATTTGCACCTTTGTCTAACTGTTGCATTCTGAGTAAGTACATACTCTTGCTTTTAGGTTAAAGCCTCTCATACTTAAGTTTAATTTGAAAAACATTACAGGGAAGAAAGTTTCCTTTGTATTTGTTTGAAAATCCTAAAAAGAAGCACTACCTATGAACATATACTAAGAGGTCTCTAGACCTCAGAGCTGTCCTGCTTCATGTATAATGATACACATAAATGGTGAGCTGTTTTCTACCAAATGAGACAATCTATAAACACATTGTTAAGAAATACTAGAGAAATAATCAGAGGCTGAAGACATGGCTTAGCTGGTAGAGGAATGGTCTAGTGTACACAAAGCCCTGGGATCTTTCCTAGCACTACATAAATCAGGTGTGGTGAGAGGACCCCCATAATTGCAGCACTTTAGTGGTAAAGGCAGGAAGAGCAGGAGTTCAAGGGATATATAGCAAACTATACATCCTCGGTTGCAGAGCAAACTAGAAGACAGCCAGGGCTTCATTGTCTCCAAAACAAAATAATGAGCTAGGGTCAGGGGAATACTTTTAATCCCAGGAGACTCTGGATACTTTTAATCCCAGGAGACTCTGCAAAGGGCAGGAGAAGTTCAAGGCCAGCCTGGTCTATATAGTGAGTTCCAGGACAGCCAGGGCTACATAGAGAGACCATGGGAAGAAAGAGGGGGGAAGGAGGCAGCAAGCAAGGGAGAGAGGAAGAGAAATAGGCAGGTTTAAGATTTAGTCATAGATCACTTGTGCTAAAAATGAAAATGTTCAACTTTGTAAATAAGTTAATTAAAAAAAGTTCAACTGACTAGCAAATGGAGCTCAAAGTTTATTTTCATTTCTTTTCATAGATTTGTTCGTAGGGAAGGCGTGGCTGTTAACTACCATGCCTGTAGAGGTCAGAGAGCAACTTAACCTCTCCCTGTAGGATCTGGGGATCCATCTCAGGTGCTTGGCTTGGTGGCATGTGTCTTTACAGCCGGGCCATCTTGTAGGACTTTCAAAGCTCTTTAAAGATGCCTTCTCCCTTCTGAAAATCCTAAGTGCATTGATCATGACTGACAGTATGCAAAAAGGGTGGCTGGATGAAGCATTAACTTAGAGATGTTTTCAAGAGGACAATCTTGCAATTCTTATATAAAAAACTTGAAATGTTTCACTTGAGAATCTATGGAGAATCCATTGTATTATGACAGGAAAAAAAATGTGTAAAATCCTAGAACTCTAAACTTCAAATGATGGCTAGATGACTCAATTGCTCTGTTTTGTTTTGTTTTGTTTTGCTTCAATATAATCCACTTTTATTAGGTTTTAAGAATGATTGATCAGTATCCAAGTGGGTTCCCTAGTAAGGGGAATAGAGACTGTCTCTGACATGAACTCAGTGGCTGGCTCTTTGATCACCTCCCCCTGAGGTGGGAGCAGCCTTACCAGGCCACAGAGGAAAACAATGTAGCCAGTCCTGATGAGACCTGATAAGCTAGGGTCAGATGGAAGGGGAGGAGGACCTCCCCTATCAATGTACTTGGAGCAGGGCATGGGAGGAGATGAGAGAGGAAGTGTGGGATTGGGAGGGAATGATGGAGGGGCCTACAGCTGGGATACAAAGTGAATATACTGTAATTGATATAAAAAATAAAAATTTAATAAAAAAAAGAATGATCGATTGATTTGCGACAGAATATGATTTTGTAACCCAACGGCCTTGAATTTCCAGTAATTCTGCAGGTTGGGTCTCCTCAGAGCTGGAATTATGGGAAGGAGTTCAGAACTCATTTCTGTTTTCCGGGCCTTGGAAGGTGGAAAGTTAAAAACTACATTTCCCAGATGGACTTGCGGTTGGAGTTGCCTTCACCAATTAGATGCCAGAGGTCGCCACGCAGTTTGATGCTGTGAAGTTAGGTTCTGATTCTTTGTTATGTAGACTAATGTACATTAGCCTTAAATTTGAAGGTTTGCCTGACTCAGTTTATGCTCTGCTTCTTAGACCGCCCACTGTGATTGTGGGGAGTAGAGGTTCTTTTCTAGATTACAAAGCGGCTACTCTGACAATTCCAAATAGTCCGACATCCAATAATCCACAAATATATCTTTATTTCTGTACAAGGAACGGTCTACCACTGTACCATACCTGATAGACTACATGTACTGTACTCTATGACATGCCATTCAAGTTACACTGTAGAATGATTAGTGATATAGCGCACAGATTGTTTTGAGACAGTTTCCCTTTGTAGCCCTAGCTGTCCTGAAACTCGCTCTGAAGACCAGGCTAGCCTTGAACTCGGAGATGCACCTTCCTGGGCCTCTTGAGTACTGGAATAAAGGTATGCACCACCACCACCTGGCTAACACTTTTTAATCGACTCACTTATTAATTTAATGACTTGTGACTTATCAAGCGCTATTTTTGCTGTTATTCTCTTCTCAAGGAGCCTATATCTTTTGGTGCAAAAACAGTAGCTCGGAACCCTTAAAAATAATTTCTTACCTTAGCTTAACTATGATTCTGTGTTTATATTGTCCAATTTCCCTCTAAAGCAATTGTTTTAGTGTGCATTAAGTATCAAACCTGAGGCAAACGTCTGAAGTACCTATTTAACACATCAAAGTGGATTTAGCCTCCAGGTTCTCCCAGCATCCTTTAGTCCCTACCTGTTACAGGGTCCTCCTGGCTTGTATACCCCATCCCTACCTTAAACAACTCCAGCTCAGGGGCTGGGCTGCCCTTTCCCCAAATGCCCCTCTCTATATAATCCAGCCATTTTGGTTACCTGTTCTTTTCTTCTACTTTTTACCCTCCTGGCTCCTTGCTCTGGCTCTCCTCTCTTCACTTCCCTTCCATGGCTCAAGGTCATTGTTATAATATATAAATTACATGCCATGCAAAAGGCCTGATACAAAGAGGTTTATTCAAGGGGGAGGGAAAGGACAGAAGGAGGGGTAGGGGGGTAGGTACACAGAGAGACAAACAGACATACAGAGCCATGTGGGCAAAGACAAACAGAGACAGAGAGACGCAGACCGAGAGACAGGCAGAAAGCACAAAAGAGACAGGGAGAGAGTGGGGTGACAGGCAGGTTATATCCTGAGCACTTGGTGCAGGCGATGACATAGGAGGCAACATAGGATGTTGTCAGGACCCTTAAGGCCCCTGAGGGCAGGCCAGTTGAATTTCCTGCACAACAACCTAAGAGTCGTGTCCATGCTGGACTGTCCCAGATGTACCTGCCTCTGACTATGCTTTCCCTTTTATCTATAGTAAACCTTCTCCTCCACCGTATCTAGGAGCAAGGACATCCTTTTATTTCTTTTTTTCATTCACTTTTAAAGTCAACCAAGAAAGGTTCAGATCTTTCACATAAAATATTAAGTCCTGCATTCTTTATGGTTTCAGTTCTATCACCTATTTTGGGAAGGAAAATGGGAGGGTGCGTTAGATTATTTTTCCTCTTGGAAGAACTACTAGAGTCATTCAGGTGGTCGGTAGAAGCTGTTTTTTGTTTTGTTCTGGTTCTTTCTTTCTTCTCTTCCTCTTCTTTTTCTTCTCCTTCTCCTCCTCCTGCTCTTCTTTCTCCTTTCTCCTCCTTCTCCATCGATTACTCAAGGCTAAAACAGCCTGTTATTTGTGAACATCATTATGAAAAAGAGCATGCAATGAACATCAAAGAAAAGTAACATTAGGGCTACCTGAAGAGGAGGCCCAAGGCAGAGGAGGCCTGGGCCTTAGAGGAATCAATAGCAGAGAGGCAAAATGACCTGAATCTACCCAGTGCCCAGGATTTCAAGGAAGCAAGCTCTGGTGGTGTCAACATCTCCAAGAAGGCCCCAACTAACATTTCCCATCATCTTTGTTCTGTATGAAAGCGCAAGACTCTCAATGCGCTTGAGATGGAATTCCAACATTTCATTACACTACTGAAAAAAGCTCTAAGAGTGTTTCTCAATCTTCCAAATGCCTTGGCCCTTTAAAACGGTTCCTCGTGTTGTGGTGGCCCCCAACCATAACATTATCTTCATTGCTACTTCCTCACTGTAATTTTGCTACTGTTATGGATTGTAAATATTTGATATGCAGTATAGCTGATATGTGACCCCCATGAAAGGGTCAACTCAACCTGCAGACACAGGCTGACAGCAGAAAGGCAAGAAGGAAGTGTCTGCAGAAAAGAATATATTCAGAAGAGCAAGACAGGCTCAGGAAAGATGATAAGGAAGGCTTGAGGAAGACTGACAGAATGAAGAGGAAGTAGACAACTGAATCAAGAATGGGCTGACTGTGGCACAGTGGAAGTGGTCACCCTGAGCTGTGTTTATGTGAAGCCTTTCAGAGCCATCATCAACGCAAGTGCCTGAGATCAAAATAAAACCTGACCAGAATGATCAAAACCAGCTCTTCCCATACTCAGAGCATCTGAGTAAGAGAAACCTGTTTTGCTTCAGCAGTCTGGAAGTTATGCCTTTTTTTAATATAAGGGATTCTGAATGACTAATTTGTTTGACACCACTTAAGTATCTGGCTTTTGATCCCATTGCCAAACTGCCCCTCCACCAAAGCAGTTAAGCTCTCCAGTGCCTGCTGTACTCCAGGTCACTAAAGGCACAGGGGGAAATGAGGGTTTGAACTTGGTCACTCTGTTTGTATAGTATTTAGCAATGGGTATTAATGGTCAGAGTGGTTGTGCCTTAGGGAATGATTAAAAACCCATGGGGAAATATTGAAGTGTCTTCACCAGATGGTAGCATTATTTGTTCGTTTTTTTTGTTTCTAGACTTTCTTAGCTTGTAGCCCTTCCTTATTGTCTACAGGCTGCATTCCTATGGCATACACTCTAAGATTCTCAGTGTTGACTATAGTCTGTCAAAAAAAAAAAAAAAAAAAAAAAAAAAAGAGTCCACTATCTTAAAATCAGGTGCCTTAATCTTAGAGGTAAACTCTGTGTCTGCCATGGTTGGATTTCATGCCACATTCAGTCCCAAGCTTTCTCTTCTTGTAGTCCATCTCTCAGACACTGGTGGCTACTGCTTCTCATTCTGTGACCTCACAAAGATCCTTTATTTCCTCTAAGCATGGCTTTTTCTCTCTCCATTTTTCCCCTACCTCTGCTTCCTGGCCCCACCTTCTTGGCTTACTTAGTTCACCTTCCAGCCTAGGAATTTTGAGCACCTACATAAGATCTCAAAGTCCAAGCTCCTCAGATTTCTTTGTCCTAATATACTGTCTTTTAAAAAACAATCCCAAAGCCATGTAAGGTAGCACATGCCTGTGATCCCAGCACTTGGGAGGCAGAGGAATGTGGATCGCTGTGATCGTTTGAGGCCAGCCTGGTCTACAAAGCAAAACACTTCTGAAACTCATCATAACGTAATGGTGCTCAGAACTCTAGCAACACTGCCACCACCGATGTGCCTTCAGAAGTATCTGTTGGCCTTTTCTTTCTCTGCATTCAGTGCTCCAGGCTCTTTGTCTTGTTTTAGCCGAGTGCTTGAAATTGTCGGTAATGTGATGTAGTTGGACCCAGTTAACTAGTCGAAGAAGTACAGTGAAGAGTTTGTTGAAAGTGACTGGAGACTGTTGAGAAGATTTTAATGTTTTATACAAATAAAGAACATTCTTGCTTTAAAGAAGAAGTAAGGTCATTCATTTTGAGAAAGGATTGTTATCAGAAATTTGGCAGGTCACACTTGGGTGCTTCATGTGACAAGTGAAATTGTAGTCCCCTCATGGGGTTCTAGGTCTCATTAATAAAAGAATTTAAGAACCAACTGGGAAAGAAACCTGGGGGATAACTTCAATAAATTTTAAAAGGAAAACCCCACAGTAGGCAAGCTATAAATCTCAACCACTGTCAGGGGAGGGGAGATGAAGATGTGAAGAAAAAAAAAAAAACATAAAAACAACAACAAAAATGCCATACCTTCTAAATTAAACCAACATGGAGGTTGCCACAGGGCAGTCACTAGGTAGCTTTAGAGAAAAAGTGAAACCAAAATTGTTAGGGAAATCATGTTGAATAAAGAAAACACATAATAAGCCAGGCACTGTGGCACACACCTGTGATCCCAGCACCCAGGGAGGCAGAGGCAGACAGATCCCTGTGAGTTTAAGCACAGCTTGATCTACAAATCGAGTCCAGCACAGCCAAGGCTACACAGAGAAACCTGGTCTCGAAAACAAAAACAAAAACAAAAAAAGGAAAATCAGTACTTTTCTGAGTAATTAGAAAAAGCTTCTCGGGTACCAATCAACTGTACACAGGAAGGAGATTGGAGATTCTGGAAAGGAAACATACGGTGTCTTATTAATGGGAGAATTATTCATCTCTTCTCTTTAGCTTAGTTTAAAATGAACTTTCTTCTAGAAGCAGGTTCCCTTGGCCAGGAGGCTGATCTGCCCAACTGGATTAACTGTTAGAGGAGGAGAAAGTGTCCATTCAGAGGTAGATTACATTCTTTGTTGTAACAGGATTACAAAATACTTTCTGAAAATGTCCTTTTTCATAGTTTTTCTCAAGACTTTGAGAATTTCAGAAATATGAATACTTTGATTTATTGATAAAAAAAAAAAAAAACTAGCTATGTGACTCGCTGTGATGGCTTAAAAAAAGTGGCCCCCATAGGCCCAAAGGAAATAGCACTATTACAACGTGTGGCATTGCTGGAGTAGGTATGGCTTTGTTGAAGGCGGTGCCTCACCAATGGGTGGATGTTGAGGTCTCAGAATGCTCAAGCTGGATCTAGTGTGACTGTCTCTTCCTGCTGCCTGTGGATCCAGCTGTAGGACTTTCAGCTTCTTCTCTAGTACCATGTCTGTTTGCATACCACCATGCTTCCCACCATGACTATAAAGATAATGGACTAAACCTCTGAACTGTAAGCCACCTCCAGTTTTTTCTCCCATTTATAAGAGTTGCGGTGGTCACAGTGTCTTTTCACAACCACAGAAACCCTAAGACCAGCATAATGGGATATTGCTGTGATAGAACTGACCATGTTTTGGGGAGGATTGCAGAAGGACTTTGGAGCTTTGGGTTAGAAAAGCCGTTGAGTGCTGAGATCTCAGTGTGATGTTCTTTAGAACCCTGGAAAATAAGAATGTTGAGAGCAGTGCAGAAATGGAGGCCTGGCTTGTAAAATTTAAGAGGAAAATTGAAAGACTCTATCAGGGCCATTTGCTATTTTGAATGAAGATTCTGTCATTCTGGTTAGCTATAGCTAAAAAGGCAGCCAAAATTAACAAGAGACCAGCATAACTGGAACTTTGCGTTACTGGGACAATCGATGATGGAGCTAAGAAATCAGCAGTGCTTACAAAGAGGCCAGCAAGAGATTAAATACATAAATGAAAAAAAAAAACCCTCTAAAAATGTTTTTAAAAAAATTAAAAAGAAGAAGAGACCAACATCACTGAGGTGAAATCTTCTGGAAAGTATTTCCTGGGAGTACAAAGCTATGTTCCAAAGGCAGCCTCAGTTGTACTTTATGTTGGCAACAAGAGTCACCCAAGTGGTACTGGTATTGAAAGCATAAAGGAGAAATGGATAGCAGCTGAGGCTTGGCACTCTGAGAAACCAGGAGAGGCCATTGGTGAAGGTGCAGCCTCAATGACAATTGAAGGCCCACAGATTGAAGGCTCATGCAGAGAAGGTGAGGCTTGGCATCATGAAGAGAGCCTCTAAGAGGCAGCTATTGGTGAAAGTGCAGCTCAGTTGCAGCAGAAGACCCTAACATTTTGGAGATGCCAGTACCATGGAATTACCACCAAGAACAGCAGCAGCAGTGAAATGGAGTGAGCTAGAGCCTGGAAGATGAGCTGTGTGTGCTACAGGGAACAAAGCTTAGTGACCTAAGACCTTTGGAGATGCCCAGAAGATCCTGAGTAAATAGTGAACAGCTGAGGTTGATTTTGCTTTGATTGATTGTGATCATGCCCTGTGTCTGTTTTCCCCTTGGGGTATCCAGGCTCATTGTACACTGAGCTGGACTAGAGAGAAAGAAAACTTAGCTAGGGTGGGTAGGTGTAATGCAGGATCTCAGTCAGCGATGAGTGCTTGAGGAACAGCCTTCTTGGGAGATAGCTTCAGTGAGACAGCTCATTTAATTGTGAGCAACAAAGGCCATTTAAACCTTTGGGGAGTGGTAGAGGCTTTTGGGGTTGAATGTACATCATTGGCTGGAGCTAAGGTGCTGGGTTCAATTCCCAGCAACCACATGGTGGCTCACAACCATCTGTAATGGAATCTGCTTCCTTTTTCTGCATGGAAACAGAGCACTCATATACATAAAAAAATAAATCTTTTTTAAAAAAGATTTATTTAAAGAAAGATTAGCTATATTATTTTAATTATTTTTTTAAATGAAACATTACAAACTTTAGTAAAAGTAACAGTTAAGTAAAACAGGTACTTATATTAAGAAAAAAAACTACAAGAAAATTTATCTTTAACAACTTAAAAACAACCTACTTGCAGTTACATTTAACTGAGCCCCATTGCTGTGAAGAATACAGTTTATGCACAGGGATGGATGAAAGATTTGTACATTTTTCAAGTATTCACTGAATACTACCTTATATACACATATACATTAAATTTGAAAAAAAGATTAGATGATCCCAGCTGTACCTCATTTTTGTTGTTCATTTTTGTCATGTGAAAAGAAGATGTGGTTCTGGCTCATGAATCACATAAAGAACCTATCCTAGACTTGGTTGGACACCCAGTCTTCTCCACTCCTTTTTGGACATCAGATAAGTTTTTGGTACTTGTTTAGAGAGTTTTTTTGGGTAACATGGCAAGCTGGTACTTGTGGTGCTCATTGAAGTAATTGTCCTAGTAGTAGATCTGCTTATCAGCCATCCTGCCAGCATGCAGGACAAAACGGGCACAGAAAAGGAGGCTCAAGGACCTCCATGTCCACCAATAGCCAGAGCAACTACTCAAATGAGATTGTCTATTAATGGACTGAAACTTTAATGTGTTTGAATTTGTAAAGTTATGCCACATTTAAAGCTGTTTATATTTTTAATGTGAGATCTTGGGGATGAATTAATAAAAGGAAGGTTTATGGCTTAATAGTGATGTGCTTGTGTGTCAAGTTGACAAGGGGTCAGTTGTACTGGCTGGTTTTGTGTCAATTTGACACAAGCTAGAGTCATCTGAAAGGAGGGAGCCACAGTAGGGAAAATGTCCTTGTAAGATACATCTTTAGGGCATTTTCTTAGTTGTTGATTGATATGGCAGAGCCCACCCCATTGTGATATGTGCCATCCTGGAATGGTGTTCCTGAGTTCTATAAGAAAGCAGGATTAACAAGTTCCAAGGAGCAAGCCAAAGTGCAGCAACCTTCCATGGCCTTTGCATTAACTCCTGCCTCCAGGATCCTACCTAATTTGAGTTCCTGTCCTGTCCTGTTCTGTTGTTGGTAATAAAAAGGTAGTGGGCTATATGCTATTTATTATTTTCCCTATCACAGTGGTATTATTTAACCTGCTATCACAAATAATAAGACACAGACACCTGTTAGATTTTATAATTGCCTTATTTACCTTGGACTGGGCAGATATTCCACCTCTGCTCGCTCAATGACCTCACCATCCACTTCCCAGGCCCCAATGCCATCTGCATTACCCATTCCTATCTGAGCTATCTTTTATTCATAATCTTATAAATACATGCTTATATTTTTCATCTTAGTGTTTTCTCCATCCATGCCATCCTTGGAGTCCTTCTTCTTGGCCCATGTGGTTCCTTCTCCATGCTAACCCATCACGGAGTCCTTCTTCCTCCTCTTCCTGTGGCTCTGTTTCCTGTGATTTTCTTGAACCCAAAGCCCAGGAACCTTAGCCACATCTACCCCATTCTACCCTGCCCAAGTTTTAGGCCTTTAATTAACCAATTAGGTATAATACCTTAGGCAGGGTTACACAACAAGAATAGGTTTATCCGGGCAGTAACCAGATCTTGAGGGCCAGTAATTAGCATCAAAATACAAGCATCAAACCAACCCCAACAATTCCACTTTTCTGACTAAATAAAAAGGCCACTTTTTATACAGTAAGAATAATTATGAAGCAATTATAAAAACAAACAGGTAAGACTATACATATATGTCAGGTGTGGTGGTGCATGCCTTTAATCGCAATACTTGAGAAGCAGAGAGAGGTGGATCTCTGTGAGTTCAAGGCCAGCCTGGTCTACAAAGTGAGTCCAGGACAGCCAAGGCTCTATATTACACAGAGAAGTGCTGTCTTGAAAAATGAAAAAAAAAAAAGAAAAAGCTATCTATAGAATATCTAGTCTAAATGTATTTGGCAGTTTTAAAGAAAATATCTATCCTATCTGTGAGGGGCTAAGGTTTAATACCTAAGTTATTTTTATATCTATCAACCTAAAAACACCTATTTAGACCTAAACAATATTTTTAATTCCTAAGCAACTAAGGTAATTGTAAAACTATGACTATTTGGTCTTTAACCCCGTCACAGACCTGAGAAAAAAATAAAATTAATTACCTGAGTAAATAAGAAGGGCATGTTAGCAGCCTCGAAAAAATAAAAACTGACAGTTTGCTGCCTCAACAGCCACATAAAACTCTCTAAAACATTGGAGCATCATCTTCAGCCTTCTGGCCCAGTAGCTTTGACAAGCATAAAGTGAGGGCATTTTCTTTGCCCAAGTGCCTGGTTCGCCACATTTCAAGCCATCTCCATTAGGAAGTTCTTTGAAGCCCATCTTCTTTGAGGTAGTCTGGGGGTGCTGCAAGGAGATGACATGTCTCATTGTCAAAAAAATCCTTAAAATAATAAGAATATTTTAAATGCCATGTTCTGTAGGTCTCTGAGGTTTTTGAAGACATATATTTATTTTTATATAATCCATCTATAGAATCATATCTATGTGTTAAACCTAAGATGTATATTTTTGTGATATATTAGACTAGTGTCTGACATGACCATGAGTTGATTAACGATTAACTTGTATTACCTAAAATACTAAAGTTTGTAAAAGCAGTTCTAAAAGTATAGGAACTAAACATTAAATTTGTATCAATGTAGCAAATTTATACCACTGTATCAAAAATACTCGTTTTTATATCAATATACAAAATCCTATACCAATGAGTTAAAATAACCTTATTTGAGAATAACAAATAAAGTCTAAATTGAGGACTAGATTCAATAATCTACCTTTTGTCTTTTCATATAAATGATAATCTCAGCACAGGAGGAGAGAGAGGCAGGCAGATTTCTGAGAGTTTGAGGGCAGCCTGGTCTACAAATCAAGTTTCCGAAAGCCAGGGCTACACAGAGAAACCCTGTCTTGAAACAACCACAAAACTCAAAAAACAACAAACAAAAGATTAGCAATTATAATTACTGACTACCAGAGAGGACCACAAATTTGGAGAAGGTATCAGTCTAAATAGCCATATATGTAAATAGCTATAGAACAGTCTCTGAAAGAAGAAAAGAACAAGGGTCTACAGAGCATGCATTAATTTCTGGCAGCAGACTCTGTGTGTGTGTTTGTGTGTGTAAATAATAATTTAAACTCAAATTATTACATAGTTATCACATTGAATTGCTAAAATTAAAATCAAATTAAAAGCAAGTACCATAATTAGGAGGCATGTTCTACTCTTTTATTAACAACAGTGAGAGATTTATCTGCATTAAGCCCTTAGCTAAGTACCACAAATGTTTTGCTGAGTTGCAATCCCAGAAATCATGTCTTAGAAGTGGTGTCTCCTCTCACCTTATAAAATTAATCTATCAGTCCCAATGGCTACATCTACAAAACACTCTCACACTTAAGGCTAGGGAAATGGGGGAAAAAGGGGTGGGTGGAATGACTGAAGGAGCCAGAGGAGCAGGGAGTTTGTTGTGAGATTGTATCTCCTAGTAAGGTCAGAAGCTAAACTTGGAAACTCTCACCAACTTGGTTGCCTAACCATGAGCAGAAACAGGACAACAATAATACACATGCCAAAGTGGACAGGGAAAGTCCATGAGGCTTCAACTCTACACAGAGAACTACAGGCAATCGAAGAATGCCTAGAGCCGGAAAAATAGTCTTCTCCAGGTAAGAGCACACCAATTGTTGGTCCAATACCAGTCTTGAAAATATGTTCATGAGTAATAGTACATAGATGTAGAAGGAACATGAATTTAGGAACATACTTGTATATACATATACACAGATGTGTGTGTGTGTTGTTTTTTGGAGACAGGGTTTCTCTGTATAGCCTTGGCTGTCCTCGACTCACTTTGTAGACGAAGCTGGCCTGGAACTCACAGAGATACGCCTGCCCCTCCCTCCACAAGTGCTGGGATCAAAGGCATGTGCCACCACACCCAGCAGCATGTAATAACTATTAATGAACAAAAGAGGAAATAAATTCAAAAGAGTGAGGAGGGGTTTGGAGGAAGAAACAGAATGGAGAAATAATATAATTATAATCTGTAAAATCAAAGAAAAATTGAAAAAAACAATCTAGCACTGCACGATAGCCCTTTTCTTTTTGAAATAGGGTCTCATGATGCAGTCCTGACTGGTCTAGAACTTACTATGTAGATCATGCTGGTCTTGAACTCACAGAGATGGGCCTGCCTGTCTCTCGAATACTAGCATTAAAGGAGTATGCTATTATGCCTGCTGTTAACTTTTACTAACTCCTGTCATGCCTTTTCTTATTAACAGCTTTTTACTCTTCTGTTAACTGCATTTTTTCTATTCATGACTTCTGTTTTCTCATATCTGATTGTTTTCTCATATTGTTACTGAAACACACCTTAAAAGAGGAGATTGAATCATCTTGTACCAGATGTTCCTGCTGGTATTCTAGTCTTAGATGGGAGCTTTGCCCTAATCCAATCTACTATAGTCAGTGTATTTTATATTTTAAAATTCTGCCTGCTACTCTAATAGCTTTATCTAGCAGCTGTGTCCAGGCTGCATCACAAAACCCAGATGGAGCCCAGGGTAGCTCTGAATTCAGAGCAACCTATTTTTAGACAGCATGTCAAAATTTAAAGATTTAATCACAGCAGCTATTATTCAAGGTAGTGGGTGTTGTGTTAGGCTGAAACTATACTGTCTTTATGAGAGCTAGATTTGACTTTTTGCAAGATTATAGATAGCATATTATGGCATTTTTACAGCCCCTACACACCCCAAATTCCTGACAAAACAATGCATATGGAGGAACTGTTTGTGCCCATAGGTTTCTGAATGTTTTAGCCATGATGCTAGAGAAGGTACAGCAGAGTTTATGTCAGAGTGAACAAGAAGCAGAGATAAAGGTGACACATGAACCCAGAACCTCTTTCTTTGTCCACCTTTTATTTCATCCAAGCTCCAGCCCAAGAAATACCCTCATAGCTGGTGGTGTGTGCTTGTAATACCAGTACTCAGGGAGGCAGAAGCAGGCAGATATACAAAGTAAGTCCAGGACAGTCAAGACTACACAGAGAAACCCTGTCTCAAAAAACCAAAAATAAAGAAGTAAAGAAATACCCTCACGTTATGTGATAAAACTTTTCTTGGGAATATGCAATATACAAATCTATTAACCTCCAGATAGGGAGCCCACAACAGCCCAAAGAAAATAATGATACAAGCAAAGTCAAATTTGGTGAACCAACGAATTTTATTGGGGCTACTTACAGGAATATGGGTGAAGGGTGACTTACAGGAGCAGAAATGACTCAAAGACAGCTGTGTGGGTGACAGCTCACATAAGCTAGAAACCTGGGACACAGCTCACAGCCTGTGGGCAGCTCAACAGACTGGATAAGAGTGTCTCTTCCAAGTGACTCAGTTGGTCTAAATCTCTTGCAGGCAGGTTATCAAGAGTCTTCTTTGCAGCTTGGCTTGTCTAAGAGTGATTCGAAGCTTTTATTGCTTATTTTTTTGCAGGGAGAGAGCCTACTGAATCTGGTCAGTTTCATAACTTTCTGAAGCTAGTTTGAGTTTTTTGCTTCTGCTTAAAGAGTGTCACTGCAGGATGGAAATGTTTTAATCTCAGAGAAAACTGTTACACAGAACCTCAAAGACACAAGGGAAGGGACACTAGCCCACTTTAGCACATAGTTCTGGCAGGCCTTGCCCTTCTCCAGCTTTCCCTCTGCCTTGCTAAAAAACATCAGATTATATTCCTAAAGCTAGCCACTGGTTAGGAACCACTCTTCCTTCATTTGGCCACTTCCTCCTCCTTAGGCTGACTACCCAGGTTCAGCTATCAAAATATTTAAGTCCAGCAATCAAAAGCTCCCTTTGTCTCACCTAATTAACATGACCAATTAAAATTGAATGCCTCATCCTAACACAGGGTTTCCCCTTTTACCTTCATAAACCACCTTTTGCCTATGGACCATGTCTGTACCCTCTCTATCCAGAGGCAGTCCCTTGTCCCTTTAAGACAAATACCCTTGCCCCTTCTCCCTAGTTCTCTTCCCCTTCTCCTTTATCCTCTATCTCCTATCTTTGTTACTTTATTACCTGGCCTTTGTCCCTCTAGGGCAAATAAATCTCCTTTGTGCTGGAAACTTGGTCCTGGGGGTCCTGAGCAGATTCCATTCCTTGTAACACACAAGTGTGACTCACCAATCTAGATTAATTCTGCGTCTAATCAAATTAACAATTAAATCAGTCACCACAGATAGATGTAGTTACACAGAGGCACCTAGCATCTGATTGTCTTACTGCACTTGGTTTTTAAGACAGGGTTTCCTTGTGTAGCCCTGGCTGCTCTGTAATGCACTATGTAGACCATAAAGCCTCAGAAATTTGCCTGCTACCACACCCAGTGTGTTATTTTAATTGATATATGTAATATATTACATAGCTAGTTTCACTATATGTTTATTTCATTAATGATTGTAAAATGGTGATGTCTTAATTATATGGTTCTTTGACTACAGGACATTTGCTTTACCAATTACTTGTTTGGTATCCCTGAGGTATAATCTGAATTGGAATGACAGGGTAAGTGATTATTTCTCTCGATCAAAGTGTTATGAATCCCTGCATGCTAGTACATGCTCAGCACTTTTGAGGTGGTGGCAGGATTATGGAGTTCGGGATAATCAAGCATACACTTTTTGAGAACGTGAGGTACAAAACAAACAAAAAGTGTTCAAAATGACTGGCTGGTTCTCTATTATCCAAAGGGTTTTACTGAACTACAATGATTTCAGAGCTTGAAACATATCTTCTATCTTTCAACCAATGCCTTTTATCTTTGCAGCTGCTCAAAACAACAGAGCCACTTTAACTCATTCTTTATTAGCCAATGATTCTCAGCCTGTGGGTTGTGACGACCCTCACCCCCCCCCCCCCCCCCCCCCCCCCCCCCGCCCTCCATCTCCAAGATATTCACATTATGATTCACAGTAGTAGCAAAGTTACAGCTATGAAATAGCAACAGAAGTAATTTTATAGTTAGGGGGAGTCACCACAACAAAAATTAACTGTACTGAGGGTTGCAGCACTAGGAAGGTTGAGAGCCACTGTTTATTAGCTATCTGGTATGACAAGGTCTTCTAAGCTATTATACATTTGCTTCTCCTTTAAATACTGATTCTTTCTTAAGATTTAGACATAATCTCCTTAGGGCAATATAATGCAAGTATAATTTTTTTTCCCTACAGATCCACCTATTTGCTCGGTATGCTGAGGACCAGTGAAACTGGTTAGGGCTAAGCCAAGTGAGAGGGAGCAGCAAAAGACAAATTTTAGATAAAGTGCACACTCTGGCATGATGGAAGACTTCCTGAAAGACACACACACACACACACACACACACACACACACACACACGAGTGCTGGGACTGGGAAAAGCAAGCATCAGTATCATGACTGCTTCAGAAACATTCTGACTGTGGCTCTCCTTAAACTTGTGTAGGCTTGCTTTTACACTTTATGAGAGTTGCTATTTGGAATGCCCAAAGTGTTTTCACTTCCTACTTTCTAACAGGCTCACCCCAAATTATATCTCCTAAAGATTTCGTACTACTGTTACTTTTTTGTTGTTGTTTCTCTGTGTAGCCCCAGCTGTCCTGGAACTTCCTTTGTGGACCAGAGGGGCCTAAAATTCAATAGACCTACCTGCGTCCCAGCACTGTTTCCCAAGTGCTGGGCTGGAGGACTTTTTTTTTTTTTGAGGGGGGGCACTGAGTATTCAAATTTTGATTTCTTTACCAAGAGACCTGGTTAAAGTCTGAATTTTGCAATTGTTTTTTTTAGGAAGCCTCTCCTATCTCAAAGTTGTGTAAACATTGTTCACCAGCACTTTATGATTTATTAAGAGCTGAGCAGCCAACTGCTGCACAGGAGAGAATAATGAAGGACTCCCAAACCCATAGAAGGGTCACAGGTGAACACCAGGAGAGAGAGGAGTCTTCAGAGCATGATGCACAAGGTGCCACAGTGAAACGAAGATGGCAGGTAACTGGCCACCTTGCTGGGAAGTAAGTCAGGTCAGTGTGGTTTGGTTAGAGTAGCTCAGTATCTATCAGGCCAGAAGATAGAAGCTTTAACAAAAATAATAGATCCCTGTGTCATTATTCAGGAGGGAGATAGGGTGGGCATAAAAACAAAACAAAACAAAAAACCCTTGCATTTTACACTGGGCTTAAAGGCATGTGCCACCACCAGCCGGCTGTGACTTATTTCTCAACATAGTCTCAATACTTGTCTTTTCCCATCTCTATTACTGGAGTGCTCCTCAGAACTTGTGAAAGCCTTTGTATGTGCTGTCTGGAAGAGCTTATCTACTGTCAGCTTCTTACCTACCTTCACTCTCAGTCTTTATTTCAACAGGAAGGCCTCAGTACTAGCTTTTCTCTATAAAAATGTGTCTTATCACGATAGCAATCCTCTCGTTCTTTTATTAATTAATTAATTCTCTGTACAGCCAGGGCTATACTCTGTCTGTCTGTCTTCCTCCCCT
>NW_026596117.1:120043-153572 GCF_907164565.1 Psammomys obesus | reverse complement strand
TCCCCCCCCCCCCCCCCCCCCCCCCCCCCGCCTTTCTCTGCATATTTCTGGCAGCGCTGTCCTGGAACTTGCTTTGTAGACCAGGCTGGCCTGGAACTCGCAAAGATCCTCCTGCCTCCGCCTCCCGAGCGAGCGCTGGGATTGAAGGCGTGCGCCACTACTTCCCGGCTCTAAACAATTCCCGATCCCTGGTCCTAGAACAATATTTAAGGAGAAGCAGTCGAAACCACTCATGAAATAAATGAAAATTATACAGCACCCAGTGACCGTGTCTCACGCTAAGCATTCAAAGCCCAGCAAACCTTCAGGTGGGAAATCTGCACCCCCGGGAGGCGGGAAGCTCAGCAGCGAAGCCCAGACAACATTTGCCCTTCCGAAGCTGGAGAGGGAGGTTCCCCTGGACGCCCAGACTGCGCGGGGCGGGACGACGTGCTGAAGCCACGCTCCCTTACGCCCACTTCCTGCGTCCTTCCCCGCACTGTGACGTTCCAGGAGAGGCGCGGAGCGTAAACAGCGCAAGGCATTTCGGGAGCGGGATTGTTTCGCGCAGGAAGCAGGCTCCATTTTAGCGCCGCCCGCCGTCGCCATCTGTGTCTTTCTCCTCCCCCTTGTCCCTGTGGTGGCCGGAGCCCACCAGGAAGGCTGAAGCCCGGGGCCGTCGGAGGCCGGAGCGCCGAGCGGGAAGGGGAAACCGAGGACGGGAGGAAGGGTGCGCGTGGGAGCTGAGCGGAGCAGGTCAGGTCGGAGCGCGCGGCCCGCCGGACGGACTGACGGACGGACTCGTGCGCCTGCGGCCGCGGCTGCGGCGCCCGCGCGACTCGCGTCCCGGCGGCGGCGGTGGCGGCGGCGGAAGCCGGAGGGCAGCCATGGCGGCCGACAGCCGGGAGGAGAAAGGTGAGTGCGGAGGGCGAGGGGACCCAGCAGTCGCGGCCTGCGGGCGGGGCCGGAGGTTAGGGCCTCGCGCCGGGCGGGCGGCCGCGCCGAGACCCGCTCCCCGAGCGGCCTGGCCTGTCGTCCTCCCCTTCTTGGGGCCTAATCCCTCCCCGGGCCAAGGCTTTGGTTCGTCTCGGACTTCACTCCCGGGAGCGGTTGGGAGAGGGCCCGCTTTGGCTTGCCTGGCCCCCCTGACTTGTTTCCTGGTAGGATTATGCGGCTGTAATGCGTATTTTCTGAACTGTCTCTTTCTGCTTGATTTTTTTTTCCCCGAAAATAATGTCACAGCATTGATAGATTAGTGGGTACGTTAGTTTAAATCATACAGGTGGATTATTAATCTCAAGAAATACCTATAAGTGTGTTCTAACTTCTTTTAGATGCGATAAGAATTGCCTCTTTTATTCCTCGAGTATTTCGGAAAGGAAGATGCTAGGACGACCCCCCCCCAAAAAAAAAAAAAAAAAAAAATATATATATATATATATATACTGATCTCCCAGAATATTAATAGCTCTCAAAAGGTTCAACCAGGAATACATAGGTGCAGGTTATAGAGAATTGGATAAAATGCAAGAACTTAAATTGATAAAATTTCATTTCTTGTGAAATACTGACTTTCCAGAAACCACAGATGCCAGTGAAGGCTCCAGATCAATACTTGCCTGGAGAGAGAGGTCTAGATACTGTTGTTGCTTCAGCCTTGATGTTTCTCAGTTTTAGGGCTACCATAGCAGCCTTGGAATAGTTAGTGTGATGAAAATACAGCACAGTTGCTGCCCTGTATTTTTCAAATTTCTGTCTGTGCCTCATTAAGTATTGGATAAAGATTTGTTAAGTGGGCTGTAGAGTCAAGTTAGATGACGCTTTTTCCGTTTTTTTTCTGGTCTGTCCCTTGGTAAGGTATGTTTCGATGAATTGCTTAAGGATAAAGACAGGTTTTGGAAGTGGAATGAGTGGGGCTATGTTGAAGATAATGACTTTGTCATAAGCAATTTTTTTGTGTGTGTGTATGTGACATGGTTTCTTTGTGTAGCCCTGGCTGTTCTGTACCTTGATTTGTAGACCAGGATGCCCTGAAACTTGAGAGATCTGCCTGCTTCATCTCCTGACTGCTGGGATTAAAGGCATGTGCTACCACTGCCCAGTTTGAGCAATTTTTGATTCTCTGATTGCAGTTTTGTTTTTTATCCTTAAACTAAATACCCAAAGTTGCTCCTGGGACATCCTGAAGGAATGTGAACAATGAATTCTGATAATGAATAAAGGAAGCCACTTAATTATTATTGTTGTTGTTGTTATTATTATTGTAAAGTCAGTTGTTAAATCTATAATTCTGTCTCTTGGGGAGGCAGAGGCAGGCAGATCTCTGTGAGTTCAAGGCCAGCCTGGTCTAGAAAGCCAGTCCAGGACAGCCAAGTCTCCCCAGAGAAATCCTTTCTCAACCAAAAGAGAAGAAGAAAATCTGAAGATCATTTATTAACAACTTAAAATCCATTCAGACTTTGTCAGGATAAGATTTATGACTTAGGAGTTCAGTGGCTGCCTTGGTAGGCAGGGTGAACCAAACACAAAAAAGAGTAAAATTTAGTTGTTCGTATATTGTCTGTTAAAGTGAACATGCTTAGGAATGTAATATACAATTATGCACAGTGAAGAAAAGTCATGATCTCCCAGTTTTAGAAGTGGACTTAATAGTGAAGTCCAGTTTAAACACATAAACTTTATTACTGAGAAGTAGTGATGTCATTTGTCACAGTGCTTAGAATATTTGGAAATAAAGTTTTAAATTATGCTTTATTTAAATTTTCTGGTGCAAGTGATTTTTATAGTTAAGATTATCTCTATACAAGCAGCTAGTAAATATCTACTGAAGTGTTTAGTGTCACTTGATCATTTTCACACACTTAGGAAAGATAGGCAAAATTAGAACTTAAACAAGGAAAAGTGAGCGTGTGAAGTAATTAAGATCATTTGTTATGTAATTAACAGGAACTTATAAAGCCATACACTGTAAGATATGTGTATGGCTTTATAAGATTTAGTCATCTGCTGCTGGTGGTGGTGGTGGTAGCGCAGGCCATTGATTTCAGCTCTTGGGAGAGGCAGGTGGATCTTTGTGAGTTTGAGGCCAGACTGTTCTACAAAATGAGTTCCAGGTCAGGTAGGGCTGCACAAGAGAAACCCTTTCTCAAACCACCTCCCTCCAAAATTAAAAAAAATGAAACTCTTAGTGCTTTTTTAAGGCGAAAACTTAGGCCTTTTTAAAGAGTTTCAGGAATTCTTAATTTATTGGGCTTTGTAATAAACACATTAATTTCTGTAATGCTTCAGTTAAGCCTTTGTACTTGGACATACTGCCAGTTCCCTGCTCTTCCTGTGTTGATGATTTGTCCAGAAAGTAAGTTTGAAACTTCAGAGTTTGTGGGTTGTGTTTTTGTTTTGATAATACTGGGAATCAGTGCTTTATGTGTCTCAGGCAAGTACTCTACTACTGAACCACTTCCCCAGCTCTGCATTTTTCTAAAGAAATATCTTGCATGAATTTTATTTGAGCAATAGTATATTCTACAAAGAATAGTTAATCCAAAGTGTATATGATTTTTCACTTTTGTAAGTAATTTTCTGCATTTCCAGACTGAGCTTCAGTAGGGCAAGAAGTATGAAGAGCAGGGAGCTGGTAGTTTGTCATGGTATAGAGGATTAACTGAAGCATTACAGGGATTAATGTGTTTATTAGAGCCCAGTAAATTAAGAGTTCCCGAGACTTTTAAAATTCATTCTGTGATTAACAGTCAGTAATTGCAGTTTTCTTGTTTTCTGAGACTTCTTTTTTAAGGGGTATGTTTATGGCTGTCTTTTAAGGTAATTGTGTCCTCTGTGCCTAAAATATTTACATGGTTGAACTTCATGAGCATGAGCAGTGTGAAGTCTAGAGCCTAGTTTTAGTTATACACGTACATGTACACAAACTGAAGTGTTATATCTTGTATACACCTGTATACATGTGGCCAGCACTATTTGTGAGCTAGTTGCCTGAAGAAGGGATCTATAAAACAGTATGTATTTGGTATAATCCCCTTCCTCCATTTTGGTTCTTATTTTGGTTTACTTTACTGTAGTATAAGTGAATGGAAAGGTCGATGTGCCAGTTGGTATTATGGAGGGTGGAAAATATTGATGGGAAGGTCTCCAAGTCTCTGGACATCATTTAGAAGAATGATAGTTTGTAGCCTGGGAAGGATGGCTCAGCAGCAAAGTACACTTGATTCCTCCTGTGAGGACCCTAGTTTGGTTCCCAGAACTCATATGTCAGCTTACAACTATCCTTAACTCCAGTTCTAGGATCTGATGTCTCATCTGCACCTGGTACACATACATGTAGGCAAAACACTCTTACACATTTAGAAGAATGGTGTCTTTTAATAAGTAAAATATATTTGAGGAATTACCCTAATATAAATGTACTTTGCGTGATAGCAAAAGGGGAGATTGCAGGACATCCTGTTGCCTTCTTTCACCTCACTGAAGCTGCCATAGGTGAATTGAAGAGAAATGAGTGGTTCCTTGCTTGGGTTTGAAATTTTGTATTTAAATCTCAAGTTTAAGAATTTTAGCTGTGATGCTGAGTGCTGAAAAAGTATTTTGTGTTGTTTGAGTTCAGTCTTCTGTGGTCACATGTGTGTCCTACATAGAGGTTACTCTGCTGCACCAATCTCTGTAGTTAAGGCTTATGACCTTTTTATGTAGAGTTGTGAGATTTTGGTTAAGTCTCTAAATCCTTTGGATTTCATTTTAGAAATTACAAAACAACCATCTAAGGCTAACTTACTTTGAAAATCCTGCTTCTATTTCTATATAAAACATTACCTTATAATGTAGTTATCTTAGTCTGCAAGGGCAAGATGTTTACAAGATGCCGAAACCATATAAGGTTTGCTGTACATTTCTGAGGGTGTAACTGCGTTGACTCATGACTGTATAAACTCAACCAAAACTTTGATTCTCCTGTGCCTGAGTACCAGTTGAACTGAACCTCAAGTCTAGTTGAAGTTCTCTTGCATCAGTATTATAAGTTGCCAGTATCAATTCATATTAAAATAAGGCAGGTAAAGTACTGCCAAGCAAGGGGCAACAGTATTGTCTTTAGAGATACCAGCATGGCCTGTGTTTAGACAGTATAGTATTAGTTAATAGTTTCATTACCATAAACTCAGAACACCTCATGCAAAGCCTTGACATTTTACCTTCTCTATTTTAACAGAAGATTTCCAAGACTGCTCCAGCTGGTTGTTTTCAGGTGAGAGAATCTGGGCCCTGAATGATAGTCCTTAAAAAAAAAAAAGAAAGAAAGAAAGAAAATAAGTGGGTTTTTATGTTAAATACTTGGCCCTTTTAAAAACAAAGCCTCCACTAATTCACTTCATTCTATTGACTTAATATATAGCCTTTGAATAGATTTCAACCTTAGTTCTATATAGATATACTATTGAATGAAATCATTGTTTTGTTTAGCTAATTTTGAAATAAAATACTTTGTGATAGTTTAATTTTGAAATAGATTTAGATTCTTTAAAACAATTTTTAGGTCTATAATTTTCTATGTATACATCAGAGGAAAAACAAAACAGTTTATGCTCTTTTCTTTTTCATATTTTGGTTTTTTGAGACAGGGTCCCTCCGTGTTTCCTGGCTATGCTGAACTCTCTGTACACTAGGCTGGCATCAAATTCAGAGATCACCCGCCTCTGCCCCCTGAGTGCTATTATCAGAGGAGTGTACCACCACTGCCCAGTGAAAAGGTTTTTTTTTGTTTTTATTCCCACAGAAATTAGCATTATTTACAGTACATGAATTTTATGTCCATAGAAATTTTAACTTTATGTTCCATCAACCTGTGTTCCTTTTGCTGTAAGTAATCTTAGGTGAGGGTGTTGCTGTCCACCTAAAATGAAGTAACTGAATGTATACATATCATAAGGTTGTCTTAAACTTTTACTACTGGTAACTCCTTGATTAAAAATTCTTATGTGACTCTACATATATAGACATACAAAAGCAGATTCATGTCAAACTTTTATGGATAATAATTATAATGTAATTTTACTGTTAAAGACAAAAACAAATAGCCAGGCATGGTGACTCACACTTTTAATCCAGGACTCAGGAAAGCAGAGGCAGGTGGATCTCTGTCAGTTCAAGGCTGGCTTGGTCTACAGAGAAACCCTGTCTCAAAAAAACAAAACAAAATCAAGAAACTGCTCAAAAAACTAAAAAGAGACAAAAACAAATTTGCATACTAATGAGAAAAGATATGTTCTTTTTAGTTTTACATAAAGAATTAAACTTCGGGTGAGTGTTTGATACTAGAGGTGGTTGAATATCCATTCCATTTCCCATAAATCTACTGCAAAAGTATGTTTAAAGTCATTTCAGACATAGCTGGAAATCCTTTCTTTTCTAATCTTGCACCAGGTTGCTCATTGATTTTTTTTTTTTTAAGCTGTAACTTGGAAATGCTAGAAATAAAATTAAAGCTATTTAGTAGTTTTGAAAACATCTTCCACTTGGACATTTCTCCCGGCAGTAAAGAAGTTTGTGTTCCCTCTCTACAAACCTGGATAGGTTTTTATTGGTTATCTCTAAAAATGGTAAGCATGGTGTTGCTGGGTTTGCCCTGTTTTCTTTGTTTTGGATTTAGTCAATTTTTTTGGCTGTTCTTAGATTTTTGGTTGTGAGCCTAGCCTTTAAAAGTTGAGCTGTCTCTCCAGCCCTTGAGTCATTCTTAAGATACTTTCATCATTTTCTAAACCGTTGAGAGACTCCATTTGATTCTCCAGAAACATGAACAATAATGAAAAATGATATGTCTTACAACATCATGTTTCAGGATAGGGTCTTCAGATAATTGGGACATGTATGTACCTCTGAACCAGGCTTTATATATGATGGAGCCTGAGGTGTTAAATAAAAAGGCTGAGGTGCACAAGGTTTAAGACCCACACGGTCGTAAGAAAGGCTTATGGGTTGCAATACTTCATTAGTAGTTTATGTATATATTTTTTCTTTTCCTAATTATTTGTGTTATCTTCCCTACCTCACTGCCCCTCAAAGCCCTCTCCCCCCATCTCATCCTCTTTCATGTCACATGTATGTTTTACATTTTTATTTAAATAATTGTGTGTTATTAATGTGTGGTTGGAAGTGAAGAAACTTAGAGCTCAGAAAGACTGGATTTCTCAGTTTCTATACAATAGGATAGATAACGTGAATTTCTTCATCTCCTAGTCTCTTTCCTATACATCTTATGTCAGTAAATATGTTAGTGGGTTCAATGATAGAGAAAATAAACTGTGGTCATTTACACCAGGGAATAGCAAAACATTTTATTAAAGATAAGATAGGCTTTGTGGGGCACAAAAATTTTTGGTTACATATATCTGCCAACTTCTTGATAAGACTATATACTTATTACTATAATACAAATAAAACTACTCATCTAGAAGATTAGTTTTCTGTATTAAGTGAATTTTAAATGTTACTAGGTATTACAGCCAAGACTTTGGGCACATTAATTTGAAATTCATACTACTGTTAAGTACTTAATGTTCTATTCTCCATCTAACTGTAGTCTTAGAAAGCTTGAACTCCAATCTCATATCCATCTGCACTAAGTAAGTACTTGCGGTCAGATTTCCTTTTTCTTTGAAGATTTGTTTATTTTATGTATAGCAGTGTTTTTGCCTGTGGGAAGTCTGTGCACCATGTGCCTGCCTGATGTCTATGGAGTTCAGAAAGGGCATCAGATAACTTGGGACTGGAGTTAAGGATAGTTAAAAGTCTCCATGTGAGTTCGGGGAACTGAACCCTGGTCTTCTGCAAGAACAAGTGCTTTTAGCTCCTGAGCCACCTATGTAGCCCTGAGCTTCTAATTCTTTATCTATAAAGTACTGATGAGAAAACATGCTGGCTTTGTTTTGTGTGGTCATTTAAGTGAAAGTGCTAACATGTTAGCAATAAGGTGTTTTGTGTTAAGTAGGCATTGGCTGATATTTATCTTGGAAAAGTTTGTAACCATTTTCTAAAACAGCAGTTAATACCCAAACTTGAATTTCTCAAGAACTTGGCATTGTAAAATTGCTTTTTATAGGGAATTATGATGTAAATGTGCCATTGAATTTTAAATCAATCTGTGTATTTTTTTAATTTTATATCAAATTTAGCATGAGTTGTAATGCTGGGTTTTAGGCTATTTCTCATTGAAATGAGTTATTTCATAAAAAGACTTGCTTATTTTCACTGACCTGCCTATTTTTTTGGTAGTTTTTACTGTTTTCTATAACTGATTTCATCTGTTTGTTTGTTTTTGTTTTGAGACAGGGTTTCACTGTTTAGCTCTGGCTGCCTGGAACTCGATCTGTAGACCAGGCTGTTCTCGAGCTCCTATAGAGATCCACCTGCCTCTGCCTAGCCTGATTTCATCCTTTCAAGACTATGTAAAGAGCTTTGAGCAGTCATTATTAAACATCTGCCAATTTATTTTGTTTTATATTTTATGTGTATGGGTGTTTTATTTTATGTCAGCACCTCATGCATACTTGGTGCTCACAAAGGCCAGAAGGTGGTGTTGGACCCCCTGGAACTGGCTGGAGTTAATGGATGATTGTGAACCATCATAATGTGTTCTAGGAGCTGAACCCAGATCTTCTACAAGTACAGTATATGCTCTTAACCACTAATCATCTCTCCAGCCCGTAACCCATTTGTTTATTTAAAAAGAATTATATAGAGTCTAAAATGTACTTGCCATCAATTGGGTCTTCAGAGATCTTTATGTGAAAACACATTAGATGATATGATCCTTTTTATTCAACATACTTTGATTTTTCACTAATCTTCATTTTAGAAAAGTGAAGTACAATTAAATATTCAAAGCACGCAGAGAAGTCAAATAATCATGCTAATAACTAGTTTTCTGATTTTTCAAAAATAGAAAGACAACATTTTTGTTTTTTGTGTAATTTTGCTTCTCTATTTATTGTGTTAGTAGTTGTAGGTGTCTTTATGCTGATTCTTTTCCTCTGGTAGGAAGAGTCGTGCTTAATCTATATGTGGACTCAAATTATTAACCTCACTGTGCTTTGAGTGGGCTTTGTTGTTTACTATAATTGTTTCATCAGGTTTTATGATGTTTTACAGTTCCTTACCAGTGTAAGTTTGCAAAGATATTTTTATACTGCAAGATTTATCATGTGTCTTGAGCTGTAATATATATACTGCATACTTGATTTAAGTTGGTATTTCTATATATGTCTAAGATTTATCTTCCTGTTGGTTTGAGGATAGGAAGACGTAATTGAATTCTAAGTTTGGGGGATCATGGACTATGCCAATTTAGATAGCTGCTTTTCTGACCAAGTAAATCTCTTTTATTAGCAGGTTGCAAATATTTAGGCTACAGTACAGGATTTAATTTGCTACGTATCCCAGGTTGATGTCGATTTTGAGAACCCCCTACTCAGTCTCAGTAGCTTTAATTCTTAAACTGTTTTAATGACAATTTCAGGTAAAGGAATTATAGAAGTAGTATAAAGAAATTTTGTATACTCAACTGTATTCTATAAATTTTACCATTTGTCACATTTGTCTTTGTGTCAGTCTCATTTTCTCTATGGCAATTGTTTTACCTTCAAGTTAAATCTGCCTTCAGTGAATATGTGGGTATATTCATAGAGGCATGTAAGTGTGATACATCTTTGGTCCTGAGTAGTTTTTTCAAAGCATACTATCAAAACCACAAAATTAATACTCAAGCCGTACATGGATTTCACCAATTTTCTCAGTTAAGCCTCAGATACGGCTATATTAATCTGTCTCGTTTCCTATAGCATGAAGTAGTGGGGTTTGTTTTTTTTTTTTTTGTTTGTTTGTTTTGTTTTGTTTTTGTTTGTTTTGGTGTTTCATATTAGACATTCAGATTTTGCATTTTTGGATGTGAAAATCAAAAAATACTACTTTTTCCTAAGCGGTTCACATTTGGAGTTTTTGTGATAGTAATTTGTGTCCTGGTGATACTAACTTTGATTACTTGATTGAACTCTTCCCACTCTTTTAGTTGGTTTGATCCTTAAGTAAAACCCCTTTGAGGGTTATGAACACTCTTAATTACTCAAAATAAATGCTTTTTAGTATGTACTAAAAGTGGTGCATGCCTGTAAATCCCAGCACTCCAGGAGGCAGAGACAGGTGGATCTCTGTGAGTTCGAGGCCAGCCTGGTCTAGAAAGCCAGTCCAGGACAGCCAAGGCTACAACACAGAGAAACCCTGTCCCGAAGAAAACCATGAATGAATGAATGAATGAATGATTAATGATACTGACCTTATTTCTAATTTTTATATTTGCTTGCAGATGGAGAACTTAATGTTTTAGATGATATTTTGACTGAAGTACCAGAGCAGGATGATGAACTGTACAATCCAGAAAGTGAACAAGATAAAAATGAGAAAAAGGGTAAGATTTCTATTAGTGTCTCTTAAAGTTTACAGTTCAGTTTCCTAAGAAAAATGTTTTTGTAATTGTTCCTTGGCACTTCATACCAAAAGCCCATAATAAACTATTCTGCATAACAGACCCCAATTGGTGTGAATAAAAGTACTCTTAAGAGGCTGGGGGAATGATTTAGCATTTATGAGCACTTGCTTTTGCAGAGAACCATGGTCAGACTTAGTGCTTCCATGGCAGCTTTCACTTAGAGGAGATCCTGCACCCGCTTCTGCAGGCGCCAAACACATCATACACATCCATCGTGCAGGCAAAACACACATGAAGTAATAAAAATAGTATTTAACACTTTTAAATAGAGGCGCTTCTGCAGTTGGAAAGCTATTTTAGTTAAATTTGTTATGGAGTTTAAATATTATAGGAGATATTTTAAAGAAGTAAGATTGTTTGTGTCCTGTATCTGAAGTACATTATTTATACATTTTGATGAAATTAATGTAGTAATGCAAATACTTTTGCATGTCTTTTTAAATTGTTTTGAAGGATCAAAAAGGAAAAGTGAAAGATTGGAATCTACGGATACCAAGAGACAAAAGCCTTCTATCCATTCAAGACAATTGATTTCTAAGCCACTAAGTTCATCTGTTAGCAATAATAAAAGAATAGTTAGTACAAAAGGAAAGTCAGTTCCAGAATATAAAAATGAAGACTATCAAAGATCTGAAAGGAACAAGCGTCTAGATGCTGATCGAAAAATTCGTCTGTCAAGCAGTTCCTCCAGAGAACCTTACAAGAGTCAACCGGAAAAAACTTGTTTACGGAAAAGGGATTCTGAAAGAAGAGCCAAGTCTCCTACACCAGATGGTTCTGAGGTAGTAAATGTTATTGCAGATAATAAAGCAGTTCTTTTTGAGGCTTAGAACTCTTTATTCATCTTGACCTTATCTGTTAATGACTGCTGATTCCCTTTTTCTTTAAACATCAGAGACTGGGGCTTGAAGTTGATAGACGTGCAAGCAGATCCAGCCAGTCTTCAAAGGAAGAGGTGAACTCTGAAGACTATGGCTCTGACCATGAGACCGGGAGCAGTGGTTCTTCTGATGAACAGGGCAACAACACTGAGAATGACGAGGAAGGAGTGGAAGATGATGTAGAGGAAGATGAAGAGGTAGATGAAGATGCAGAAGATGATGAGGAAGTGGATGAAGATGCAGAGGAAGATGAAGAGGAGGATGAGGAGGAAGATGAGGAGGAGGAGGAGGAGGAAGAAGAGGAAGAGTATGAACAGGATGAGAGAGATCAGAAGGAAGAGGGAAATGATTATGACACCCGAAGTGAGGCCAGTGATTCTGGTTCTGAATCTGTTTCCTTCACAGATGGATCTGTCAGATCTGGCTCAGGAACAGATGGATCAGGTACTGTGTTTTTATGGGACAGTTTGTCCTTTTCTTGGGGGGGGGGAGTGTTTGGAAGTGATAAGGGTTGTATGTCATCTTTTATAGTTAGATATAGGTCCCTGAATATCAAAATTTTAATAATTTTGAGTAACATTCACAAATTTTAGTTAGGGTGTTTCCTGGCTGTGAATTGATTTATTTTTTTTTTTTTATTTTTTATTTTTTTTAATTTTTTTTTTATTTTATTTTTCTTTTTAGTTACATTTTGTTAACTCTGTGTCCCAGCTGTATCCCGCTCCCTCATTCCCTCCCCAACCCCACACTCCCTCCCTGGTCTCCTCCCTGCCCCTTTCCAAGTCCCCTGATAGGGGAGGACCTCCTCCCCTTTCATCTGACCCTGTTTTATCAGGTATCTTCAGGGCTGGCTGCAAAGTCCTCCTCTGTGGCCTAACAGACTGCTCCTCCCCTGGGGTGGGGGTCAAACAGCCTGCCCTTGAGATCCTATTAGAAATAGTGATTTATTATATATGAAAGTATATTTAATTTTATAGGTTCATAGTATTTCATCATTGACAGCAAGTTATTCAGATACATGTGCATGTGACGTATGTTCACATGGAACTTTTCCACTAGGACATTTCCATGGTAGGAAGCCCCTTAGTTTTCAACATGTGGCAATTGAGCCATAAACACACGTTCTTTTTCCTGAGACACAAGATTATTTTTTTATTTTATGCATATGAGTTGACTGAGGTAGCCCATAATCTTAGGTACTTGGGAAGAAGATTGTGTGGGTTTTAGGCCAGCCTCCTCCTATGTGTGAGTTTTTGTCTCAAAAGCAAAACCAAAAAGTTTTGTTAACGTGAAGACTCCAGTTATTTTGGAGGCCTGTACAACAACACATAGGAATAGAGGAAATTTTCTTATGGGAATTGTATGTTTTGGGTATTGATCAAATAAATGGGGTTTATTGAAAAGATTAGGACCTGAAATGTTTTTATTAAATTCTTATATTAATCAGCTACTGTAGTAGAGTACTTCATACTACATTGCTTTTTTACAGAATGCATTTTAAATTGAAAGGGTAGCATATCATTTTACAGCAAATCAATAATTTTTATTAGTAGGTTGTTTTAAAAGAGATGCCTATAATTCTGAAAATTCCTTATGTGGAGCCTATTTAAGACACTATACATAGGTATTTTTTTCTTAGGTAATTTTTTGAATATTGCTTGAAAGAAAAATGGTGTCACTGGAATTTTTTGATTTGGATATGCTAGTTTATAAGTACTAGGGACCATATTTAATATCAGTATCACTCATTTTCTAGATTCCACTTTATCCAGTACTTTTCTCAGAATTTTTAGTAATTTTAAAATAACTCACTGATTGGAAAAAGCTTTATTTTGTTAGGAGAGTTTCATTATGCTTTTGATATCTGAGGCTCCGTGTACTTAGAATTAGTGGAAGTTGTTCATATAATATGCTAAAAATTCCTTTCATTTTATTTATTAATGCCAGGCTTGCTGTGCTATAAATTCAGTTGGGCAAAGATCTTCACTGATTTTTTTTTTTTTTTTTTTTCCCTTCCCCTTATATTATCTCTGTGAGGGATTTTAGCTACAAGAATTGTATTATTCTTTCAGGCTAAGGAATTTGTACATTTTTACTCTTAAAAGGTTCAGGGAAGAAAATTTTTAAAAAAAATCACAGCTTTGAAAAAATATGGTGATGATAAAAAACAAACAACAAAAAAACAGCAGAAGTTTAGCCAGTCCTAGAGTGACCCACCTGGCTTTTAAGTTCTTGGTGTCATTACTAAAGAATTTCCAGAATGTCCTTGCTTCATATTAAAAGTACCATGGGCAGTCTCCAACACTTGTATTAGGGCATGTCATAGTAAGCATTAGTGCTTTCAGAAAACAACAAAAATCTGTAAAATACTCATTTACTCAGGAAGAATAGAGCACACAAGTATTGTATTCTTTAACTTAAAGGCCTTTTCTAATTCCTATTTGTAAATCTCAATGAGTGTGTTCTAAGAATTAAGAGAGAAAAAGAATTTAGTTTTTAAGCAGTTAACTGTGTTATAGAGAAGAATACTATATATGTAACCATTGATAATTTCTTTTCAGATTTCCATTGTTTTTACAAAAAAAAATTATTTTTTATATTCCTTTTTTTTTTCTTTTTCTTTTTTTTTTTTGTTGTTGTTGTTGTTTGTTTGTTTCTTAGTTTTCAACACACAGTTTCTCTGTATAGTCTTGACTCTTCTGAACTTGCTTTGTAGACCAGGCTGGCCTTGAACTCAGATCTTCCTCCCTCTGCCTCCCTGAGTGCTGGGACTAAAGGTGTGCGCCATTACACCTGGCTTGATATTACTTCTTATCTCTCAATTAAAGGGGTTTATCATTTTATAACTGCAATGACAAGGGGCATGAGAGCTCAGTTCAGTTTCATTCCTCATATATTTATAAAGTTCCAAATTAAACTTGATATAGATCTTATAAAATATATAACCTGAACCCTTTTCTCTGTACTGAAGATCCCCCATTCTCTTAAGTAATACATGGACCATTAAAACCTTAGTGGTAAATTTTAAGGTAAACAAAAAGAATGAGTGGAAATGGTAAAGTAGAATTGAAGACAGAGAACTATGGAATCAGTATTAGTTATGTTCATATGTGTGTGTTTTCCGATTGGAATGCTAGTTTGAGTACATAGCAATAACACTTGTGATTAAGGTGGTTAATGTAGTTCAAACAAACAGCACGACTTACTACAGTACTCCATGATAGGTACAAAACACATACTAAGTATTATTGAAGAAAATTATATTTGCTTTATAAATTTTCCTCCCTTTTGGAAAAGTTTTTATAAAGCATCTAAGTAAGTACCTGATTTCTCTTTTTTATGTGTTTTTTTTATTGTTTGAAATGTGTGACAGGGTGAAACATGCTATTTAGCAGTATTTTTTTTAAATGAGATGTGAGAAAGTTGAGCAGGGAAGACAAACATGTCTAATGTTGAAGAGCTGAATAACGACTAGATGCAGTACAGGTTCTCATTTGAAATATCTATGTTAGCTTCTTTTATAGTGTGCTATTTTAAAAACTTGTCTGGATTTTTGTTTTAGATGAAAAAAAGAAGGAAAGGAAGAGAGCGCGAGGCATATCACCCATTGTTTTTGATAGAAGTGGCAGTTCTGCGTCAGAGTCATATGCAGGTAACCCCACTTAATTTTAGGATCATAGACTACTGACTATAACTTGCTTTAGAAAGTGTGGAGATTGTAGCTTAGTGTAAATTATTGATGTTCATTAGTACTGAATTTTGCATGTTCAGTGTAATAATTCTAGAGGAGACTAAGCTTTTTCTTATTTTAATCCTGTTCTGTTACTGCTTCAGTGGAATTTTCAATTTTCACATTTTTTTTTCTCTTGGAAGATGATGATTCAGTGACTAGTTTTCTGAGTGGGAGACTGTTCAATAATCCCCCCCAAAAGAAAAAATTCGAACAACTCAAAAAGCAAAACACTCGTACACATTGAGAAATATTTTTGTGTGTGTGGGTGCGTCAAGAAGAATTAATTTGTCTTGAATGAGAATTTTATGTGACAAGACTGTAGAAATTTTGTCTTCATCTATTAAAGCTCAATCTGAACAAATGTACTTTGGCTAAATACAGGTTCAGAAAAGAAGCATGAGAAATTATCATCTTCCGTTCGTGCTGTCCGAAAAGGTATCATTTAAATTTGAAATTGTTTTCATTGCATGCTCCATAAAGTCATTATTTTACCTTATTGGGTCACCATTAATAATTGGTTTTAATGTGGTCATGTTCCGATATATCATGTTAAAGGAGAAAAGCAGTACAAGCTTAAACAGAGAACTGTGCTTTGTGTCTGCTTTCTATTTTAGTTTCTGTACATAGTTATTGGTATATTCACATATTTGGACATGTTTAACAGCATGATAGTCTATGATTAATCTTTAACTGAATCTCATAAAAGTTTCTAGAAGTTAGAGCCATTGTCACATTTAAGCATGGGTCTGATATACCGGAACATTGCTGGGTGAGGCTGCTCTGTGCAGTGCTGCCTCTTTCTCCTTAGTTTTGCTTTATTGTGTTGTGCCTGAGCTTTCTAGGCTAACTGGGTGACTAGAGTTTTTACAGTTTAGCTGGGTTTGGAGGGCTAATTTCGTATAGTTGGAACACCTATATGTGGTAATGTCTATGATTAATGAAAATGGATTTCTTTTTCTTTTTATTTTTTTTTTCAGATCAAACCAGTAAACTCAAGTATGTCCTTCAAGATGCAAGATTTTTCCTCATAAAGAGTAACAACCATGAGAACGTGTCTCTTGCCAAAGCTAAGGTATTAGCATCAGCCCCGTTGAAACAGTACTAATCCTGAAAGGATGAGGTGAAGTGATAAATGAAAACAACCTCCAGTAGCATACGATGCTTTGAATTTCCCAGTTGCCACTCCAGATCTGGTTTGTGGCAAGTAAGGAAACCTGGTAGTGGTATGAATTTACCTTTTTATCTTATTCTAGAAATAACAGTACAGTGTTGATTGCATTTGTACTGTAGTATTTATATTTATATTGTATATATATTAATACATTTATACTGTAATAGATGTTTTGTTGATATTTCATTTTATATTCAGCTGTTATATGTTAAAGTACTGTCACTTAGATTTAGAAAGAAGGGAAAGCCATACCTTTAAAGATGCACTGTATATTTTTACCAGAAGATTTATTAGTTGCTGGAGGATACTGAAGAAGAAAGTACATTTGTGTTTAGCATCAGTTAGTGTAATAGTTTCAGTTTCTTAGCTTAAATTCAGTAATATTTTCAACATTATCAGAGAATGTTCACATTTCTAACCATATTTCAGTTGGTATTGTTTCTAACTTGGGTCAGTGATTACTCAAACAATAAAAAAGAAAGTAACAATAAGCAGGTAGCTTTGCTAGTTATACTTTTGTTTATCTGAAGTTTGTTTAAGCTGATGTAGTGAAGCGCTGAAGTGTAAACAAAAAAACACAGATTGCTCTAAGAAAATGAGAGCTGCTTTGCCTAAACCTTACTTTATCTCTCTGTTTTTTGTTTTTGTTTTTTAAGATAAAAAGTGGTTAGACTTCTTTAGGGGTCTAAATAACTAACAGATCTCTTCAACTTATTTTAAGTTATGTGATTTAGGCACAGCCCTGTTTCAGGAAGACAGACGTTGTGATTCACCTCTCAGTAGTATAGAATAATTGTAGTGATTGATTTAGAATTCCATAAGATCATAAGTTTTTGCTGACAATCCCCTTTAAGTTTTGTAAAGGTGATAATTTCTTCATGTTTTATCAGATAAGTAACTCCCAATTTTTTTAAATCTAGCAAATAAGACTTTTGTTACATCTTTTTTAAATTTCAAATACCAACATAGTAACTTTTACTTTTTTAACACTATAGTTAACAAACTTGTATTAATTTAGTTGGTGATCTTTGCCTCATTTCTATAGGGTGTATGGTCTACATTGCCTGTAAATGAGAAGAAATTAAATCTTGCATTCAGATCTGCAAGGAGTGTTATCTTAATATTTTCTGTCAGAGAAAGTGGAAAATTTCAAGGTAAGAATAAAAGTAATTTGTTATTGGGTATAAAACAATAGTCCCATTAACACTTAACAAAATTATTTTGTGACATTGTTGTTCCCTTAGGTTTTGCCAGATTGTCTTCAGAATCACATCATGGCGGCTCTCCTATACATTGGGTGCTTCCAGCAGGAATGAGTGCTAAAATGCTTGGAGGTGTCTTTAAAATTGACTGGATTTGCAGGTTAGTTACATCAGTACAGATAAAGTTGGCATGTTTTCAAGGGGCAACTGGTTGAGACTAAGGTAAAAGGTCTGTAGTGGTTTGATTAATTTCTGAATCTTGTACTCTTGGGAGTAGGATGTGGTGGTGCGGTTCCTTATTCTTAGACTTACTTGTATTCAAGACGTTAATGTGTTAAAAATAAAAACAAAGTACATTACCTGTTCACTGCCTTTGTAAGCTAATTCATTGTGCTGAGAGGAAAGATACAGTTTTTCTAGCAGATTGCCAGAAAGATCTGGTATATTTTATTACAAAAGAGTTGTCCAGTGACTTTGGGGCTATTCATTGGCACACAGTTTGGTTTTAGGACATTAGTACGTGTTTAATCTGTTTTGTGGTATTTTAAGTAAGAGTAAGACTTAACTGTGTTTATTAGAAAACTTGATTAATTTTTATGACATTAGTTATGTTTTCGGGGGCTGGAGAGAGGGCTCGGAGGTTAAGAGTTACATTACCACTATTTTCAGAGTCCTATCAAATCATTGTACAAAAAAGGCTAAGCAAGTGATAATTTTATGGCATGTTCATATCTATTACATTTAACATTAAGTATCTGAAACTTATAGATCTATTTATAAGTTGATTTTGTTGGGATTCAAAGGAATTAGAAGTGTTTGTTACAGATAAGGAAACTAAGCATGGTGGCACAGGTCTGTAACACTAACATAGGATGAACCTGAGGCAGGAACATCACTGAGTTAAAGCCAGGCCAAACTTCATATTAAGTCAAGACTCAGGAAACTAAACGAGGAGAAAAAAGTTTCTTTTCATGAACGTAGACTGGCAAAAGTTTAGAAACTCAAGAGAGATCCTTCTGCCTCTTATGAAGTGCTGGGGTTAAAGACATGCAGTGCTACTCCTGACTCTTATTTCTTAAAATTACTGTATATATGTGTGTGTACATGTGAGTGCAGGTGCCTGCAGAGTCCAGAAGAACATCAGTTTCGCTGTATCTTGATGGGAGTTAAGCTAGCTGTGAGCGGCCTACTGTGGGTGCCAGGAACTGAACTCAGAATGTGTCTTAACACTGGCCCATCTCTCCAGTCCACGATTTTATGGTTAACTTTCTATAGCAAAAATTAAAAGGCACCTAAATTTTGTTAAATGTAAAATTGCTTAAATAAAGTATCTTTTGTCTCTTATACAATATTTTGCAAAAATAAGTGTCTATAACATGTAAAAACATCATAATTACAGTGCATTGAAATGAGACTTGGTGATGTTGGTAACTCTTTCTTTTCCCTTCCTGGTTTTATATGTGTAGCTATTTAGAAAATAATTTACTTATGTTATAATACAAGCTTTAAATTTTGGTGAGATTGCTCATCAGGTAAAGTTACATCGTCTGAAACCCAGGGACCTAGTTTGAACCCTAGGACCTTGATGGAGAGAGAGTACTGACCTCATACACACACACACACACTTGGTGCCAGAATTCTATGAAAGTTTGATAACCTGTTATTGGTTTAGTTGAAACAGGTTTTAAAAAAGTTACTTTCATTATTGTTTTTTATTTGCAGGTGTATAATGGTAAAGGCCAGAGAAAATATTGTTAGTTGTATCATTGTGAACTATTTGGAGAGAATGCTTTTTTGGGAACAAGAGACAAACATATTTTATAGCAGATTATGTGTAACTTGTATTGATTTTTATAGTTTCAGGTTGATAAATTTCTTAACTTACAAAATGAACTTTGTTAATATTTCTTTTAAATATATTTCTTTACATTGAGTCTTTCTTACTAACTTGCTTTGAACTGTGTTAGGCAAGGGAATTTATGAAGATACCCGAAAATAGTCTAGCCTACCTAGACTAGATAAAGCTTAAGGCAGAAAGGGTTTTTACTTTTTTAAATTAGTAGATGTACCTAGATAAAATATTTTCAGGTTAAGAAAATATGCTTATATATATATAAAAACACTAAAGTTTTATTAAAGTATAATTTCATGAAAGCTCTGGAGGACAGTGGATACTTAACTATTTTGATATTTTTTTCTTCTCAGTCAATTTGAAGGATGAGTTTTGTTTTTATCTACAAATACTATTTACATTAGATTGTCAGAGCTAAAAAATATTATCTCGAGTTCTGAAACCTATTCTAAGGTTGTTGAATCCCCCAATAATTAAGGCATTTTGTAGGCACATTGAAAGTTGGAACTCAGTGAGCTTTTTACTCACTGGAAAGGAGGAATGCTTAAGTGACCATATTGCCATCTGGGATTAGTTCAGAATAAGACTATACCCTATAGTGTTATAGTGAAATACCATTTATTTCATTAAACTTACTGAATAATTTTACTTTCAGTTCTTTGTCATCTATTCCAAATAACCTACTTTTGTTTTTACTTCTTCTAATCCAAACTACTGTTTTGTCACATAAAAGGCTTCACTTTTATATTCTTCTGTTAAATTTGTCCCCCGTAGAGTAAGTCTTCAACCCTTGCATATTTTCTGGTGCACTGAATATTGACAGTGTCAATATGCACTCTTTTTCATTGCTTATCTATTCAAAAGGTGATTAGATCGATAATTCTGTAGTATAGGTAGTGTGGTTTATGGATCAAGGATGATATTTTTAGTATAGCCTAAATATTCTATTTTTCTATGGCATCACATTTGTCTGTTAATATCCTGGCTGAGATAACTAGTATCGCCCAGCAGTGTGCATTCTCTTTAGTTACGGCTGATGGTACCAAAAAAATCATAGCTATAAGTGAGGAATCTGCTTTTGTAGAGAATTTTTTTATATTTGGTATTCTGCTGTTATACTTCTTGTGATTCTGTAAATAAATGTATTTTGTTAGCTGTAGGATTTCAGTTTTGTGAATGTTTTAAGCTTGTAAGAAAAAAAATGCATTGAACAAAGCCAGTTACCAGTGGAGCTCTATCTACTTGTAAAAGAAATGTAGTAAAGTGCCATTTATTTCACCAACTTTGGTTATCTTTTTTCTTTTGTTTTCTTCCCCCTTTTCCCTCTCTGTCTCTGTCTCTCTTTCTTTCTCTCAGTTTTTTCTAGTAAGGTTTTGTTTTATAGACCAGGCTGTCCTTAAACTCATAGAAATCCATGTGCCTCTGCCTCCCTGAGTACTGGGATTACAGGCCAGAGCCACTGTGCCCAGCTCAACCTTGGGTATCTTTTGGCTATTTTAATTTGTATTATAGATTCATTAATTTGGTATTCACTATAGACAGGTAATTGAAGTCTCATTAGTGCTTTTTATTGTTATTTTTTCCTCTAGCTGCCTTGTGCTTGTTATATTATATAAATAACCCATGCTCCACATTGTATCTGTTGATAAGCTGTGCTTGGTAGTTTGAAAGTACTAAATGTATTTTCAACTTGAGTTCACAAAAGTTTTAATTCTTGTTAAGATAAGGAGCTCCTGTATTAGACTTTTTGGGAGAAAAAGGTTTTAAAGGGGCTCTCTGTAGAGGCTTTTATTCCCCACCAGTGTAAGTGTTTCTTTATATTTTGTCAAATTCACAGGTAATATATTTAATCCCTGAAGTAGTACTACACCCTTAAAAGATTTTGCAAAAGAATAATAATTTATACTGTTTTATGTTTAGGCGTGAATTACCCTTCACTAAGTCAGCTCATCTCACCAATCCTTGGAATGAACATAAGCCAGTAAAGATTGGGCGTGATGGACAGGTTTGTTTAATTTTTAAGCTACATTAATCAGCTGTTTTATAGACCTTTATTAAAGGACACTTTAAAACCTTGTCAGAAAGAGACAGATTGTGAAAAATTGAGAAAATTTTGGGTAATTTCTGATTCCTGTGATTGTGACTGACTAGTAAGATCCATTAATATTGGTATTCATATAAATGGTATTTTCACTAATAAAACTGAAGGAAAATAAAAGAGAAGTGGTCCAGTTTTTGTAGTTTTTCATTTTGAATGAATGCTTCATAAATCTGCATCTTCTTTCTCAAGGGCCATACTATTCATGTCTATCATTCTGATTTTAGTATAAGTACTGATGAAGCATACACTTACAGAGTTTTGTAATTTGTAGTATATTTTTGAGATTTTGTCAGTCAGGCACAATGATGCGTGCTTGTAATCCTAGCAGTCTGGGAGGCAGAGGCTTTTGGATCTCTGAGTTCAAGGACAGCCAAGGATACACAGAGAAATTTATTTAACATGTCTGACTTTTTTTTTTTTTCTGAATAGAAATTTGCCCACTTATTAATTAATTAATTCATTTATTTATTTAATTTATTTCTTTGATGGCATAGGGTGTTTATTTAGGTTTGATCCTTTGGCACAGCCATACGTATAGAAGTATAAATCAGGAAACGATAAATCATGCTGCCGTGAAGTGCCTTCCTCTCCTTTGGCTTGGCTTTCTCTGTGTGACCCCTTCTCAGCCTCTTGCTTCAAAATCCAGTGTGGAAGGCTGGGGTCACTTCTTGGCAGCTTCTTTCTGGGCTGCCAAATATGCCTCTTTCTGAGCAGCCAAAAACAAAGCTAGCTCCTTCTGGAAAGCTTCCAGTTCTGCAGTGAGGTCCTTGACCCCACAAATGCCCCGGGAGCGGGCAGAGCCAACAATGGAACAGACAACAGAAGATGGGTACATCTTGTATGTCAAAAGCATCATTCTTAGTTTTGGCACAGGCAATCTCATAGATGTGCTTCAAAGTCACTAGGCCTGCTACCTTTCTCCCTGTTTGCCAGGCTCCCTTCTCAATCCCAGCAGCTGCCTTCAAAAAGTAGGAAATAGTGGGCTGCCCAATCTTGCTCTCAAATGTCCTGTCCGACTTTAAAAATCTTTATGGGCAGGGAAATGCTTTCTTTGGTGTCCTTTGTCTTCTCATTGAACTCTTTGCAGAACTGGTTGATAGAGACACCACGCTGACCCAGGATAGGACCTAGTGGAGGCCCGGGTATAGCTTGGCCTGCTCGCAAGATGATCCAGATAACACCGCTGGATTCGGGCTTCTTGAGGCTCCGAGTGACCCGGCTTAGCTTCGACATGATGTGGGATTTTCAATCTTAGTTCACCTCAGAGAAGCAAGAGCTCTGCTCCGAGTGCTGCCATTTTGGTCCTGCCCATTTCTTTTAATCTGAAAAGACAGATATATACACATACATCTGTTTTATAAAGTTTGCAGATTAAATTGAACATGGATAGTGATTTAAAGTAAATCCAAACTTCTTATGCTTATAATTCCTTTATGTGAAGTTTTTCATATTATTCCTATTGCTTGTGAGTGGAAATGTTGATAATTTAAAGTAACAATTTTGTATAAGCTTGTACGTTAGTCTGCCTCTGTAGATATTTCAGTTCTGATTCTTAGACATACTCTTTCTTCATTGTTGTAAGATGAATAACTTATTTTTATATTTTACACAAATATTTTTTTGAATAGAATGAACTAGAGTAGAAGGAAATAATGTGGTTTTGGTGGCTGCACTTTGGATGAGTCTATACTTGTTTCTACTTTACAAATACATGAAACACTTTGCAAGAGTTTTTATAAACCTGTAATTAATTTGAATCTTGTGTTTAGCCCCCTTGGGAAAGAAAATCTTTGAAGTTGGTGTTTACTTTTGTGCACAAGCAAACTGTAAATCTTTTGAGAACTGTATTTTGTCTGTTAATTGCTGTTTCAATATTCCAGGAAATTGAACTTGAATGTGGAACCCAGCTTTGTCTTCTGTTTCCCCCTGATGAAAGTATTGACTTGTATCAGCTCATTCATAAAATGCGTCACAAGAGAAGAATGCATTCTCAGCCTCGATCAAGAGGACGTCCATCCCGTCGAGAACCAGTCCGGGATGTGGGAAGGTTAGAAACGTTCTTTGGACTGATAATAGGCACATGTATCGGGATAACATGATGGAGGAATGTGATTCGTCAAAAGTTTGTCCTGCGGTAAAGAAGAAAGAGAAAATCCTCAAATCAAGCTGCATGGACTAGTTTGTGGCTTCATTGAGGATTTCACATGGTCACCTTGGTCTCAGTCATTTTTCAAGAGGAAAATGGGGATCTTTCCTAATGCAGAAAAAAATTGCTAACAAGTGATGACCAGTTTAGACTAGATAGTGCTCTGATAATACAGTACGCAAGTGAAATGAGGTAGGCATTTTGTTGCTAAGAACAGGCTAGAGAGGAGGAAGAGGAGGAAGTCTGTATTTGCAAAAATTGTTAATATTTTATAAAAAGCCTTTTCTTTCAGGTGTGTCTCTGGATAAGCCTTATCACATATGGGACTTTTATAAAGGATCACTAATATTTTTTGAGAAGATGACGCCTCACTTAGAGGATAAAATGTTTTAAGTTATTTCATGTTCAAGAGGAGCATTATTGGGACTGTTTCCAATTTTGTCACCGTGATGTGTTAACCCCATTGCCACATATTCTGTAACATGTGCCCAGTGAATTCACACATCCTGCTGAGCTTCTGAAAACAATAGGTTCTTTCCAAAGGGGATCAAGTGGCCCTGGGAGACCCGGCAACAAACCAAAACGAAGGGCTGTTGCTGTGTCTGTTTACAACTTTTCCAGATGCTGGCAGTACCTGTGGACTTAAAGTGTTTTTTAGAGGATCGCCATGGTTATTGATCACTACCTTATGAACTAAACAGCATTTTCCAGGAAAAGGGGGTTTAACTTGTTACAGAATTGGAGAGAAGTCTTTGAAAAGAACTGATTTAAGCCCTTCTACCCAACACCTTCCCCTGTATAGATTTGCATACAGCTAAATCTAAAATATTCTACTAAAGACTATTGGATGTGTGGTTGATGGGATGAAACCTTTGGTTAAGTTTCCTTTGGTGGAAACAACCTGTGGTAGGTACAGATAATCCAACAAGAGTCCCATTTCTTTGAGCTTAAGAAGGACTTTGTCGAATAGGTAGGAGGAAACCTGGCAGAGCCCCTTACTTTTGGCCTAAAAGGACTGATCACCAAGATGTCTTTTGGAGTTTTAAGCTAAGAGATTTCCAGTGCAATACAGTATATACAAATGAAGTTTTTCCTCAGTTTTGCAATGGACTGCAAACTATACTTATAACACCACTCCACCTTCTCTCAAGCCTGCCAGGGCCTCCATTTATGTATGTGGCTTACAGTCAGTAGTTGGACTACTATATGAACTGTTACTATCATGTTTTATACCGGTCGTAAATGCACTCCCCAAACTACAAGAAAGCGGTATGTTTATGAACCAGCTTTTAATTTTCTTAGTACTATTTATTGTAGATGCAACTGTTTCTTTTCTGTTGGGGGGGGCAGTACTTGTTTTTGTTGGATTTAACTTTGCAGTTTGAGTTATTTGTTGCAAAAGTTAATATTCAATATTTAGAGAAACAGCCGGAAAACTTATTGATGCCGGGTTATTATATGCTATATATTTGAAACTAATAGTAAAAGGATATTCTTATTCCCTTAAATGTTTTGGAACTTTTGTTTTCCATTTTGTTTAGTTCTTATTAAATGCTAAGTGTATCTTATGTTGTATTGTTATGCTAGCTATCAACGTTCATGAAAGACAGTGAAAAATATTCCTCTAAATTAACAGCACTTTCTAAAGTTAAACTTAGAGTTAGTTTTATGAACTGTTAACTACATGAGAAGTCATGAGAGCCATTTTACAAGGCATTGTCTGGAAAATTATTCCTTAGTTACTAATGTTATTAAAGAAGGTAAATGTTACTAAGATTTAACTTTTCAAATAACATTTTCAAAGCTTTCCTGTTAATGTGAAACTTTCTGTATAATCATATGAAAAGTATAGTTTTGTGTGAAGCACAGGTATCATTTAAGACATCTTGATTTTGTTTAGATTGAATCTAAATTTGCAGTAGTTATATAAATTTTAGACTTGAATATTGCATAATTTCTGGTATGGTTTTCCTCTGTTTTCACCTGAATGGTGACATTTGGGAAACTTGGACTTGTTAAAAGAACTGCTCATATATGCTTAGACCACTAAAATGTGGTTTGCAGGTTTGAATTAGATAATCCTTGAGGTTGTCTCATAGTGTGAAATTACAGAGAGATCCACTTCAGCAGTGTGTAAGGTTTGCCTTTGAGGAATTAAGATTTAAGAATTTTAAGTTGTTCACCCCCCCCCCCCCAAAAAAAGGCAATTTTTTTAAGGAAGCCGTGGGCTATTCTTTGTACTCAACTCTGTCAAACTCTTGCTTTGCTGTTTGTTTTATCAGCTGTTTTTGGTTTAATTTCTAATGTGTCTAATTTGTGTAGGCGTCGACCAGAAGATTATGATATTCATAACAGCAGAAAGAAACCAAGGATTGACTATCCCCCTGAGTTTCACCAGAGACCAGGTTAATATTTTATAATCCTGAAGATTATTTGATATAAAATTATTAAAACAACAAAAATACATTTAATAGGTTTAAAAGTACAGAACATCTAGGGCATGACCAATTTAATTTAATCCTTAGGATATCGTTACTAGTTTTAATTTGTATTCTTCTACTGTTTTTAGCTTGTTCAGTCTATTTTAGTGAGTCATAATTTATTAGTTACCTGAAATTGCTGCCTTTGCATAACTGGAAAATTTTGAAAGTTTTGGAGAACTGGAAATTGATGGAGTGCACATATGCTCATTTTTGTAGCTTTTGCAATTTTTTGTCCTTTTGAATCTTCATGTGTAAGATGTAGAAAAACAATGACCTATTTTTTTATGTACTTTCTGTTCCCAGTGAATGCGCAGTGTTTCCTGTAGTATGCAGCGTTAATTGGAAATCAAAATAGAAATTAGGCCTTTTTAAAAAAAATAATAAATTGGTGCCATTTTGGAGAGCAATGGTAAACACTTGGCGTGTCATCCAAGTGTAAATTTTCAGTTAATGTTTTCATTGGGATTAAAGAAGGGATATATTTCAATTATAGTCACTAACACACTTATAAAACTCCCTAGAATTTGGTTTTGGTTAGCAGTATAATCCTAGTGTTTTGTAAAAAAGTAGCTTCATAGAAGCATCTTTTTCCCTTAAAGGAGGTAATTGTGTTACATTAAGACAGGTACTTTCCCCAGTAACAGGGCCAGTCAGGCATTTTTATATATTAGTTTGTTGGATCCTTCCTAAAGGAAACTGGGCATGGAGCAGATACTTGCTTTGTTATTTGATTCTTGGAATATACATACGTTCAGTTTTTCAGCTTTTGCAATGTTGTGCCTTTCTGGGTCTTCATGTTTTAAAACTTAGCTGTGAGTTCTCAAGGTGATAGGTCATCATTCTTTAAAAGCCATTCTGCTGCAGTGTCCTCAAGCAAGTTCACATGTTACACTCATGTGCCATTAACGCACATGATACATTTGAAAACCTCTGTAGTAGTTAAAGGGTAACATCTTTTAAAGTAAATTTTTCATGGGAAGAATTGAAACAAGGGTAAGAAAGGCTTAATGATAATGCCATAGTAAAAACATAAAAATTTGATTTACTAAAATGCTTGATGTTTGAACAGGGTATTTAAAGGATCCCCGATACCAGGAAGTTGACAGGTAAGTTGGGTTCACTCTTGCTTAGCTTTGAATTACATTCTTGGAACTAGTTTGTGAATTACCTGAATTTAGTTTCACAAATCTTATTCCCAACAGACGATTTTCAGGAGTTCGCCGAGATGTATTTTTAAATGGGGTAAGCATTTAAATTTTACATATTTAAAGTTAGGACCTGGTTTGTTTTGTATTCCCTCGATTTTAATTTATTATTGACAATATCATCTTTTATTTTAGTCCTACAATGATTATGTGAGGGAATTTCATAACATGGGACCACCACCTCCTTGGCAAGGAATGGTTTGTATTGCTCTATTTTTGCATTACTCTATTCCTAAAGAAACTGAATAATGAAAGAATTTAGTTGTTTGTTTACGCTCGTTATTATGGGCTTAATATAGATAAATACAAGGCATACCATGGTAATGGTTAGTATAAGCTTCTTCCTGGGTGTTTAAATTTATATTTTCATCTTTCTCCCATTTTTCTCTAACTCTTGGACCAAGTTCCATAATAACATCTGTTACTTCATTCATAAAATTCAGTGGCCATTCATTTCTTCTTTGGCTTATCAGATAGATACTGAGTAGATTGTGCAAGGAAGTATGCTTGCTTTGCATATATGTTGATAAATGAACATTATGACCATCTCATATAGTTTAATTTTCAGTCAGATAGTGTCAACGTAGGATTGTGCAGAAGATAAATTGACAAAATTCACGTGAAGTTTTTAATTGTACCTGATGTGATAATTAGTATAAATTTAAAATAAGACTGGGTTAAGTTTTGAGATCTAATTTTCTGTTTTCAAAGAAATTTGATGTTTTAGTATATTCTGAGATGGTAATAACACCTAGAAACATAGTTTCCAAGAAGTAAGACTTGGTAGCTGAAATACCTCTGCATTTCTTGTTCGTCATTTCATTTTTAAATGCTGTTAGGTGTCTTCTTTTTTTTCTTTGGTTTTACTTCAAGCGTAGTTTCACACTATGTTACACATACAGATTAAGTTTGAAAATTCTTTTGAGTCTGAAATACTAAGATGAACATGACACTAAAATAATCTATCATGTGTCCTTTATTTTATAACTGTACCTTAAAATTACATTAATTATTGGTATTGCTGTGGCCATGTGCATGCCACATATATAGACGTATGAGTCCTAGGGATTGAACTTGGGCCATGATGCTTGGTAGCAGGTGTTGTTTGTACATACTGAGCCATCTCTCCATATTGAAATAGTAAGTTTCATCAGGTCTTGGATTTTATTTTGGAAAGAGATTTGTGAGTAAATGATTCCAGAACCTGAGGTACTGCAATTGTATCCCAGCTGTGTATACATTTTTTTGTTACAACCTTTTCTGTAGTGTGACTGTAGGCTGGTTGCCTAACCTCTTGGTGTCTGGCTTTCTTTTCTGTAAATTTTGCATTGAATGTCAAGAAAGTATAACATGCTTAGGGATAGTGCTTTGATTTTAGTAAGCACCATGTGTTTTTTATTTCTGAATTTAAATGATGCAAGTAGCAAGGTAAAAACATGTTTTTGTTATACATGTTTTGATTTTAACAAACGAAAAGACTTTTGGGAAACACTGTTTTTAATGTATATGAATAGTAATGGTCAAACTGGGGGTATGATTTGGGAACAGGCGTTCTGAGAGTGGATATGTCTATAAGGATATTTGATAGATTTTTATGTAGATCTTTGTTTTTTTAGCCTCCTTACCCGGGAATGGAACAGCCTCCACACCATCCTTACTACCAGCACCATGCTCCACCTCCTCAAGCCCACCCCCCTTACTCAGGACACCATCCTGTACCACATGAAGCAAGATACAGAGATAAACGAGTAGTAAGTGCACAGAAGGCAGAGGTGTGAGGGGACTACTTGGAATTTCTGTAGGTGAATTATATGTGGGTACATAGTAGATTTGATTTAAATTTTCTTATAGTTTATAAGATTCCCCAAAATTTTATTTACTTGAAATCCTTAAATTACTATTAACAATGAAGAAGTTGTAAGAAAATGTTAGAACCACAGTTCCTAGAGTTTCACAGTTTGCTGTTTATTTTGTAGAATTAAAGGTGTGTTGCATAAAAGAAGATACTAAGCATAATTGCTAGTATGTAGGCTTTAAAAAGGAATGGAGTGAGTGGTCAGTTGATGGTTATGACTGAGTGGGTTATTATTATGTCTTACTAAAAGAATCAGATGGAAAAGTCTTCAATTGAATGGGAAATTACAGGAAGACATGTAAATTCTATTTAGTGCTGATAAGCGTCACATTTGCATTCCATGAGTTCATGGTTACATTTTCTGGTTTTGCCAGACAACTGTAAGGACTCAAATTTCATGCAGAGTTTTGCTTTGCTGACCCATTTCCTCTTTTTTTTCCAGCATGACTATGATATGAGGGTGGATGATTTTCTTCGCCGCACACAAGCTGTTGTCAGTGGTCGGCGAAGTAGACCCCGTGAAAGAGATCGGGAACGAGAGCGGGACCGACCTAGAGATAACAGAAGAGACAGAGAACGAGACAGAGGTCGTGATCGAGAAAGAGAGAGGGAAAGAATATGTGATCGGGACAGAGACCGAGGGGAGAGAGGTCGTTATCGAAGATAATGTGCTTTTGGAAGCACTGATTGAAGATAAAAAATATTGTATTTTTTTTTTTTGTGTGTGTTTACAAGTAGTAAATTTATTTTCAGCTGTCTACTTAAAGCTCATTGTGTAGAAGGATTTATTATCACCTTTGTTCCAAGCATGCAGTAGAATAAGAACTGGAAAACTCAGATCCGCCAAAAATGCACAGTTGACAGTTGAGTTACACTTTTATTGGGGCAGATTGGAACAGTCCAAGATTGTAGATATTGATTCATTTTCCATAAATGTTCTTTTTACGTGTATTCATCCTAGAGTTATTTTGTTTGTTTCTTTTCTTCCTTTTGGATCTTGATCAATAACTGCCATAGTATTTTGCTTTGTTTCTACATGTAGCTGCACATGGTTCAGTAAAAATAATGCTGCTATCAAGAAGTATGATGGTTTGACTATATGGCAGTGTTGTAGCAGTCTTTTGGTTTCTCCTCTTCCCTCTTTTTTTAAACCTATAAAGTCACTTTTTCTTTTCTTTTTTTTTTAGTCTTCAATGATGAGAGCAATATTAAGAAGACATTGCTATCTAATTTTTAATCTTTTTAAATAAAAAGTTCCTATGTTCAGTAGCATGGTTGATGCTGTTGTTTAGCCTTCCTTCTAAACTGTACATTGGCTTGGAATGTTCAAAATTTGCGTCTGTGGCAGCAGAAGATAACTCCACATTCAACATTGCTACTGTTTTTTTGTATGAAATAAATTGATAAAGATTGACACTTGCTTTATTTCCTTGTCTGGTTGCCAGTTTTATAGTAGATAAGCATAATAATACGTTCTCTATAAAATCCCATGGAGTGGGATTGGGTTGGTGATTTTAGTTCACTGTACATCTGACTTTTGGATCCATATTAGGCTTTTTTGTTACCATCTTCTGCAATTGGATTTTTTATATAGTTTTCTTAGTCTTTAGTATTCTCACATTTTTGTCAATCCTTCCTTGTAACAATTCTCTAACAAAGTAAACCACACAAGAAAAAGGTTTTATTTTCTTTTACATTTTAATTTCTTGATTTGAACCTTACCTAACCTGGGAACATGAATTTTGGCAGGTTTTTGTTTGTTTGTTTGTTTGGGGTTTTTTTTGTTTTGTTTTGTTTTTTTTTTTTTTGACAGTTTCTTACTTAGAGTTCATGCAAAGTGAGCACATGGTTTTGTGTTTTGTGTCTCCTTGTAAGCCAGCAGAGAATACAAGATCGTCAGTATTTAAAAGTATCATTCTGTCACTTTTAACATACCTTCCTATACAGTCACAATTCTGTTTACTGGTGTCAGAATTAAAGCCTGTGGATTCATTAAATATGTGCAGGGATGATAGGCTTGAAAGAATATTTAACTCTTAAGAATCCGGGATTGTAGTTCTGGTATTGTGTGTAATTAAACAGCTAGTTGGTGATGTTAAATTAAGTCATGTTACTCATTTTCTAATTCTTTGATAATTTTATATGCTTAGATGATAAATTCTGTTCATTCCTGCACTTCCCTGTTGTCCACCTGTCTACTTTCCTCACAGGTCTCCATCTCACTTTCACATCTTTTCATTTTGGCTTAGGGACCCCACTCAGCTTTTCTATTTCTTGTATAAGTTCCATTATAGTAATGTTTACTCTTTTTCCAAGTCCTTAACCACCAGATACTTTCTCTAAAAGCAATCACCAGAAAATGGCTTTTGATTTTTCGAGACAGGTTTTTTTTGTATAGCCTTGGCTGTCCTTGCTTTGTAGACCATCTGACCTCAAACTCAGATCCGCCTGCCCCTGCCTCCCTGAGAGCTGGAATTAGAGGTATGCACCACTGCACCTGGCACCAGAAATGCTTTTTTAAAAATGAAATCAATACTTTTATAAAACATTAAATTTCCTGATGGTAAAATGGGATTGTAAATAACATAGAACACATAGGTTCAGGGTAAAATTACTCAGTTTATATTTCCATAGAAATTACTTCATTTACTCAGTTTATATTTCCATAGAAATTACTTCATTGCTAGTGAAAAAGTAAGTAAATCTCTGAAATGATGAAATACTCATACTGATAGTTTTAAGCATTTAACTGTTTTCTTCAGGCTTCATTAGTCATGACTTTCCTTAAATGCTTTGTTAGCATCTCCTGATGGCTAACATTTCTAATCCCAACAGAAAGTATTCCTGAGGCAAAGGATTGCCGGCAGTTCATAGGCAGCCTGGGTAGTTTGAGACCATGTCTCGGCCCTCAAAGTGTTGAGTATTCTAAAAGTTTTTTTTATTATTGAAACATGGTCTTACCAGGTAGCCCAGCTGTCTTGGAACTCAATTCTGTGAACCAGACTGGTTAAAAAACTTGACATCCACATGTCTCTTTCACATTTTGGGATTAAAGGTGAGTACTTGCTTGCTTTAAAATCTTTTTCAATGGACAAAAATTTTGTTTACGTTCTATATGTATGCATTATTCAATGGTTCAATTGTAGTTAGTAATCATTACCTCTTAGTTGCTGTCTTTTGGAGGAGAAAATTTAACATGTATTTAAAAGCTCAAGCATATAGCATACCATCTTCACTGATGTGCATTGTATCCATCAGACTTGGTAAATGTTCATCTGTTATCACCCTCTAGTCATGGAGGTCAGTTTTCTTTCAGATTTGACAAAGTGAGATTATGTGGTATTTGTCTTTTATATAGTCTAACAAGAGGCGTCAGTGTTTTAGTTTGCAAAAGGCTCTTAATGGTTCAGAATTGTGAGCTAAGTTTAATTATATCCTTGCTTTAGATTGAAATATTTACATTGGCAAGCAAGTAGTTTATGAATTAGCAGAAGTGCTTTATTTCTATTGAATGTGTAAGGAATTAGAAGTTGAAACTTTTGAGTCCAAAATTAAGTGGTTTTTATGGCATTGTGTTAAATTCTGTATTTCATTACTGTAGAAGTCTTTTCCTCCCCCATAATAACTTAATGAAAGAATATAAGGACTTATAATATTTAAATTCTTTTCGTTATTTCAGTAACAATTTAGATGTGTAAAGTAGTCATACAGACTTTCTTGTTTGTTTTAGCATAAGGTTAAGTTCCTGTTGGTATTTCTGACTTAACAGAAAAGATCCTTTTGCTAAAGTGTTCATTTAAGAACTCTGACTCTTATACTGAAGATACCTTTAGACATTCCTTTAGGAGACTTCTAGATGCATTGTCATAGCTAAATGCACACAATTTGAGGTGTTTTTAGAAGAGATTCCACTAACAGTAATAATAGTAAATTTGCTGATTTCTTGTAATATAGCCACCTCATTTTTCTAAACTTGTTTGAGTATTCTTCATATGCATTATGAAGTCAAGGAATATCCACCTTGACTTCTGGAATGACCAATACAATGATCCTGTTTTCTTGGGAACTCAGTTTTTTTTCTTAATCAGAGCTTGGTTGAGGACTAGACAGTGTATAGTCCTTAGGCAAGCGAGATGCTGTGTATATCAGAATTGCTGGGAATGGTTTATTTGCTCTGAGGACATAGTAGGAGCTACATGAATGTAAAGCCTAAGGAATTGGATAAAGATAATTCCTAAAGAGAAAAAGCTCGAAGTTCATTGCAAAATGGAACAGAATAAAACTTTTTTGTTCTCTTGAGTCTTTCTGAATCATTGGACACAAAGGCCTTCTAAGTATGGGCAGAAACAGAATCAGGTAGAATTTGGGAAGAGGT
>NW_026596117.1:0-95043 GCF_907164565.1 Psammomys obesus | reverse complement strand
TACCTGCCTTGTTTCTTACTGTGACTCCATCATTTTTCCTTTAATTCAATCATAGTCAACGCAATTGGTAAGATTTTTAGGGGGACTGGGAGATACAACCAGTATGGAGGAACATTCCTCTAGGCTGCAAAGGTAATGAACCCTGCACATTTAATTTATAGAGGCCTTTTGTGCTAATTGTTCCCTGAAAAACTTTAGTAAGCTTATGGATATCAAATGATATTAGGAATTGTTTGAGTTTCCACATTCAGACCCAGATTGCTGCACTCAGAAAGGAATTAGACCCTAGAGAAATTACTGGATTCAAACTAACTTTCTTTCTTAGAAAGACTTGGTCACATGGACATGTCTCCTTGGGATAAGATAAGGAGATTACAGGAGTTTTGTATAGCTTGTGAGGAAGGGGCTAGAGACTCTCTGAAAGATCACTCCTATTACAGAAGATGTTTAGGAAGAGCTCAGAAAAGACTTGCTCAGCTACAAACAGCAGCTAAGAATTAAGGATAGCCTGGATACAAAGTGAATAAATTCTACATAAATAATAAATTAAAAATTAAAAAAGAATAGTCCAGTTTGTTTAGCACCTCTTTGTTCTTATGCCACTTGTTTTAACTGCAAGACTTTGCCCAGATGACCTATGATGTAGATGTTTGTTGGAGAAAAGCCCTGGGTTAATGATTGAATATGCTTGATTGCTTGCGATGTAATCACTGTACCGTGTGTGTAGAGTACAGCCTGCTATGTAAAATTACAACTTTTTAAAAGCTGAAAATTGTTAAGTACTCATATTTTGTAATTGCATATTTTGTATATCTCTATATAGGCTTGTATGCATAATTATTCTAATTTGGACAATCAGTGAGGATTATTTATAATAAATGAGGATTATTTAAATGAAGTATGAGTTTCGGGAATTTTAGTCATTGAATTTAAATATTTTACAATGTTTTAGCTTGATTATTTTGTTTGTTGACTTGATCCTAGTTGTGGAAATTATGTCCTTTCAGTTAGAAAGAGAAAAGGGTTTCCAACATCAAATTATCCTAAACTAATTCCATGTACAGTAAGTCTCTGTGATAGTTTAGTCTTAACTGACAGTTAAAGCTCATTACACAGTGTCTAGATAAGTTTTATATTGGTTGTGGTTGCTTTCACAATTAGACTAAAGATCAGATGCATGCTGTTGTTACCTTTGAGAGAACCTATCTTGACTACTAACAATTTGAAAAAACACAGTACTCACAAAGGCTCATTAGTGACTGACTTCAATGCACTGAGCAAATTGATACTGGGCCTTTTGAGAAAGTCCAGTCTAATAGTTGCTCCTTTGGTCTTCATATGAACAATATTATCATACTGGTTTCCAAACAAAGGAATGCCGATCACAGAAATATTGTGGCAGATTGCTTCATAGATGCCATTGGTGTCACGATGAGTTATGAAAGCTTTGGTTGGATGACCTAGCATGTGGGGAAATTATTGATGGCAAGTTTTAAATAGAAAATGAGAGGCAGAGGGTAAAGGCAGGGAAAGTTGACCTACTCTATAGATAACATCATAACCATGGGATTACACTGTTTCTGTCAAATTTTAGAAGCAAGGAGCTCTGCAAGTTCACAAAGCATTAAGAGAAGGCCACCCCTGAGTGAGGTATCTGTTGTAGATGACGATTAATATTTGCTATTGATATATCATTTAGTAATGTTGCTGTTAGTACTAAACAGCTGTATATCCAAATCACCACACAGAGACTGGGTTTATTTAGTTAACCTAGAACACAATGCTGGGCAATAGTTACTCCATCCTACACCTCCAAGCCCTCACAGTTTCCTAACATTTAGATTTCCCACATTATACTTGCTTTTAGTGATATATTAGGTCCAGTCCATCTCTCCATGTAGTTCCAAGATCCCTTTCCAGCTCTCTCTCCTAGTTCCCTCACCCTTTTTCCTCCCACTCATTTCCTGCCCTCTAGCTCCTTCCCTCTTTCCTGTCCTCTGATTCCTCCCTTTGCCCAACATTTTGTGGGTTGTTTTATTTTGGCCTGTTTACACACAGTTGAGATAGGATGCTTAGAATAAGCATCACAATGCAATATCCAACTGAACCAGGGAGTTGGGGGTGGGGGAGAAATCATCATTTGAATGAACAAGGGTAAGGTGTATACATTTCAAAAGAACATTATACCAACAGGTATCCCAGAAGCAGAAAGACACACATGGTATATGCTCACTTATAAGTGGGTATTAGGCATGGAATATAGGATAAACATATTAAAATCTGTACACCTAAAGAAGCTAAGGAAGAAGGAGGACATTCAGAAAGACAAACTGGAAGGACATCAGAAGAGGAAAAGAGTCGCTGCCCAGATCGACACTTGAATACCACCTGAGTGATGGCTGGGAGAAAAAGAGCAGGGTGACACAAGGAGGACACCAAGTCAAGATTCTGATCAAGGTGCCATTCATTAATCAGTTAAGCAGCACTTATAAAGCAAAAGATCACAAGCAGTTTATTCACAGCAACAGCTTCACTTGGCAAAGCATCTGAGGATTCATTCAAGGTTACACAAAATTTGCTATCTGGTTCCCAGGGTAGCACAGAGTTTATTATCTAGTTCTCAGGGACAGAACTCCCCGCTGCAAGGACTGCCAAGGTCAGTCTCTGAGAAACTGAACTTTAGATTAGACCCATGTCTGCCAAGGCCAGGAGGCAAAACTCCATTTACCAGAAACTACTCTCAGGCTCAAGCCAAACAGCAATATGCACTTCATTTTGGCTACCAACTCCATTTTGGCTGCAACAGTTCCTCCCTTTCAAATTTAAATAAAAGGACATGTCTGTCTTAGGTTGGACGAATTCGAATAAATTATTATTTTAATTCTTTATCAATTACATTTTATTCACTTTGTATCTCCCCTGTGGTTCCCTCCCTCCTCCCGTCCTAATCCCTCCCTTCCTCTCCCTTCTCTACATATGCCCCTCTCTATGTCCACTGATAGGGGAGGTCTTCTTTTCCTTCCTTCTGATCCTGGTCTATTAGGTCTCATCAGGAGTGGCTGCATTGTCTTCTTCTGTGACTTGATAATGTTGCTTTCCCCTCAGGGGGAGGTAATTAAAGAGCAGGCCAATCAGTTCATGTCAGAGACAGTCCATGGAACCCACTTGGATACTGAACTGCCATGGGCTACGTCTGTGCAGGGTTCTTAGGTTATCTCCATGCATAGTCCTTGGTTGGAGTATCAGTCTCAGGAAAGACCCCTGTTCTCAGATTTTTTGGTTCTGTTGCTCTCCTTGTGGAGTTCCTGTCCTCTCCAGATCTTACTGTTTCCCACTTCTTTCCTAAGATTCCCTGCACTCTGCCCAAAGGTTGTCCATAAGTCCCAGCATCTGCATTGACAGTCTGCAGGGCAGAGCTTTTCAGAGGTCCTCTGTGGCAGGCTACTCACTTGTTCCCTCTTTTCTCCTTCTTCTGATGTCCAGCCTGTTTGCCTTTCTTGATAGGAATTGAGCATTTTAGCAAGAGTCCTCCCTCTTGATTAGTTTCTTTAGATGTACAGATTTTAGTAGGTTTATCCTATATTATATGTCTATATTAGTGATTATATACCATGTGCATCTTTCTGCTTCTGGGATAGCTCACTCAGGATGATGTTTTCCAGATCCCACCATTTACCTGCAAATTTCAGGATTTCCTTATTTTTTATTGCTGAGTAATATTCCATTGTATGGATATACCACAATTTGTGCATCCATTCCTCCACTGAGGGGCATCTGGGCTGTTTCCAGCTTCTGGCTATTACAAATAAGGCTGCTACAAACATTGAGTAAATGTTCTTATTGTGTACTTGAGACTCTTTTGGGTATATACCTAGGAGTGGTATGGCTGAATCTTGAGGAATCGCTATTCCTAGTTGTCTAAGAAAGTGCCAGATTGATTTCCAGAGTGGTTGTACAAGTTTACATTCCTGCCAGCAAGTGGAGGAGGGTTGCCCTTTCTCCACAACTTCTCCAGCATGTGTTGCCACTTGAGTTTTTGATCTTAGCCATTCTGATGGGTGTAAGGTGAAATCTTAGGGTCGTTTTGATTTGCATTTCCCTGACAGCTAATGAGGTTGAGTATTTAAGTGTTTCTCTGCCATTTGAATAAATTCTTATCTGTCATGGGAGTATCTTGCTTGTAGGGGGATTTCCTGTCTTCAATCTGTATCTTGTCATTGACTAACTGGTCCAAGCAGAGGAAAGGAGAGGCTAAAGCTGACATTTGAGCTAGGCAAGCCAAGCCCCGGCCTGGGGCGAGGCATTAACAGCATGCAGCTGTTCAATGGCCAAAAGGACTTTGTGCGTGGCATCATTAAATCTAACCTGGTGCTGTCGAGCTAAGTGGATACATCTGGAAATCACAAAGATGAATAGTACCAAACCAGCCAAACATGCATAAATGAAAAACTATGATGGATCAAGAAACTTCTTTAAATGTTCCCAGACATGTGTCAGGAAGGAAGAGACTATATCTAGTGGTTCCACAACAATTTCCTGTAACTTAGTAAGATCAGTAGCAAGCTGAGCAGATAATTGTACATACTTTGAGCCCATTGGCCTTTAATAAGAGTGGAAAGTTGTTGTCTAGTTAAGGACATATTGGTAACAGGAAAAGGGGTAAGATAGAATTTACCATAGCGAGGATCACAGGAATATTTAGTCATGCTTTTTTTTTTAAATTTTTTATTAATTACACTTTATTCATTTTGTATCCCCCCATAAGCCCCTCCCTCCTCCCCTCCCGATCCCACCCTCCCTCCCCTTTTTGCATGCATGCCACTCCCCAAGTCCACTGATAGGGGAGGTTCTCCTCTTCTTTCTGATCTTAGTCTATCAGTTCTTATCAAAAGTGGCTGCACTGTCCTCTACTGTGGCCTGGTAAGGCTGCTCCCCCCTCAGGGGGAAGTGATCAACGAGCAGGCCAATCAGATTATGTCAGAGGCAGTCCCTCTTCCCATTACTATGTAACCCACTTGGACACTGACCTGCCATGGGCTACACCTGTGCAGGGGTTCCAGGTCATCTCCACAAATAGTCCTTGGTTGGAGTATGATTTTCTGGGAAGTTCCCTGTGTTCAAATTATCTTGTTCTGTTGCTCTCCTTGTGGAGTTCCTGTCCTCTCCAGCTCTTACTATTTCCCACTTCTTACATAAAATTCCATTCACTCTGTCCGTCAGTTGGCCATCAGGCTCAGCATCTGCTTTGATAGTCTGCAGGGCAGAGGCTTTCAGAGGCCCTCTGTGGCAGGTTCCTAGTTTGATTTCTGTTTACTACTTCTGGCTTTCAGAGGCACTCAGTAGCAGGTTTTTAGATTGTTTCCTGTTTTCTTCTTCTTCTGATGTCCATTCTCTTTGCCTTTCAGGATGGGGATTGAACATTTTAGTTAGGGTCCTGTCTCTTGATTAGTTTCTTTAGATGCACAGATTTTAGTGGGTTTGTCCTATGTTGTATGTCTATGTGAGAAACTATATACCGTGTGTGTCTTTTTGCTTCTGGGACAACTCACTCAGGATGATCCTTTCCAGGTCCCACCATTTACCTGCAAATTTCATGATTTCCTTATTTTTCATTGCTGAGTAATATTCTATTGTATAGATGTACCACAGATTCTGCATCCATTCTTTACTTGAGGGGCGTCTGGATTGTTTCCAGCTTCTGGCTATTACAAATAAAGCTGCTACAAACATGGTTGAGCAAATGTCCTTTTTGTGTACTTGAGCCTCTTTTGGATATATGCTTAGGAGTGGTATGGCTGGATCTTGAGGAAGCACTATTCCTAGTTGTCTGAGAAAGCACCAGATTGATTTCCAGAGTGGTTGTACCAGTTTACATTCCCACCAGCAGTGGAGAAGGGTTCCCCTTTCTCCACAACCTCTCCAGCATGTGTTGTCCCTTGAGTTTTTCATCTTGGCCATTCTGATGGGTGTAAGGTGAAATCTCACAGTTTTCATTTGCATTTCCCTAATGGCTAATGAGGTTGGGCATTTCTTTAAGTGTTTCTCTGCCATTCAATATTCCTCTACAGAGAGTTCTCTGTTTAGCTCTGTTCCCCATTTTTTAAGTGGATTACTTGGTTTGCTGCTTTTCAGCTTCTTTAGTTCTTTATATATAGTGGATATGAGTCTTCTGTCAGATAAAGGGTTGGTGAAGATTCTTTCCCAATCTGTAGGCAGTCACTTTGTTTTGATGACCATGTCCTTTGCTTTACAGAAGCTTTTCAGTTTCATGACATCCCATTTATTGATTGTTACTCTTAGAGCTTGTGCTGTTGGTGTTCTGTTCAGGAATTTTCTCCTGTACCAATGAGTTCTAGGGTATTCCCCACTTTTTTTTCTAGCCGATTTAATGTGTCTGGCTTTATGTTGAGGTCTTTGATCCACTTGGACTTCAGTTTTGTGCAGGGTGATAAATATGGATCTATTTTCATTTTTCTACATATAGACATCCAGTTGGAACAGCACCATTTGTTGAAGATGCTATCTTTTTTCCATTGTATGGTTTTGGCATCTTTGTCAAAGATCAGTTGTCCATAAGTGTGTGGGTTTATTTATGGGTCCTCTGTTCAGTTCCATTGAGCCACCAATCTGTGTCTTTTTACTGGAGAGTTGAGGCCATTGATGTTGAGAGAGATTAATGACCAGTGGCTGTTAGATCCTTTGATTTTGATGTTGGCTGTTTTGTGTGCTTGGTTGCTTTTTGTTTTGCTGTAGTAAGGTTAATTATTTCCTGTGTTTTCTTGACAGAAGCTAATTTTCTTGGGTTGTATTTTCCCTTCCAGTGTCTTCTGTAATGCTGGACTTGTGTGTAGGTATTGTTGAAATTTATTTTTGTCATTGAATATCTTATTTTCTCCGTCTATGAGGACTGAGAGTTTTCCAGGCTACAGTAGCCTGGGCTGACATCGGTGTTCTCTTAGGGTCTGCATGATATCTGTCTAGGCCCTTCTGGCTTTCATAGTTTCTGTTGAAAAGTCAGGTGTGATTCTAATGGGTTTGCCATTATATGTTACTTGGCCTTTTTCCCTTGCAGCTTTTAGTATTTTTTCTTTGTTCTGTATACTTACTGTTTTGATTATTATGTGGCAGGAGGATTTTCTTTTCTGGTCAAATTTGTTGGGTGTTCTGTAGGCCTCATGTATCCTTATTGGCTTCTCCTTTAACTTGGGGAAATTTTCTTCAATGATTTTGTTGAAAATATTTTCTGGGCCTTGGAGAAGGGAGTCTTCTTTTTCCTCTATTCCTATTATTCTTAGGTTTTGTCTTTTCATATTGTCTTGGATTTCTTGGATGGTCTGTGTCAGGAATTTTTTGGATTTAACATTTTCTTTGACAGATACATCGACTTCTTCCATTGTATCTTCTACACCTGAGATTCTTTCTTCCATTTCTTGTATTCTGTTGGTTATGCTTACCTCTGTAGTTCCTGTTTTCTTCCCTAAATTCTTCCTCTCCATTATTTCCTCCATTTGTGTTTTCTTTAATTTTTCTAGTTCTATCTTCAGGTCTTGAGTTGTTTTGTTTCCTTCCTTCACCTGTCTGATTGTATTTTCCTGTTTTTCTTTTAGTTCCTTCAACTCTGTTTCTTTTATTTCTTTCAGTGATTTATTATTTCTTCTCTGAAGGCTGCAAACTGTTTGGCTGCATCTTCCCGTATTTCTTCACGGATGGCCCTAATCTGCTTGTCTTTATCTTCCTCCATTTCTTTACGGGTAGCCATGATCTGTTTGGTTTTATCTTCCTCTAATTCTTTACGTATTTTATTTGTTTCCTTCATTATCCTCTTTATCAGCATAGATGTAAGGTCATCTTCTTGATTTTCTAGTATGCTGCATTGTTCAGGGCTGTTCGCCCCTGGATGGCTGGGTTCTGGAGATGCCATATTGCTCTGTCTTTTGTTGGTTGAGCTTTTATGCTGACCTCTACCCATTGGGCTGATTTAGGTGTTGGCTGTTAGTTTCTGTGCTTCCCAGAGTCCTGAGGTAGGGAGTATCCCCTTGGCCGGCAGATGATTTTTCCTGAAGGAGTCCTTCTCTACTTTTTTGTTATGGTCACTGTATGGCCAGTGTTTCTCAGGAGATGCCATTGCTCACCTTAGGTTTATAGCCCTGAGTAGTAGCTGTAGTCTATGTTAGGCGGGGGGGGGGGCTCTCCTCTCACCCATAGAAGTTCTGAAGATAGCTGCCCCACTGCTGGGTTTCTTGTTATAAATTTAGTGTGCTGCTGCTCACTAAATTTCCATGTACACTCCTCTTGAAGAACCTGCTGATTCCCTAGCTGTGGGGTTTTCTCCCAACAGGGAAACTCAGTCTGTTATCCTGGGGCACACAGTTCTGTCTGGGAAAGTGAGAGGTGCACTCAGCAAGTCTCTGGGCCAGAGGCTGATTGCTCTGCTCTGGACCTGGAGAATGTGCACCTAGGTTGAGTTGGCACCTGGGGGCACTGCTCTGGTCTGGAGGCTGGGTGCCTCACTCTGGAGCAGAAGCTGTGTGTCTCTGTCTGGGATGGCGGTTGCAAGCACTGCTCTGGTCCAGATGCTGTGGGTGCAGCCCTCTTGGAGGGCCAGGGATTCCCACAGTTTTGGCAGTCTAGCTACGGATAACTGGTTGATCCTTGGCACAGTATCTGAGGGCTGCTGTAATGGCTCTCTGGCTTTTGTAGGTCTGAGGATGCAGCTGTGTGTCCCAGTGCCCTAGGGGAACTCAATAATGGCATCAGAGCACAGCGCTTCTGCCTGCACTAGAGTCTGCGTGAGTCCAGGAAGTGTTTTGGTGCTGGGTGTCCTAAGCGTTAGAGCTGCTGACCCCCTCTGCTGGGGGTTTCCTCCTGCCAGAAACACACTTGCAGCCGCCTGTGTCCCGGCTCTGGGTCCAGGCTGGCTCTTGGGGCACCCGTGGAACCCGAGTCTTTTCCAGGGGATGTCTGAGTAACCTGAGGTTGGTCCCAATTGTTTCCTGCTCCGTGGGGTTATCTCTCGACTGGGAAATCCAGTCTATGGTGTTGTGGGCCCACAGTTCAGTCTGGGACTGTGACCAGATCATGCTGGCTTGTAGCTTTGGGCTGGTGACCAACGCCTGGTAGAACCGGGATCTCTTCTGTGGTTTAGCCGGGTGAGTTAAAGCTGATTGAATCCCCCACCGTGGGGTATCCTCTCACCTGTGAAACACAATCACTTGCGGTTTATGGCCATGAGTTCTGATTGCTGGTCACTGTGCCTATCCTGCTGTGCTGCTCCTCAGAATGAGAGTCCTCCCGGCGCCGCCATCTTGCCCCGCCTCCTATATTTGTCTTTTTTAAAGATTTATTTTTTATTATTTATATAGTATTCTGCCTGCATGTGCGCCTGCATGCCAAAAAGAGCTCCAGATCTCATTATAGATGATCATAAGCCACACGTGACATCAGGAGACACAAAGCCGGAAGCAGCCACCTTCTAGCCAGGCTGGACTCCTAGTGAAGGGAAGAGAACACCAACCCACCCACAAAACCTTTGTCCCCAAATTTACCCTGACTACAAGAAGTGCAGGGATAATGAGGGAGGAGAGTTTGAGGGAATGGCCACCTAGTGAGTCACCCAACCTGAAACTCACCCCATAGGACAGAACTAATCCCTGACTCTACTAATGATACTCAGCTATGCTGGCCGACAGGAGCCTAGCATAGGTGTCCTCTGAGAGGCTCCACTCAGCAACAGTTTGAAATAGATGCTTAGACACACTGCCAAACATTAGGTGGATCATAGGGAGTCTTTTGGAAGAGTAGGAAAGGATAAAAGGTCCAAAAGGAGACAAGAAGTCCTTAAGAAAATCAACAGAGGCTACTAACCAAGACCCATAGTGGCTTACAGAGACTGCAGCACCAACCAAAGAGCACGCATGGACTGGACCATGTCCAGATTCACATATAACTGATGGGCTGCTTGTTCCTTGTGTGGTTTCTCTAGTAAGGGGAGTGGAGCCATCTCTGACATAGGCTATTTTGTCTGATCTTGTATCACCTTACCCTAGTTTGATTGCCTTGTGTGGCCTCAGTGGAAAAGGATGCACTTAGTCCTGATGTTATTTGATAGTCTAGAGTGAGTTTCTAAGAGGGGGCTCCCCTTTTCTGTGGAGAAGGGGAAAGGGAAATTGGAAAGATGGTAGGAGAGTGGGACCAGGAGAAAATGTGGAAGGCAGCTGCAATCAGAACATGAAATGAATAAATAATTAAAGTAAATAAAATTAAAAAATAAAAAATGTATGTTAATGCAACAAAAAATAAGGAAGTTACAAAAAAACCCATTCCAAACGATGACCACATAGACTATATATTGTCCAGAATACTTTTCTTTTTTATTTTATTGAAAATAGATTACTTTCTCATACAATATATCCTGATTATAGTTTCCTCTTCTTTTACTCTATTAAATCCCTCTCTACCTTCCTTCCAGGGAGGAGGACCCTCTGGATCCACTCCATTTTGGTTATCTTAGAAAAGAACAGGTTTCTCAGATGACAACCAAACATGACAAAATAATATCAAGCAAAATCTATCATATTGAGGTTGGATATGATAGTGAAATAAGAGGAAAAGAGTCTAAAAAGCAGACAGAAGAATCAGACACACACTTAGAGTCAGGAGTTCCATAAAAATACTAATCTGGCAGCTCTAATATATATGTAGAGGACCTGGTTCACACCCATGGAGTCCCCGTACTTGCTGCTTCAGTCTTAGTGAGCTCAAATGTGCCCCGCTTAGTTGATTCAGAGGGCCTTGTTCTCTGGGTGTCCTTCATCCCATCTGACACACTCTTTCCCCCTTCTCTGAGCTCTTAGGGGAGGGTATTTGTCATGAAACTGACAAGTTTCTGTAAGACCTAGGACACCATCATTCAGTCAAAATGGCAGCCTACAGAATGGGAAGATATTTTTATCAAGTCACATCTGATAGAAGACTAAAACACAAAATATATGAAGAAACCAAGAAACTAGATATAAAAACCCCAAATAATCCAAATAAATTGGGGTACAGATCTAAAGAGAGAATTTTCAGTGGAAGAAACTGAAATGGCTGAGAAACTTAAGCTATGTTCAACTTCTGTAAACACCAAGGAAATGCAAATCAAAACTACTTTGTGATTCCCTCTAATATCTGTCAGAATGGCTAAGATCAAAACCACAAGGGACAGCTCATGCTAGCTAGATTGTAAAGCAAGTGGACACTTTTTTATTGCTGGTGGGAGTGCAAATGTGTAACAGCTACTACAGGAATCAAAACAGAAAACTGGTAATTCATCTACCTTAACACTTAGAAATACCATTCCCAAGCATATACCCAAAGGATGCTCCAACTTACCATGGGACACTTACTCAGCATTTAAAAATAATGACATTGTGGACGTTCAGGCAAATGGAGAGAACTAGAAAAATCATCCTGAGTGAGATAACCCAGACCCAGAAAAAGAAATATATCTATTTGCTTATAAGACGATATTAAACACTAAGTAAATTATAGTCAAGGTAATATCTATAGATCTAGAGAGGTTAGGAGTACAAATCTAGAGGGAAAATTCATGGATCTCCCTGGAAAAGGAAATAGAATAGATATTATGGGTGGGCTGGGGCCAGGTGTGGATGGGAATGGGAGGATGGGGAAGTGAGATTGAGGAGAGGGACAGAAAGAGAGAGTGATGGGGAAGGAATTCAGGGGAAGACAGCTGAATTTGAGGGCCATTTAAGAGATGATATGGGAGACGGGAAGATGGTGGCGCCAGGAGGACACTGTGTCTGAGGAACTGGACAGCAGTGTCGGCACAGTGACCAGGAGACTGAACCCTGGGACCTAAAACACCAGCATTCATGATTGCCAGGTGGGAGGAAAGCCTACGGTGTGGAAATTAATTGGGACCGACCTCAGGTCACCCAGTCAATACCTGGTAAAGGTCCTGGGGACCAAGGGCACACGCACTGCCTGAGATTGGCGCACACAGCCTCCTGCGGCCCCAGCCGCCACCCAGCACCGGGACACACAGCCTCTGGCCCAGAGTGAAGCGCCAAGCCTCCAAACCAGAGCAGAGCCCTTAGTTGCCAGTCCAGAGAGGCGTGCACAGCCTCTGGCCCAGAAGGGGACACACACTGCCAGCCCAGACCAGAGTGTAGAACCTCTGGGCCAAAGCGGTGCCCGCAGCCGCCATTCCAGACAGGGACACACAGCTTCTGGCCCAGAGTGAAGCGCCCAGCCTCCAGACCAGAGAGGAGCCCTCAGTTGCCAGCCTAGAGAAAAGTGCACAGGTTCTGATCCAAAGCGGCACCCCCAGCCACCATCCCAGACCCAGGTGCACAGCGTCTGGACCAGTGCAGTGCCTGCAGCTGCCATCCCAGACAGGGGCACACAGCTTCCGGTCCAGAGTGAGGCGCCCAGCCTCCAGACCAGAGTGGAGCCCTCAATTGCCAGCCTAGACAGGAGTGCATAGTCTACAGACCAGAGCGGCGCCGCCAGGCACCAACTCAACCTAGGTGCACATTCTCCAGGCCCAGAGCAGAGTACTCAGCCTCTGGCCCAGAGACTTGCTGGGCGCTCTTCTCACTTTCCCAGACAGAACTGTGTGCTCCAGGATAACAGACTGAGTTTCCCTGTTGGGAGAAAACCCCAAAGCTAAGGAATCAGCAGGTTCTTCAAGAGGGCTGTACCTGGAAAACTGTAACAACAGCAGCAGCTCACTAAATTCAGAACCAGAAACCCAGCAGTGGGGCAGCTATCTTCAGAACTTCTATGGGTGAGAGGAGAGCCCCCCCTGCCTAACAAAGACCACAGCTACTACTCAGGTCTATACACCTGAGGTGAGCAGTGGCAATTCCTGCGAAACACTGACCATACAGTGACCACACCCAAAAAGCAGAGGAGGCCTCCTTCAGGAAAAATCATCTTCTCCCCAAGGGGATTCTCCCTACCTCAGGACTCCAGAAAGCACAGAAACTAACAGTCAACACCTAAAACAGCCCAATGGGTAGAGGTCAGCGTAAAAGCTCAACCAACAAAAGACAGAGCAATATGGCATCTCCAGAACCCAGCCATACAGGGGCGAGCAGCCCTGGACAACACAGCATAATAGGAAAACAAGAAGATGACCTTACATCTATGCTGATGAAGAACATAATAGAGGAAACAAATAAAATACATAAAGAATTAGAAGATAAAACTAAACAGATCATGACTATCCATAAAGAAATGGAGGAAGTTAAAGACAAACAGATTATGGCCATCCGTGAAGAAATACGGGAAGATGCAGCCAGTTTGTGGCCTTCAGAGAAGAAATAATTAAATCACTGAAAGACATAAAAGAAACAGAGTTGAAGGAACTAAAAAACAAACAAACAAACAAAACAGGAAAATACAATCAGAGAGGTGAAGGAAGTAAACAAAACAACTCAAGACCTGAAGATAGAACTAGAAAAATTAAAGAAAACAATAATGGAGGAAATAAAGGAGAAGAAGAATTTAGGGAAGAAAACAGGAACTACAGAGGTAAGTATAACCAACAAACTACAGAGATGGAAGAAAGAATCTCAGGTGTAGAAGATACAATGGAAGAAATCGATGTATTTGTCAAAGAAAATGTTAAATCCAAAAAGTTCCTGACACAGACCGTCCAAGAAATCCAAGACAATATGAAAAGACAAAAACTAAGAATAATAGGAATAGAGAAAAAAGAAGACTCCCTTCTCCAAGGCCCAGAAAATATTTTCAACAAAATCATCGAAGAAAATTTTCCCAAGTTAAAGTAGAGACCAATAAGAATACATGAAGCCTACAGAACACCCAACAAATTTGACCAGAAAAGAAAATCCTCCTGCTACATAATAATCAAAACAGTAAGTATACAGAACAAAGAAAAAATACTAAAAGCTGCAAGGGAAAAAGGCCAAGTAACATATAATGGCAAACCCATTAGAATCACACCTGACTTTTCAACAGAGACTATGAAAGCCAGGAGGGCTTGGACGGATATCACGCAGAACCTAAGAGAACACAGATGTCAACCCAGGCTACTATACCCTGCAAAACTCTCAGTCCTCATAGATGGAGAAAACAAGATATTCAATGACAAAAACAAATTTTAACAATACCTACACACAAATCCAGCATTACAGAAGACACTGGAAGGGAAAATACAGCCCAAGAAAATTAACTACTTTCAAGAAAACACAGGAAATAATTAACCTTACTACAGTAAAACAAAAAGCAACCAAGCACACAACCTGATGAACACAGCCAACATCAAAATCAAAGGATCTAGCAGCCACTGGTCATTAATCTCTCTCAACATCAATGGACTCAATTCTCCAGTAAAAAGACACAGATTAACAGAATGGATACGTAAACAAAACCCAGCAATCTGTTGCATACAAGAAACACACCTAAGGCACAAAGATAGACATTACCTGAGGGTAAAGGGTTGGAAGACGACTTTCCAAGCAAATGGACCCAAGAAGCAAGCAGAAGTAGCCATTCTAATATCTGATAAAATAGACTTTCAACCAAAATTAATCAAAAGAGATGGGGAAGGACACTTCATACTCATCAAGGGAAAATTCCACCAGGAAGACATCACAATCCTGAACATCTATGCCCCAAATACAAGAGCACCCACATTTGTAAAAGAAACATTGACAAAATTTAAACCACATATAGATCTCAACACATTAATAGTGGGAGACTTCAACACCCCACTCTCAACAAAATACAGGTCAACAAAACAGAAATTAAAACAAAGAAACAACGTCGCTAACAGAAGTCATGGATCAAATGGACCTAACAGACATTTACAGAACCTTACACCCAAACACAAAAGAATTTACCTTCTTCTCAGCACCTCATGGAACCTTCTCCAAAATACACCATATAGTTGGTCAAAAAGCAAGCCTCAACAGATACAAGAAGACTGAAATAATCCCTTGTATCTTGTCTGATCACCATGGAATAAAGCTGGACTTCAACAACAACAGAAATAGCAAAAAGCCTACACACACATGGAAACTGAACAACTTGTTACTAACTGACAGCTGGGTCACGGAAGAAATAAAGAAAGAAATTAAAGTCTTCCTAGAACTCAATGAAAATGAAGACACAACATACCCAAACTTGTGGGACACAATGAAGGCAGTGCTAAGAGGAAAGTTCATAGCACTAAGTGCCTTCAAGAAGAAATTCGAGACAGCTCATTCAAGCAACTTAATGGCCCACTTAAAAACCCTAGAAAAAGAAGAAGCAGACACACCAAAAAGGAGTAGATGGCTGGAAATAATCAAACTCAGGGCTGAAATCAATCAATTGGAAACAAATAAAACAATTCAAAGAATCAATGAAACCAAGAGCTGGTTCTTTGAGAAGATCAACAAGGTAGACAAACCCTTAGCCAAGCTAACTAAAAGGCAGAGAGACACCACCCAAATCAACAAAATCAGAAATGAAAAGGGGGACATAACTACAGACACTGAGGAAATCCAAACAATCCTTAGGACTTACTTCAAAAGCCTATACTGAACAAAATTTGAAAACCTAAATGAAATGGACAATTTTCTTGATCGATTTGACTTACCAAAGCTGAATCAGGACCAGGTAAATCAATTAAATAGTCCTATATCCCCCAAAGATATAGAAGCGGTCATCAAAAGTCTACCATCCAAAAAAAGCCCAGGACCTGATGGTTTCAGCGCAGAATTCTACCAGACCTTCAAAGAAGAGCTAACTCCAATTCTCCTCAAACTATTCCACAAAATAGAAACAGAAGGAACATTACCAAACTCATTCTATGAAGCCACAGTCACCTTCGTACCTAAACCTCACAAAGACTCAACAAAGAAAGAGAATTTCAGGCCAATCTCTCTTATGAACATTGATGCAAAAATACTCAACAAAATACTTGCAAACCAAATCCAAGAACACATCAAAGATATCATCCACTATGACCAAGTAGGCTTCATCCCAGGTATGCAGGGGTGGTTCAATATACAGAAATCCATCAACGTAATCTACCATATTAACAAACTGAAAGAAAAAAAACCACATGATAATCTCCCTAGATGCTGAAAAAGCATTTGACAAAATCCAACATCCATTCATGTTTAAAGTATTGGAAAGATCAGGGATACAAGGCACATATCTAAACATAGTAAAGGCGATAGACAGCAAGCCTATAGCCAACATCAAACTAAACGGAGAGAAATTTAAAGCAATCCCATTGAAATCAGGGACAAGACAAGGCTGCCCACTCTATCCATATCTCTTCAACATAGTGTTGGAAGTCCTTGCTAGAGCAATAAGACACTTGAAGGAGATGAAGGGGATACAGATTGGAAACGAAGAAGTCAAATTATCACAATTTGCAGATGATATGATAGTATACGTGAGTGACCCCCAAAACTCTACCAGGGACCTACTACAGCTGATAAACACCTTCAGCAAAATGGCCAGATACAAAATTAACTAAAAAAATCAGTAGCCCTCTTGTACACAAAAGACAGAAAGGCTGAGAATGAAATTAGGGAAACAACACCCTTCACAATAGCCAAACAGGACATAAAGTACCTTGGTGTGACCCTAGGTAAGTCAAATATTTATTTTTATATATATACTTTTTTTATTACTTACACTTTATTCATTTTGTATCCCCCCTAAACTCCTCCCTCCTCCCCTCCCGATCCCACCCTCCCTCCCCTTTTTGCATGCATGCCACTCCCCAAGTCCACTGATAGGGGAGGTTCTCCTCTTCTTTCTGATCTTAGTCTATCAGTTCTCATCAAAAGTGGCTGCATATTCCTCTACTGTGGCCTGGTAAGGCTGCTCCCCCCTCAGGGGGAGGTGATCAACGAGCAGGCCAATCAGATTATGTCAGAGGCAGTCCCTCTTCCCATTACTATGTAACCCACTTGGACACTGAACTGCCATGGGCTACATCTGTGCAGGGGTTCTAGGTTATCTCCAGGAATAGTCCTTGGTTGGAGTATGAGTCTCTGGGAAGTTCCCTGTGTTCAAATTATCTTGTTCTGTTGCTCTCCTCGTGGAGTTTCCCTCTCCTCCAGTTCTTACTATTTCCCACTTCTTACATAAAATTCCATTCACTTTGTCTGTCAGTTGTCCATCAGGCTCAGCATCTGCTTTGACAGTCTATACTGTAGAGGCTTTCAGAGGCCCTCTGTGGCAGATTCCAAGGTTGTTTCATGTTTTCTTCTGGCTTTCAGAGGCCCTCTGTAGCAGATTCCGAGGTGTTTCCTATTTTCTTTTTCTTCTGGTGTCCATCCTCTTTGCCTTTCAGGATGGGGATTGAGCATTTTAGTTAGGGTCCTCTCTTTTGCTTAGTTTGTTTAGATGTACAGATTTTAGTGGGTTTATTCTATGTTGTATGTTTATATGAGTGAGTATATACCATGCGTGTCTTTTTGCTTCTGGGACAACTCACTCAGGATGATCCTTTCCAGGTCCCACCATTTACCTGCAAATTTCATGATTTCCTTATTTTTCCTTGCTGAGTAATACTCCATTGTATAGATGTACCACAGTTTCTGCATCCATTCTTCAGTAAGAAGATATCAGAAGATGGGAAGATCTCCCATGCTCATGGCTTGGCAGGATAAACATAATGGCCATCTTACCAAAAGCAATCTACAGATTCAATGCAATTCCCATCAAAATACCAACTCAATCCTTTATAGACTTGGAACGAACAATTCTCAACTTCATGTGGAATAACAAAAACCCCATAATTGCCAAAAAAATTCTCTATAATAAAAGATCTTCTGGAAACATCTCCATCCCTGATCTCAAGCTGTACTATAGAGCAACAGTAATAAAAACTAGATGATACTGGCATAGAAATCGACCGGTGGATCAATGGAATCAAATAGGATACCCTGAAATAAAGCCACACACTTATGGACACCTGATCTTCGACAAAGATGCCAAAACCATACAATGGAAAAAAGATACACTGAAATTTCATCTTACCCTAACAGAATGGCTAAGATAAAAAAAAAAAGTGCTAATAAAGGTTGGTGTGGATGTGGCAGAAAAGGAACACCTGTGTACTGTGTGCCTATTGCTGAAAACACCACATATTTCAATCACAGAACACAGAGAAACAGAGAAATCATGTTGGCACTGACCTGTGAACCCCATGAGCTACAATAACAACCGGCCTGACAGACAGACATACCCAATGAAGCAATAGTAGCAAGGATGCCAGGGGAGGACACAATCATTTTATGATTGGATTTGAGGCTTGTTACACAATATAAAGCTGTATCTGGTACCATTATTAGATCAAACAGCTACAGTTAGACAAATCATAGATCCTAAGAGAGAATATTTTTCTGCCTAACGGACATAGTAGTAAACCATTTCCTAATTACTTACCAGTATACTCCTAGATTAAGGCATCTTCTCAAACAAGCTTCTGGTTACAATAGATAATCAATAACAAGAGCTACAACTGGCCAAGGTACAGAGAACAAGAGACCACAGAATGTACAGCCCTGAACGGAACACATGTACTGATTCTTCCCAGTAAAGGCTCAAGAATCATGGTGGAGGAGGAAAGAACATAAGAGCAGTAGGTAACTACAAAGAAAGAAAATCTCAGAGACATGGTAGGAAAGTTGCACATATGAACTCAGGGAAGTTGTGATTCAACACACAAGATTTGTATGTTTCAAAACCAGACCAAATCCTAGCACAGTGTTGGGCATGAAAGTCCACCTGTAACCAAAGAACTATTGGTACCTCTTAGGTACTAGAAGAGGAAGGGTCAGTTGCCCCTTCCCTCACTCCCACCCAATCCCACCCTTCCTTCTTCACACATCTCCTCCCATGACCCTCCCCAAGTCCACTGATAGGGGAGGTCCTCCTCCCCTTCCATGTGACCCTAGCTTATCAGGTCTCTACAGGACTAGCTGTATTGTCCTCCTCTGTGTCCTTGTAAGGTTGTTTCTCCTCAGGGGAAGTGATCAAAGAGCCAGCCACTGAGTTCATGCCAGAGACAGTCCCTGTTCCTCTAAATAGAGAACCCACTTGGACAGTGAGCTGCCATGGGCTACATAAGAGTAGTGGTTCTAGGTTATATCCATGAATGGTCCTTGGTTGAATATCAGTCTCAAAAAAGACTCCTGTGCCCAGATTTTTTTGGTTTCTGTTGCTCTCTTTGTTCCTGTCCTCTCTAGGTCTTACCATCTCTCCGTTCTTTCATAACATTACCTGCATACTGTCCAAAGTTTGGTTATGAGTCTTTTTTTAATTTATTTTTCTCATTAGTTACATTTTGTTAATTCTGTATCCCTCATTCCCTCCCCAGTCCCACCCTCCCTCCCTCATCTCCTCCCTGCCCCTTTACAAGTCCACTGAGAGGGGAGGACCTCCTCCCCTTTCATATGACTCCGTTTTGTCCGGTATTTTCAGGACTAGCTGCAAAGTCCTCCTCTGTGGCCTAACAGTACTGCTCCTCCCTTGGGAGGTGGGGAGGTCAAAGAGCCAGTCATTGAGTTCCTGTTAGAAATAGTCCTTGTTCCCCTTACTATGGGAAACCAATTGATTACTGAGCTATCACGGGTCACATCCAAGCAGAGGTTCTAGGTTTTATCCTCTCATGGTCTTTGGTTGAGTATCCATCTCAGAAAAGACCCTATGCCCAGATATGTTTGCTCCTATCCTTTCCACATCAAACTCCCCTTCTTTCATATGATTCCCTGCACTCTGCCGAGGGTTTGGTTATGAGTCTTAGTATCTACTTTGGAACACTGCTAGGTAGAGTCTTTCAGATGCCTTCTGCGGTAGACTCCTGTCATACGTTCAATGCATATCCCATTTGTCTTTCTAAATGAGGATTGATTATCATACCCTGTGTCTGCTTTCTTGATTAACTTCTTCAGGTGTATAGATTTCATTATGTTTAACATATCTTTTAGGTCTATATAAGTGAGTATATTCCATGTTTGTCTTTCTCCTTCTGGGATACTTCACTCAGAATGATCTTTTCTAGATCCCACCATTTGCCTGCAAATTTCATGATTTCCTCTTTTTTGATTGCTGAGTAGTATTCCATTGTGTAAAAATACCACAATTTCTGTACCCATTCCTCCACCGATGAACATCTGGGTTGTTTCCAGGTTCTGGCTATTACAAATAAAGCTGTTGCAAACATGGTTGAGCAAATGTCCTTATTGTGTACTTGAGCAAATTTTGGGTATATGCCCAGCAGTGGTATAGCTGGTCTTGAGGAAGCACTATTCCTAGTTGTCTGAGAAAGCACCAGATTGACTTCCAAAGTGGTTGAACCAGTTTACATTCCCACCAGCAATGGAGGAGGGTTCCCCTTTCTCCACAACCTCTCCGGCATGTGTTGTCACTTGAGTTTTTCATCTTGGCCATTCTGATGGGTGTAAGGTGAAATCTCAGGGTCGTTTTGATTTGCATTTCCATGGTACCTAATGAGGTTGAGCATTTCTTTAAGTGTTTCTCTGCCATTCAATATTCCTCTACAGAGAGTTCTCTGTTTAGCTCTGTTCCCCATTTTTTAAGTGGATTACTTGGTTTGCTGCTTTTCAGCTTCTTTAGTTCTTTGTATATACTGGATATTATCCCTCTGTCAGATAAAGGGTTGGTGAAGATTCTTTCCCCATCTGTGGGCAGTTGTTTTGTTTTGATGAGGTGTCCTTTGCTTTACAGAAGCTTTTCAGTTTTATGAGGTCCCATTTATTGATTGTTGCTCTTAAAGCTTGTGCTGTTGGAGTTCTGTTCAGGAAGTTGTCTCCTGTGCCAATGAGTTCTAGGCTGTTCCCCACTTTTTCTTCTAACAGATTTAGCGTATCTGGTTTTATGTTGAGGTCTTTGATCCACTTAGACTTTAGTTTTGTGCAGGGTGATAAATGTGGATCTATTTTCATTTTTCTGCATGTAGACATCCAATTAGACCAGCACCATCTGTTGAAGATGCTATCTTTTTTCCATTGAATGGTTTTGGCTGCTTTGTCAAAAATCGAGTATTCATAGGTACATGGGTTTATTTCTGGGTCTTCTATTCGGTTCCATTGATCCTCCTTTCTATTTCTATGCCAATACCATGCAGTTTTTATTATTATTGCTCTGTAGTACAGCATGAGATCAGGGATGGAGATACCTCCAGATGATCTGTTGTTGTACAGGGTTGTTTTGGAGATTCTGGGTTTTTTGTTTCTCCATATGAAGCTGAGAATATTTTTTTCAAGGTCTGAAAAGAATTGAGTTAGTATTTTGATGGGAATTGCATTGAATCGGTAGATTGCTTTTGGCAGGATGGCCATTTTCACAATGTTAATCCTACCAATCCATGAGCATGCGAGATCTTTCCATCTTCTGAGATCTTCTTCAATTTCTTTCTTCAGAGACTTGAAGTTTTTCTCAAGTCTTTCACTTGCTTAGTTAGAGTCACCCCAAGGTACTTTATGTTATTAGTGGCTATTGTGAAGGGTGTTGTTTCCCTAATTTCTTTCTCAGCCCTTTTGTCTTTTGTGTACAGGAGTGCTTCTGATTTTTTTTGAGTTGATTTTGTACCCTGCCACTTTGCTGAAGGTGTTTATCAGCTGAAGGAGTTCTCTGGTTGAATTTTTGGGGTCACTCATGTATACTATCATATCATCTGCGAATAGTGACACTTTGACCTCTTTCTTTCCAATTTGTATCCCCTTGATCTCCTTTAGTTGTCTTATTGCTCTGGCTAGGACTTCAAGTACTATGTTGAAGAGATATGGAGAGAGTGGGCAGCTTTGTCTTGTCTCTGATTTCAGTGGGATTGATTTAAGTTTCTCTCCATTGAGTTTGATGTTGGCTGTAGGCTTGCTGTATATTGCCTTTACTATGTTTAAGTATGTGCCATGTATTCCTGATCTCTCCGAGACTTTAAACATGAATGGGTGTTGGACTTTGTCAAATGCTTTTTTGGCGTCCAAGGAGATGATCATGTGGTTTTTTTCCTTCAGTTTGTTTATGTGGTGGATTACATTGATGGATTTCCGTATGTTGAACCACCCTTGCATGCCTGGGATGAAGCCTACTTGGTCATGGTGGATGATATCTTTGATGTGTTCTTGGATTCGGTTTGCAAGTATTTTATTGAGTATTTTTGCATCAATATTCATAAAAGAGATAGGTCTGAAGTTCTCTTTTTTGTTGGGTCTTTGTGTGGTTTGGGTATCATAGAATGTGTGGCTTCATAGAATGAGTTTGGTAATGTTCCTTCTGTTTCTATTTTGTGGAATAGTTTGAGGAGAATTGGTATTAGCACTTCTTTGAAAGTCTGGTAGAATTCTGCACTGAAACCATCGGGCCCAGGGCTTTTTTTGGAGGGGAGACTGTTAATGACTGCTTCATTTTCCTTGGGGGATATAGGGTTATTCAGTCTTTCTACCTGATCTTGACTTGATGTTGTTAGATGGAATCTATCAAGAAAATTGTCCATTTCATTTAGATTTTCAAATTTTGTGGTGGATAGGCTTTTGTAGTATGACCTAATGAATGTTTGGATTTCTTCATTGTCTGTAGTTATGTCCCCCTTTTCATTTCTGATTTTGCTGATTTGGATAGATCCTCTCTGCTTTTTAGTTAGCTTGGCTAAGCGTTTGTCTATCTTGTTGATTTTCTCAAAGAACCAGCTTTTTGTTTCATTGATTCTTTGAATAGTTTTATTTGTTTCTAATTGATTGATTTCAGCCCTGAGTTTTATTATTTACAGCCTTCTCCTCCTGTTGGGTGTATCTGCTTCTTTTTTTTCTAGGGTTTTCAGTTGGGCCATTAAGTTACTTGTATGTGATGCCTTCTTCTTGAAGGCACTTAAATTTTTCTCTGAGCACTGCTTTCAATGTGTCCCATAAATTTGGGTATGTTGTGCCTTCATTTTCATTGAGTTCTAGGAAGACTTTAATTTCTTTCCTTATTTCTTCCTTAACCCAGCTGTCATTGAGTAATAAGTTGTTCAGTTTCCATGTGTGTGTAGGTTTTTGGTTATTTACATTGTTGTTGATGTCCAGCTTTATTCCATGGTGGTCCGAAAGAATACACGGGATTATCTCAATCTTTTTATATCTGTTGAGGCTTGCTTTGTGACCAACTATATGGTCTATTTTGGAGAAAGTTCCATGCGGTGCTGAAAAGAAGGTATACTCTTCTGAGTTTGGGTAGAATGATCTGTAGACATCTCTTAGGTCCATTTGATTTAGGGACTCTGTAAGTGCTTTTATTTCCCTATTTGGTTTCTGTCTAGTTGATCTGTCCCTTGGTGAGAGTGGGGTGTTGAAGTCACCCACTATTAGGGTATTGCGATCAATGTGTGGTTTAAGCTTTAATAATGTTTCATTTATGAATGTAGGTGCTCTTGTATTTGGGGCATAGATGTTTAGGATTGTGATGTCTTCTTGGTGAATTTTTCCTTTTATGAGAATGTAGTGCCCCTCTATGTCTTTTTTGATTAGTTTTTGTTGAAAATCTATTTTATTAGATATTAGGATAGCCACTCCTGCTTGTTTTTTGGGTCCATTTGCTTGAAAAACTGTATTCCAGCCTTTTACTCTGAGGTAATGTTTATCTTTGTTGCATAGGTGTGTTTCTTGGATGCAGCAGAATGTTGGTTCCTGTTTCCGCACCCATTCTGTTAGTCTGTGTCTTTTTATTTGAGAGTTGAGTCCATTGATGTTGATAGATAATAATGACCATTGCATGTTATTTCCTATTATTGTGGAGTTGGCGATGTTACTGTGAATCATTGCTTGTTTGCTTTTGATTTTTGTTGGGTATTATCTTTACCCTATGTTTTCTTGGGTGTATTTGTTTTCATTGGATTGGAATTTTCCTTCTAGTATCTTCTGTAGGGCTGGGTTGCTGTTCAAATATTGCTTAAATTTAGTTTTGTCGCGGAATATTTTATTTTCTCCATCTATGTTTATTGAAAGCTTTGCTGGGTAAAGTAGTTTAGGTTGACATCTGTGGTCCCTTAGGGCCTGCATGATATCTCCCCAGGCCCTTCTGGCTTTCATAGTTTCTGATGAGAAGTCCGGTTTGATTCTGATAGGTTTGCCTTTATATACTTGGCCTTTTTCCCTTGCTGCTTTTAGTATCTTTTCTTTGTTCTGTAGATTAAGTGTTTTGACTATGATGTGGCGTGAGGAGTTTCTTCTCTGGTCTAGTCTATTTGGTGTTCTGTAGGCCTCTTGTATGTTTGTGAACATCTTTCTTTAGTTTGGGAAAATTTTCTTCTATGATTTTCTTGAAAATATTTTCTGGACCTCGTAGCCTGGACTCCTCTTCTTCTTCAATTCCTATTATTCTTAGATTTTGCCTTTTCATGGCGTCCTTGATTTCTTGGATGGTTTGTGTTTGAGATTTTTCTGATTTTGTTTTTGCTTTGAGAGAAGTATCAATTTCTGTGAGTGTATCTTCAGCACCCAAGATTCTCTCTTCCGTCTCTTGTATTCTATTAGTGATGCTTACCTTTGTGATTCCTTCTCTTTTCTCTAAGTTCTTCAGTTCCAGGGTTTTCTCGGTTTGTGTTTTCTTTATTGATTCTAATTCTGTTTTCATGTCTTGCAACATTTCCTTTATCTGTTTGAGTGTGGATTCCTGTGTCTCCAAGATGGTCTCTATTTTTTTGTTTGTTTCCTCTCTTAGTGCCTGTGCTTCTGCCTCCAATTGTTTGGCTATATTTGCATGTATTTCTTTAAGAGCTTCTTCGTTCACTTCATTTTTCTTTGTTTCTATTTGGGAGGCCAAATCTTTAAGGGATTTTTTTGTATCCTCTTTAACTGTTTGAATCTCTATGACTATTTCTCTGGTTTCCTCTTTATGTGCCTCAATTAACTGAAAAATCACAGCTTTAAAATCATTTTCTTGTGTTTCTGCTGAGTTGGAGTGTCCAATAATTTTGGAGGTTGCCGGTGAAGCCATGATATCTTGATTTGCGTTGGTTGTGTTCTTTTGCCGACCTCTGGCCATTTGGTTATCCGTAGTGTTCACTGTCTGTTCCTGGATTCTGCAGGTCAGACTGGTTTTTCCCTGGCATCTGGAGAATTCTTCAGGAAAATGGGTGAGGTCTAGTGGTTTCAGTGTGTGCGTTGGTTATTCAGCTATACCTATAGAAGGAAAGTTCGCAGGCGCAGAAGGACAAATGCGGGATAGCATGTGTTTGAGCGTGTGCTTGTGGGTGTGTCCTAAGGGACAGGGTGTTGGTGAATGAAGAGGCCTTCAGTGTGTGAGAGGGGTGCCCTGCAGGCACTGAAGTTGTTGCAGATGCTAAGGGATTGCAGGCACTAAGGGATCGCAAGCACATTGAAGAATGTGCACACGTATTGATTTTACAAGTCTGCTGGTCTTTGGTGTCTATTCAGCTGGTTTTCTGCCACTGAGGGGTTGGATGGCCCATACAATCACTGGCTGGGCAGCTCTGTGTATTCTGTGCTGCCACTTGCAGACTTGGGGCCTGGGAAGGGTTGTACTGTGGATCTGAGTCTCTGTGGCTAACACTGTATTGGGCGTACGCTCTGGGGGGGTGGCGTTTTGGTGGTGCGTGCACTCCTGCAGAGCCGGGTGGTGGTGGTAGTGGGTGGGGGGGTGTTCCGAGGGTCAAGAGTTTGGCGAGAGGGCCCTAGGTGGTGTGTGTTCTGTTCTGAGTGGTGGCGTTCAGCAGGTCCTTACTACTCTCCGCTGCGGCTGCGGAATCTGGAGCCCTGCCTCCCTGCCTCCAACTGTCTTGGGTCCCAAACACTGAGCTTTGAGGCTTTGGTATCCAGGAAGAATTGTATTGTGGATCTGGGTCTCTGTGGTTAGCACTCAGTGGTTGGAGCTCTGTGAGGAGCCTGTGCTCCTCCTGTGAGAAGGTTTCTGGGGTTATTGCACTCTGGCCGCTTGGGACGTGAGCTCCACTGCACTTCCCGCTGCGGTCTAGCTTGTGGATTGCGTCAGCGGGATGGGGGAGGGGACACTCCGCGGGTCCGGAGGGCCCTGAGTGGGACGTGTGTCCAAGGAGGGGATGGGTGTTCAATGGGTGGTTACAGTAGCCCGCAGCTGTAAGGGGCTCGGAGCACTGTCTCTGCTGCCTTGATCTCCCGGATGTGAGCTTTGCACTCAGCTGCCTGGTGCTGTGTGCAGGTTTCCTCTCGGGAGGCCCGGACAAGGGAAGCGCCCTATCTCCTAGTCCGCGCCAGATCTAAATCTACTAGCATTCCACGCTTCTGTGGTGGCCCCTCTCCTTTAGAAAGCCCAAAAGTCCAAATTCTAGCTTCGATTGACTCTCCACTCACCAATTCCGGAGATTCATGTCTTCTGCCTCTCCAAAACGGTGCGCTCTGCTCGCCACCATCTTGGAGTCTTGGTTATGAGTCTTATCATCTGCTTTGATACACTGTTGGATGGAGTCTTTCAGAGTCCCTCTGTGTTAGGCTCCTGTCCTGTTCCCTGTTTTATCCTTTGTTCAATGTCCATCCCATTTGTCTTTCTGAGTGAGAAGAGGGTCCTCCTTCTTGCTTAGCTTCTTTAGGTGTACAGATTTTATTACATTTATCCTATAACCACTTATAAGTGAGTATATACCATGTGTGTCTTTCTGCTTCTGTAATACCTCAGTCAGGATGATCTTTTCTATATCCCACATTTGCCTGCAAATTTCATGATTTCCTCCACTGAGGGACATCTGGGTTATTTCCAGGTTCTGGATATAAAAAATAAAGCTGCTACAAACATGGTTCGTAAATGTCCCTGTTGTATACTTGAGCATATTTTGGATATATGCCTAGAAGTGCTATATTGGATCTTGAGGAAGTGCAATTCCTAATTTTCTGAGAAAGCGCCAGATTTATTTCCAAAGTGGTTGTATAAGTTTACATTTCCTCCAGCAATGGTGGAAGGTTCCCCTTTCTCCACATCCTCTCCAGCATGCATTGGCACTTGAGATTTTTATCTTAGCCATTCTGATGGGTGTAAGGTGAAATCTCAGGGTTGTTTTGATTTCTATTTTTGTTTATTGTTTTAAGAAATCCCCAGACTGGTTTCTATAGTGGATGCACTAATCTACTATTCCACTTAAAGGGTTCTTTTCCCCCCACTTTCTCACCATTTATTTTTAATTTTATTCCTGATGATATCCATTCTGACTGGAGTGAGATGAAATGCCCAAGTAACTTTAATCTCTTTTTTACTACAGAGGCTAAGCATGCTATTCACCATTGCTCATGTTCATTAGTTGGTTCTGTGGACTCCTCCAGTTTTTTCATTCCTTCCTCCATTATGTTTGCTTACATTGTGAACATAAACAACACAACTCTCATCAAAAGGGGACAAAACTTTATTCTGGAGCCAAATATTTGTGAAAATAGCCCAGGAACTCAGAGTTGTGTAGTTGGAATTTTATGTCCCAAAACTGTAACAGTTTCATGATAACAGGAATAATCAAATTACAAACCATCATGTTTTTCAAATAGAAAAAATATAACAATATGAGTGATTGCAACTGAGAAAATGCCACACAGAGAATACTATCAGAAGATTTGTATCTAAGGATTGTAGGCAGAAAAAAGAATCAAATTATGATATGAAAGTATTGTTTATGTTCTCACAGGGGAACACTCCTCTGTGAAAACAAAACTGACCTGAAAAGAAAAAGATGAATTTTAACTATTGAAAGTGCATTCACCAGTTGTGGGTGGTATAGTTAAATATGCAAATTTAAGAGGAACAGAAAGAATAATAAATAATTATAAACTTGGACTGGAGAGATGGCTTAGTGGTTAAGAGCACTTACTACTCTTGCAGGGGACTGAGTTTGATTCTCAGCTCCCATGTTAAGCTGCTCACAACTGCTTGTAACTGTGACTTCAGAGAACCTGATGTCTCTGGCCTCTGTGGGCACCTTCACTCACATGTACACACTAACCCAAACACATCATTAAAAATAAATAAATCTTAATGCAAAAGGATGAACAAGAGTATAGTAAGGAATATTAATTTTCTACCTCACTGAATCTCAACTTCAGAAACTCCCAAGAGCCAGCCACGTGCCTTGGAATTGGCAGTGAAAAGTCTCAAAGCATTGTTACCACCTTACATTAGGCCCCTTACATTAGGCCCATCCTCATCCTGACTTACAGAAAGAATCCTCTTTTTTCTGATTATTTTCTCAGTCATAGTCACCCATTTTATTTAAGTATTTGTGATTCACCATGTTTGTGTTCATTTTATCATAGCATTATCGTGCAAGCTGCATGTAGTTATGATTGACCTTTCTACCTAGAATTTCTAGTTAATTATCATCATTGATTGTTTCAGTTCTTTGTCAGCACTGAGTTACACTGATTATTGCAGGGGATTCTAGATATTTTAAGGTCACCAAACTAGACTTTAGCACAATCTGTCCACAAGAGGTCAGTGTAACCTGTGAAAAGGGGAAAGAAACAGTGCATCACAAACTTAAAAGATGACCAAGTGTAGTCAAGGTTTTTACTGATACATTAATGCTGTTAAAATAAAATTATGTGTTACATTTTCTTTCTTTACTTTACTTTTATGTTACCTTTCTTCATGGTGGGGTAAGTATGCACCACATATAAGTATAATCAGTTTAACAAAAATAATCACTGTGTATTTCTTCTCTGGCCATTATCATAGTACCATAACTAGTTTTATTGTCCATAATTTACAATTCATCACACATATGAATATATTCAAATGGATACCATTTTTAAAGGAACAATGGGCACTTAGTCTTATTGAACTTCTCAAATGAACAAGCTGGTGTTTTAATGAATTTAATGTTACGTGAAAATAACGTTCCTATGTCAGCCCTAAATAAACTATGAGTAAATACTTAATTAGAATTGTACATTTATTGAAAATATTTTCTTTTTTATGTTTTACAATTTATTTACTTTGTATCCAAATTGTAGCCCCCTCCCTCATCTCTTCCCAGTCCCACCCTCCTCCCTTACTCTTTCTCCCTACCCCTCTCCCCTAGTCCAATGGGGGAGGCCTACCATTTGACCCTAGCTTATTGAGAGTCATCATGACTGCATGGGTCCTCTTTCTCTGTGGCCTGGCAAGGCTGCCCCACCAGGGTGAAGTGATCAAAGAGCAGACAACCAAGTTCATGTCAGAGACAGCCCCTGCACCCCTCACTAGGGAACCCACGTTGAGACTGAGCTGCCTATCAGCTACATCTGAGCAGGGGGTCTAGGTTTTCTCCATACATGGTCCTTGGTTGGTGCATCACTGTCTGTAGGTTCCCCCTAGTACCAGATTTGTTGGCTTTATTGGTCTTCTCGTGGAGCTACTGTCCCCTCTGGGTCCTTTTATCCCCCTTCTTCCATAAGACTTTCTGCACTGTGTCCAAAGTTTGGCTGTGAGTCTCAGCACCTGCTTCAATCCCCTGCTGAGTGGAGAGGACATTTATGATAGCTCCCATCTTGTTTCCTCTCCTCTACCACTTACAGTGTCTATCCTGTTTACCCTTGTGAGTGAGAATTAAGCATCCTCCACCATAAAACAAGGACATCTGTTCAACTGCCACGGACCAGCCCAGTCAGGTTCCCTTCGTCCACGGGAGAATCAGGGTTTGGATATCAGGAAGGCACAGTTTCAGGCGAATGACAGTCAGAGACACCGAGATGGTTTTGACCCTGCTTTAATTTTACTGAAGTCAGGCTAACAATTTTATAGTGATTTCATAAGGAAGCACCTTAAAGTTGGCATGTTTTCCAGAACATTCAAACTTTTACCAAATATACAAAGTTTATGTTTTAACTCTCAAGTGTAGCAAGCGTAAAGCAGTGCCCACAAGAAATCTCAGCCTAGAAACTTTCTGATCAATGCAAACAAGAAACAAAAACCTCAAATTGTGGTTTCATTATCACTGACTAGTGAAGGGAAAAGTCAGGAGCTGTAATAGTCCTCCAAGCCAAGTCAAATACCTGCCAAAGTCTTTTTCTACATTAAAGTCTAAATACACCTTGGTCAACCATCCTCCCATATGTCTTGCTAAAGATTTATAACCTTCCTTAGAAACAAGACGCTAAAGGGAGGCATGCTCAAGCCTGCTGTACTTGCTTATGCTATTTTTTCCTAAAAAGAAGCCCATTATTTTTCACTATTCTTGTAATGCTTTCTAATAGTAAATCTGATTCATTACTTATTTTTCTTTTACTCTATTCTTGCTAAAGCTTTTATTAATCTATCAAAAATATATTTCCTTGAATAGTTAGTTGTGCTGTACCAGGAATCATAGAGAAAAATCAAAAGGCTCATTTAATCCTTCATCTGAAAAAGCAGGATTTTCAGAGTACATCTTTTTTGCATAGATGGCCTGGGGGAACATCCAGGGACTTCCAGGGAGCAGATTCCCGTAGGAAACGTGTCTCCTCGTTTTAGCAGCATAATTTTATGCTTATATAGCACATTTTTATGCTCATATAGACTCTTGAGTCAGAGTGGCACTCAACTATGTTCATAGCAGCTTTATTCATAATAGTTAGATCTGGAAACTACCCAGAAGTCCCTCAACCAAAGAATGGATACAGAAATTGTGGTATATTTACACAATGGAATACTGTTCAGCTGTTAAAAACAAGGAAATCATGAAATTTGTAGGCAAATGGATAGAACTAGAAAAGATCATCCTGAGTAAGGTTGCCCAGAAGCAGAAAGACACAAATGATATGTATTCATTTTAAGCAGATATTAGCCATGTAATACAGGATAGCCACACTAATAGGTTATTCCACTCTATATTATTTATCAGAATGTGTAATATGTGTGAAGACATACACTTCAAGGTTCAGTGTTTAAAAAGACCAATGTTTAGGTATTTTGGATATAAGTAACATTGTGAGAGACTTCACTTGATATTTAGCAAAGCAAAATTTTAAACAGAGAGAAAATTAAAAATTAAAGCAAATAGCATGATTTCAAAATTCTCATTCGGGGGAGATTCAATATGGCAGCAACTAGCATGCACCTTATCTGAGGGGCAAAGGACCTGAAATGCTGAAACTAGTGAAGGAGCTACTAAACCTAGAACAGAGTTATCTAGGCTTCCAGAGAGAAAGAGACTAACCATGAACTGAGTCCATCTAGAATCAGTTCACTGGCAGACTCCTCTGGGGACTTGATCTTTAAGCACTTCCCCGTATCCAACTCCCTATTCTTTCTGTGGAGGAGGCAGAGGAGGCAGCCAGCAGAATCCGCCACAGACCACACCGACCGTGCCCCAGAGACAGTGGCAGTCCATACCAAAGAAACCCTGGCTCAGGATCTGGATCTGAGAATACCCAACCCTTCCTGGCACTCCCCTGAGACTGCTACCATAAGCTTGCCCTGGTGGAGGTGAACAACAGAGAGGTGGTCCCCAGATTCCACCACAGTTCACAGCGCCTGCGCTCCAGTGCAGCCAGTGGCCCCTGGCTAAGAAACCCCAGACTTGGGACCTGGGACTGAGGTCACTCAACCTTTCCTGGCACTCCCCCAGGACCAGACACAATAAGTTCTAGCACTGGCAGCTCCTTGCAGAGAAACCCCGGTTCTGGATCTGAGACTGAGGACAATCTACCCTACCTGTTACTCCCCCTGGACTAGCCTCCATAAGCTCTAGTGCCAGGTGGCTTCTGGCAGAGATACCCGGGTCCAGGATCTCAGACTGAGGACACTCAACTCAACCCTTTCAGGTACTCAACTCAACCCTTTCAGGTATTCCCCCTGACCAGCTGCCATAAGTCTTCCCTGGTGGAGGGGAAGGACAGAGAGGTGGCCTGAAGATTCCACCACAGACCACAGTACCTGGACCCAAACCTCAGGATCTGGGACAGAGGAGATTCAGTCCCCACTCTCCCCACCTACCCCCATCCCAGCACTTCCTTAGAACCAGCCACCAAAATTATTCCTGGTGGAAGTGAAAGATACAGAAGGGGCCTGCAGAGTCTGCCACAGACCACACTGCCTGGGCCCCAGCATGGTCTGTGCCTAGCACAGCACACAGTGCAAGACCTGCTGCTACAGCACCACTGAGATGACTGTTAGCCTACAACAGCATTTGCACCAGAAGGATCAAATTGAAGAGTAGAGAGTAAGGGAAACCCCTGTGCTTTCCAACTCATCCTGCAAGGGAGTGAGTGTGCCTTCAAGGGAGTGTTTGAAGAGCCCCAAATCCAGGGCCCCTCTAAGAAAGTCACCAGACAACAGATCCTGAAGTACAGAATCTAGGAAGAAAGAGTGAGTGTTACAGATTAAGCAGATGGCCAGAGGCCAATGTAAGACACACCCAACAAAAATCAGGACATCATGGCTTCACCAGCAATCCCCCAAGTCAATGGACACTTCAATCCACTAGATATACAAGAAAACAACTTTAAAACTATGCTTTTCCAGCTATTAGAGGCTCATAAAGAGGAAATGAACAAATCTCTCAGAGAAATGGCCACATGAATTGAGGCAAACAAAGAGGAAATGAACAAAGTTCTCAAAGAAATAATCACACAAGTGGAGACAAAGAAAGAAGAAAGGAACAAAGCTCTCAAAGAAATACAGACAAATACAGTCAAACAAGTAGAGGCACACTTAGTGGCATATAGAGAGGAGTCAAACAAAAAAAAAAATAGAAGCCTTCATTGAAAAGCAGGATTCTACATTCAAACAGATGAAGGAAATGGTGCAAGACATGAAAACAGAATTAGAATCAATAAAGAATACACAAAAAGAGAAAAACCTGGAGCTGGAGAGCATAGAGAAAAGATTAGGAACTACAAAGGTAAGCATCACCAACAGAATACAAGAGATGGAGGAAAGAATCTCAGGTGCTGAGGATACATTTGCAGAAGTTGATACGTCTTTCAAAGAAAAAATAAAATGAGAAAAGTTCCAAATACAAAACATCCAAGAAATCAAAGACACCATGAAAAGAAAAAAGATCTAAGAATAATAGGAGTAAATGAAAAAGAAGACATCAGGTTCCAAGGTCCGGAAACTATTTTCAAAAAAAATCATAGAAGAAAATTTTCCCAACTTAAAGGAAGAGATGTCCATAAACATTCAAGAGGCCTACAAAACACTAAACAGACTAGACCAGAAAAGAAAATCCTGTCACATCATAGTCAAAACACTGCACCTATAGAACAAAGAAAAAATATTAAAAGCAGTAATGGAAAAAGGCCAAGTAACATATGAAGGCAGACCTATCAGAATCACACTAGATTTCTCAACAGAAACTATGAAAGCCAGAAGGGCCTGGGCAGAAGTCATGCAGACCTTAAGGGACCACAGATGCCAACCCAGACTACTATACCCAGCAAAACTTTCAATCATGTAGACAGAGAATTCAAAATATTCCATGACAAAACTAAATTTAAACAATATCTAGACAGTAACCCAGCCCTACAGAAGTTACTAGAAGAAAAATTCCAACCCAACAGAAACAACTACATTTAAGGAAACATAGAACATAGATAACCACACAACAAAAAAATCTAAAGAATACAAGCAATGAAACACAGCAACACTACCAACCCCACATCAAAAGAAAGTAACATTCATTGGTCACTAGTATCTATCAACAGCAATGGACTCAACTCTCCAATAAAAAGACACAAACTAACAGAATGGTTGTGGAAACAAGACTCAACATTCTGTTGCGTCCTAAAAAATACACCTATGCAACAAAGATAAACACTACCACAGATTAAAGGGCTGGAAAAATGATTTTCAAGCAAGTGGATCCAGAAAACAAGCTGGAGGAGCTATCCTAATAGCTAATAAAATAGATTTTTAACCAAAATTAATCAAAAAAGATGAGGAGGGGCACTACATTCTCATCAAAGGAAAAATCCATGAAGAGGACATCACAATTCTTGAACATCTATGACTGAAATACAAAAGTGCCTACATTCATAAATGAAACATTATTAAAGCTTAAATCACACATAGATCCTAATACCTTAATAGTTGGAGACTTCAACATCCCACACTCACCAAAGAACAAATCAACTAGATAGAAACCAAATAGGGAAATAAATGCATTTACAGAGTCTCTAAATCAAATCTTTTCACCCAAACTCAAGAGTATACCTTCTTTTCAGCACCTCATGGACCTTCTTCAAAATAGACCATATAGTTGGTCACAAAGCAAGCCTCAACAGATAAAAAAAGATTGAAATAATCCCTTATATTCTATCTGACCACCATGGACTAAAGCTGGACCTCAACAACAATGGAAGTAAAAGGCCTACACACACATGGAAACTGAACAACTTGCTACTCAATGACAGCTGGGTTAAGAAAAAAATAAAGAAATTAAAGTCTTCCTAGAATTCAATGAAAATGAAGGTACAACATACCATAATTTATGGGACACAATGAAAGCAGTGCTCAGAAGAAAATTCATAGCACCAAGTGCCTTCCAGAAGAAATTTGCAACATCACATACAAGCAACTTAATGGCCCACAATTGAAAACCCCAGAAAAAAAAAAAGAAGCAGATACATGAAAGAGGAGCAGACACCTGGAAATAATCAAACTCAGGGCTGAAATCAATCAATTAGAAACAAATAAAACTATTCAAAGAATCAATGAAACCAAGAGCTGTTTCTTTGAGAAAATCAACAAGATAGAAAGTCCCTTAGCTAAACTAACTAAAAGGCAGAGAGAATCTATCCAATTCAGTAAAATCAGAAATGAAGAGGCAGACATAACTACAGACACTGAGGAAATCCAAACAAGCATTAGGTTGTACTACAAAAGCCTATTTGCCACAAAATTTGAAAATCTAAATGAAATGGACAATTTTCTGGACAGAGTCCATCTACCAAAATTAAGTCAACTTGAGGTAGAAAGACTGAATATCCCCCAAGGAAATTGAAGCAGTCATGGACACTCTCCCCTCCAAAAAAAAAAAAGCCCTGGGCCCGATGGTTTCAGTGCCAAATTCTACCAGACCTTCAAAGAAGTGCTAATACCAATCCTCCTCAAATTATTCCACAAAATAGAAACAGAAGGAACATTACCAAACTCATTCTATGAAGCCACAATCACCTTGATACCTAAACCACACAAAGACCCAACAAAAAACAGAGATCTTCAGACCTATCTCTCTCATGAACATTAATGCAAAAATACTCAATAAAATACTTGCAAACCGAATCCAAGAACACATCAAAAATATCATCCACAATGATGAAGTAGGCTTTATCCCAAGCATGCAAGGGTGGTTCAATATATGGAAATCCATCAATGTAATCCACCGCATAAACAAACTGAAGGAGAAAAACCACATGATCATCTCCTTAGATGCCGAAAAAGCACTTAACAAAATCCAACACCCATTCATGTTTAAAGTCTTGGAGAGATCAGGGATACAAGGTAAATACCTAAGCATAGTAAAGATGATATACACCACGCCTATAGCCAACATCAACTCAATGGAGAGAAACTTAAATCAATCCCAGTGAAATCAGGGACAAGGCAAGGCTGACCAATCTCTCCATATCTCTTCAACATAGTACTTGAAGTCCTAGCTAGAGCAATAAGACAACTACAGAAAATCAAGGGGATACAAATCAGAAAGAAAGAAGTCAAAGTTTTACTATTCACAGATGATATGATAGGATACCTGAATGACCCAAAAATTCAACCAGAGAACTCCTTCAGCTGATAAACACCTTTAGCAAATTGGCTGGAGACAAAATCACCTCAAAAAAATCAGAAGCACTCCTGTATACCCAAGACAAAAGGGCCAAAAAAGAAATCAAGGAAACATCATCCTTTACAATAGCCACTAATAACTAATAAAGTACCTTGGTGTGATTCTAACCAGGAAGGCGAAAGACCTGTTTGAGAGAAACTTCAAGTCTCTGAAGAAAGAGTTTGAAGAAGTTATAGGAAGATGGAAAGATCTCCCGTGCTCATGGATCGGTAAGATTAACATAGTAAAAATGGCTATTCTGCTAAAAGCAATCTACAGATACAATGCAATTCCCATCAAAATACCAACACAATTCTTTAAAGACCTTGTAAGAAAAATTCTCAACTTCATATGGAGAAACAAAAAAACCGAGGATTTCCAAAACACTCCTGTATGACAACAGATTGTCTGGAGGCATCTCCATCCCTGATCTGAAACTGTACTACGAAGCAATAGTAATAACAACTGCATGGTATTGGCATAGAAACAGAAAGGTGGATCAATGGAACTGAATAGAAGACCCAGAAATAAACCCACACACCTATGAATACTTGATTTTTGACAAAGAAGCCAAAACCAAAGGAAAAAAGAGCATGTTCAACAAATGGTGCTGGTCCAGTTGGATGTCTACATGCAGAAAAATGCTAATAGATCCATATTTATCAGTCTGCACAAAACTAAAGTCCAAGTGGATCAAAGACCTCAATATAAAACCAGACACACTAAACATTTTAGAAGAAAAAGTGGGGAAGAGCCTATAACTCATTGGTACAGGAGACAACTTCCTGAACAGCACACCATCAGCACAGGTTCAGTCAATAAATGGGACCTCATGAAACTGAAAAGCTTCTGTAAAGCAAAGAACACTTTTTTTCAGAACAAAATGAGAGCTTACAGATGGGGAAAGGATATTCACCAACCCTACATCTGACAGAGGGATGATATCCAGTATATATAAAGAACTAAAGAAGTTAAAAAGGAACAAATCAAGCAATCTGATTAAAAAATGGGGTATGGAGCTAAACAGAGAATTCTCTGTAGAAGAATATAGAATGGCAGAGAAACACTTAAATAGATGCTAAACATCCTTAGCCATCAGAGAGATGCAAATCAAAACGACCCTGAGATTTCATCTTACACCCATCAGAATGGCTAAGATGAAAAACTCAAGTGACAACACATGCTGGAGAGGTTGTGGAGAAAGGGGAACCCTCCTCCATTGCTGGTGGGAAGGTAAACTTGTACAGCCACTTTGGAAATCAATCTGGTACTTTCTCGGACAATCAGGAATAGCGCTTCCTCAAGATCCAGCTATACCACTCCTAGGCATATATCCAAAAGATTCTCAAGTACACAATATGAACATTTGCTCAACCATGTTTGTTTGCTTTATTCGTAATAGCCAGAATCTGGAAACAACCCAGATGTCCATCAACAGAGGAATGGATACAAAAATTGTGATACATTTTTCTCCTACTGATCCATTTTTGTAGTACTTAAGATCTTTTTGTAATAGATTAATAAAACAAATGACTAAAAAATGCTACTGTGTGTGTGGAGAAGGGAGACCACGTACCGACTATGGATGGGAGTGTAAACTGCTACAGCCATCAGGGAAATCAGTATTCAGTTTCTGCAAATGGCGAGAAATAGCTCTACCATATGATCCAGCAAGGAGATCTTTCTTTTTTTATTATTAATTATACTTTATTCATTTTGTGTCCCCCCATAAGCCCCTCCCTCTTCCCCTCCTGACCCCATCCTACCTCTCCTTTTTTCATGTATGCTCCTCCCCACATCCACTGATAGGGGAGGTCCTCCTCTCCTTCCTTCTGATCTTAGTCTATCAGATCACATCAGGAATGGCTGCATTGTCTTCTTCTGTGGCCTGGTAAGGCTGCTCCCCCCTCAGGGGGAGGTGAACAAAGAGCAGGCCAATCAGTTTATGTCAGAGGCAGTCCCTCTTCCCATCACTATGTAAGCCACTTGGACACTAAACTGCCATGAGCTACATCTGCAGGGGTTCTAGGTTATCTCCATGAATAGTCCTTGGTTGGAGTATGAGTCATTGGGAAGTTCCCTGTGTTCAAATTTTCTTGTTCTGTTGCTCTCCTTGTGGAGTTCCTGTCCTCTCCAGCTCTTGCTATTTCCCACTTTTTACATAAAATTCCATTCACTCTGCCTACCAGTTAGCCATCAGGCTCAGCATCTGCTTTGATAGTCTGCAGGGCAGAGGCTTTCAGATGCCCTCTGTGGCAGGTTCCTAGGTTGTTTCCTGTTTTCTTCTTCTGGCTTTCAGAGGCCCTCTGTAGCAGGTTCCTAGGTTGTTTCCTGTTTTCTTCTTCTTCTGATGTCCATCCTCTTTGCGTTTCAGGATGGGGATTGAGCATTTTAGTTAGGGTCCTCTCTTTTGCTTAGTTTGTTTAGATGTACCGATTTTAGTAGGTTTATCCTATGTTGTATGTTTATATGAGTGAGTATATACCGTGTGTGTCTTTTTGCTTCTGGGACAACTCACTCAGGATGATCCTTTCCAGGTCCCACAATTTACCTGCAAATTTCATGATTTCCTTATTTTTCATTGCTGAGTAATACTCCATTGTATAGATGTACCACAGTTTCTGCATCCATTCTTCATGAGGGGCATCTGGGCTGTTTCTAGCTTCTGGCTAATACAAATAAAGCAGCTACAACCATGGTTGAGCAAATGTCCTTGTTGTGCCTCTTTTGGGTATATGCCACCCAGGGAAGTCCTGAGGACAGCTGCCCTGTTTCTGGGTTTCTTGCTGTAAATTTAATGATCAGCTGCTGTGACCCAGTTGGACATCTGGCACGCAGCAACTGTTTGTGCCTGTGTCTGGAGCACAGCTGAGTGATGGCGGCTCGGCCCCGCCAGTTTTTGCTAGACTTTTTCCAGGGAAGGATTGGGTGATTTAAGTCAGTACAGTTTCCTTCCTTCCCTGTGGGTTCTCTGGAGACAGGGACTCCCAGTCTCTCTTTTTGCCCTGGTGCACACTGCTCAGTCTCCACCAGCTGGCTGGCTGCAGAAACTGTGTCTGGAGCACAGCGGAGATGGCGGCTCAGTCTCTGCCAGCTGTCTGGTGCACAGAAACTGCCTGTGTCTGCCTTTCTGGCCTTTGGGAGCCTAGGTGTCTGCCTAAACTGGGTAATTTTCCCGAGACCTTTTCAGGGTGGGGGTGTCAGGTGAGTGCTCTGAGATCAGATCAGCCGTTTCCCTCCCTGTGTGTTTGCACCGGACAGTGAAACTCATTCGCTGGTTCCCTGGTGCCCACAGTTCTATCTCAGGCGGCGAATCAGGCGCGCAGGCAGGCAGGGCTCTGTGCCGGAGCCTTGGTCCTCTGCTCTGGCTCCGGGCTGGCTCCTGGGGCATCTGCGGAACCTGAGTCTTTTCCAGGGGATGTCTGGTGACCTAAGGTTGGTCCCAATCGTTTCCTGTACCGTGGAGTTATCTCTCGACTGAAAATTCCAGTCTCTGATAGTGTGGTGCGCATGGTTCAGTCTGGGACCGTGACCAGAGACACTGGCTTATGGCTCTGGGCTGGGGCTGGGGCGGCGGCCGGCAGCCAAGCGTCTGGCGGAACCGGGATCTCTTCTGCGGTTTAGCCGGGTGAGTTAAAAGCTGATTGAATCTGCCACCGTGGGGTATCCTCTCACCTGGGAAACACAATGACTGTGTTTTATGGCCGCAAGTTCTGATTGCTGGTCACTGTGCTAATCCTGCCGCTGCTGCTCAGAATGAGAGAACTCCCGGCGCTGCCATCTTGCCCCGCCTCTTTGATTGATCTTATTTGTTGGTTACTCTGTGCTTCTGTTATCATGACTCATGCTTTTAGTTTCAATTTTAAAAAAATTAGTGAAATTATCCTAATGTACCAATACAAAAACAAAGCCAACAAAAAAACTCCACAGAGCAGAGAAATAATACATACAGAAAGAAATCTGAGTGTACTATATGGATATAAAAGTGAATACTAAGATAAATAATTAGAGATTTGTTACATCAATGACATTTTAATTTAAACTTTAATGTTTGTATTCTCCTTAATGGAGGCACTAAGTAACTTTCTTTTCCAGTTCCTATTGTCAATTTATATAGAGGATAATATTTGATGGAACAAATAAGCCTTAAATAATTAACCTCTGTTTCCAATATTGAACTAACTACCAATGAAACATCATAGAATAAAGGACTGAAAGACTATAAGAGGGCCAAGATATCTGCTGTGAAGTTGCATCTTTGAGAAATATCAAGAAAGCTATGCTCATGTAGTCTCAACAGCATGGGCACCTAAACAGGCTTTGAATAAGGATGACACCAATAGTCATGCTAACATGGACAGGGGTAACTCTCATCCTGGCCCCAGCTCTACACAGAATTATGCTGAGAGTGGGAAACAGTCTTTTCCAGGGAAGTATCTCCCAATTGGAATTTCTTTAAATCAAAGAAAACTGATGGACACATTCATTGCTTCACTCTAATATGTTTTCACTATTTGAATTTATCCTAAAATATTAGGTTGTATATTTATACATACAACCATATACTTATTTTTATCTTCATATCTTTTGTATTTTGATGCTGAAAGATAACTGCCATAAATGTTACATAGCTCTCTTATAACAGTTCTCCAATCACAACAGATCCTCTCATGAATGACCACCAGTGTGGCTGCTAGTCAATATCCCTTGCTCATGTACTTCATTTCCAACATATATCAAGCTTCATGATCACAGTTAACTTACACTGAAGAAGTGCAAGTGTTCTGTGGTGCTGTGGTAGACTTACAGATAGAGTAACAGAATGCTAAGAACCTATGGGATGCTAAGAAATGAGACTTTTGAAACAGGGTTATTTCCTGTTACAATTTGAATAAAAAAATGTCTCTGATAAACTGATGTAGCTGAACCCCTTTTCCTAAATTGGTGGTGCTGTTTGAGGTTATAGAGTATTAAGGAATTTAAATCTTGCTGGAGGAATTGTATCACTCACTGGAAGAAGCTCTGCAAATTTGCAGCTTTAGCCCACTTTCTACTACTGTCTCTGCTGCTTATTTGTGATCAGGGAGAATCCTTCTGCTCCCTACAGCCTTGCCTTCCCACCTACCATGCATTCTAAGGACCTAACCAAAATTCAAAATAAACTGTTTTGTTTTTGCTGTGAGCTGCTTTTGATCAGTGTATTTTGTTACAGCAACAAAAGAGTAAATAATTCATTTTCCAACCCTGTTTTTACTTATTCTTTCAGCTTCAATTTTTTTCTTTGCAAACTGTTGAATAAAGGCCTTGAAATATTTCTTCTCCACCAGACTGCAGAACGTTGTTCTTTATCAACATTTGATAACTGGAGTGCATGTTTTAAAATGCTACAATTTCATAAGAAAATATGTGGAGAAAACCTTGTTTTAGTATGTCACAATAGTTTTTTATTTTAATAGTCAACACATTCTATATAGATATTAATTCAGAAAATATATAGTTAAGTCCACGAAATAGATGACTGAATTTTATATACTGTTTTTAGAATGAAATTTTGATCACTTGATTTTTGCTAATAATTTCTGTGGAACATACAGATTCCTACCATTTAAAATGTATTTGCAAAATAAACCACACTATCCCCAAGACTACAAAAATGAAGACTTTTACAGGAAAACCATATATATCTGTGAGTATTTAGAATTTAGTGTTTTTCTTTTTTATTTTAGAAATCTCCAGAGTCAGATGGAAGAATGAATCAAATGAACAGTATTCAAATGTTGGTAGGTTAATAGTTTCATTTTTAAGACTTTGTCAAGTACATTTTCAGTTTTCCTATGCATGACTGTTTTACATTACATAGTTTAGAAATTAAAAGAAATGATGGCATGGCATTCTTTGATCACATATCAGTAGTCACAGCTATATGTCTTCTTACGTGCTATAAAAATTACAAAGAATATATGCCTTGATAAAGTAATCAGTGAATGTCTGGAAGTTGGTTCATAAATTAGAAGGATGCTGAAATTCAGTTCATGTAGTGTGTTCTCAATGAGCTCTATTCATTCTTCTTTTTCTTTTCCTTCCTTACAAAGAATCGGTAAACAAGCAAGCAGCCCTTTACAGTAAGGGTAGCAATGGCTGCCACACAGGCAAGTAGGAATCCTATCACATCCAGAGAGTGGTACTGGTACCAGGTGAGATTAAAGGCGAGTGGTCTCAGGTGTTTGGCCCCTTTGTGGCGCATGACAAACTCAATCCAGAAGACAGCTCTGTCTAGAGGTTTCATCGGCTGGTCATGGTGAATGGTTGATAGCCACATAACATTCTCTTTATAGCTATAAGAGATAAAATAGGCATCAATTCACTGAATGAATTAAAATACAATTTACAAGATTTTTTTTTTGTGTGTGTAGGCAGTAAAGATGATTATACAAAATAGAAGGAAAATGATTTGTTTTACATTCATGCCTAGGAAAATGTTATCAGGAATCTCTGAGCTTCTTGAGTATACAAGAAGCATATGGAAGCATATACTCAGAAAGGCTGGAAAAGAGAAAATGTTCCCAAAGTTAAGTATACAGACAGTTGAAGGACCATGCATGGAGATAACCTAGAACTCCAGCACAGATGTAGCCCATGGCAGCTCAGTGTCCAAGTGTATAGCCTAGTAAGGGGAACAGAGGTTTGTCTTTGACATGAACTCAGTGGCTGGCTCTTTGTTCACCTTCTCCTGATGGGGGAGCAGCTTTACCAGGCCACAGGAAGCCAATGCAGCCAGACCTGATGGGACCTAATAGGCTAGGGTCAGAAGAATGGGGAAGAGGACCTCCCCTATCAGTGGACTGGGGGAGAGGCATAGGAGGAGAAGAGGGAGGGAGGGTAGGTTTGGGAGGAGATAAGGTAGGAGGCTATTGCTGGGATATAAAGTGAATAAATTGTAGTAAATAAAAATAAAATAAAAGTATTGTGATCCAGGAAAAAAAAAATTACAGAGTAACAAAATGAGGTATTATTTGAGTCTATGATACTTCAGTTATCCAGTGTCATAATATGGTCCCAGATCATGTGAGGAGATTCCTCAGTGCTTATGAGAAAACTCCAAGAAAACAAGATAAGAGTGTTATAACCTCAGTTTGTTAAAAAAAACATGGACTTGTTCACGGATTATGCTTTTGTGCGCCTCCCTTGTGTAGCAGATAGGAATGATTTTACTTGAGGTTTTTCATTACAAGTGGCTTTTGCTATTTGTTTATATGCATCTATGAATAAATGTACTTCTCTGGTAATGGCTTTTCCACACTGCTCATGTGAGTCCTCTTAACTCTCAGAGTGCCTGATGTCTAAAAAAAAGTAGGGTATTGCATGAGACTTTATTTTGTCTAATTTATCAGCCCTAATCTCCCAGGTCCTATTGCCATTCTAGAGTGATAAACAACCCAGTAAGCAATGAAAACCAACTTTTCATGAAAACTTTATACCAGAATCAGAATGTATGAGTTTACGTTCTCTCAAGTTCTCACAATGACACCTGTCTGTGTAATGGTGATAAGTGGTTGGATTTGAAAAGAAAATTTTACGGAATGACATATCAGTGATTAAAGAGTATAACTACAACAGTGTCCTGGTTCTTATTAATTAGACATAATGGTTGCTTTTTGTTATTTTTATGTATTTTCATGAAAGTTACTAATTATTCAGTGAAATTAATAGAAAGTCTAAATTTTCTATTACAATAACAGGGATTATTATTGCATTACATATATTATTCTTATTGTAAAATGTAATAAAAAACTTTTGCTATTATTCTTAAATGTGTGTATGTTTGTGTATGATATTTGAGGAGTTGGAGTTTTTGTATACCACCAGACATGGGCACTGGGAACTGAGCTGTGGTTCTCTGTTAGAGTAAACCTTGCTCTTACCTACTGAGCCATCCTTGAGCCTATTTCCTGTTATTATTTATTATCTTCTTTTTGGTTAGAAGTGTGATGTTAGAAATAAAGTGGTCAAAATTTCTCAATGAAGCATTACAAGTGCATTTGATTCTAGTGCTGAAATGACTATGAATGAATATGTAGAATGAAGGGTTACACTGAGACATGAGTCAACAACCCCAAATATCAGTTTGATGTAGCACAAGTAGTAATTGCAATGGTGGTAACATACCCTCTTACTATTTACAAGGATTGATTGGAAATTTGTGTATTGCTTTTTATTATATCATCCTCATTTCTTAGTATGCATATTACAGTATTTTAAATTTAGGATTCAACTTCTTTGATGGAAGAATGGGAAGAGTAGAGGCTCCTTAGAGAGGGGTAGGGAAGCAAATAAAGAAGAAGGTGTAAGAGGGTGAAGGGAAATGGCTGTATTCTGATAAATTCAGTAGTCTGATAAAGGAAATTGGAAGAGGAGTGGACCCTTTGGAAGGGGGAGCGAACTTAATACAGAAAGAGCAAAATGGATAAAATAACAATAAGGATGTCTAAAAAAGCCACTAATACATATATTAACTTATATCCAACTCTCTATTCTATATGCTATTCCATGTATAAGCATATATATAGTTTCTATAAGCTATTCTTTATTATTATCATTTATTACAATTTATTCAATTTGTATCCCAGCTGTGGCCACCTCCCTTGTCTCCTCCCAATCCTACCCTCCCTCCCTCTCTACCCCTATGTCTCTCCTCTAGTCCAATGATAGGGGAGGTCCTCCTTCTTTTCTATTTGACCCTAGCCTATCAGGTCTCATCAGGACTGGTTGCATTGTCTTCCTCTGTGGCTTGACAAGGCTGCATCCCCCCCACCCCCAGGGGGAGGTGATCAGAGAGTCTGTCTCTGAGTTCATGCCAGAGAAAGCCCCTGCTCTGCTTACTAGAGGCCCCACTTGGAGACTGCATCTCTGGACTACATCTGAGTTGGGGTTTTAAGTTTTCTTCATGCATTGTCCGAGTTTGGAGTATCAGTCTCTGCAGGTTATCCAAGGTTCAAGTGTTTTTTTGCCTGTTAGTCTCCTTGTGGAGATCCTGCTCCTCCAGGTCTTTCTATCTCCCCCTTCTTTCACACAATTCCCTGCACTCTGCCCAAAGTTTGGCTCTGGGTCTCAGCATCAGCTTTCGTACCTCAATCAGTAGCATCTTTCAGAGGCCGACTGTGGTAAACTCCTGTCCTGTTCCCTGTCTTCTCCTGCTTCCAATGTCTATGGCATTTGTCCTTCTGAATGAGGACTGAGCATCTTTCCTAGGTTCTTCCTTGTTGTTTAGCTTCTTTAGGAGTATAGATTTTAGTATATTTATTCTATAGTATATGTCTAATAACCACTTATGGGGGAGTATAAACCATGTGTATCTTTCTGCTTCTGGGATACCTCATTCAGGATGATTTTTTTTTCTAGTTCCCACCTTTTGCCTGTAAATTTCACGATTTCCTTGTAATAAACTATTCTTATCTGAAGTGAGGGTGCTCTTTCCAAGAGCCAAGGATGACCGAACATAAACCCCAATGCCAGACATGAGAAGCCCTGTTTTGAGATGTTGGCCAGGACTGTCAAACAGACTTACAGACTTACAAACATACAGACTTGATGTTGCCCTTGGTTATTCCCCAGAGGTAGAAAGTAAGTCTCTATTGATGAAAGAGCATGCACATCAGAAAATAAAGACCTCTGATCTGTAACTGACTTTAAATCACCTTACCTGAGAACTAGCTTTCATGATACAACATAGAATAGAGGATTGAAACATTATAAGAGCTGGAGGGCAAAGATAGCTGCTGTGAAATTACATCTTGAGGAAAGTTACACTCATGAAGTTTCAACAATATGGTTTCTTAACTAAGATCTTAATAAGGATGACATCAAGAGTCAAGCTAATATTAGAAAGTAATACATCTCAGCCTGAGCTCAATTCTGCACAAAATTATTATAGGTACATGAGGAATGATGACAGTGGGAGAGAAATAGTCTTTTCCAGGAAAGAACTTCCAAATTAGATTTTTTTAATTAAAGAAATGAATATGGACATATTCTTTGTTTTACTCTTATGTTTTCACTATTTGACATTTATCTTAAAACATTAGGTTGCATATTTAAACATCCAACCATACACTTTACTTTTATGTTAATATCTATTTTATTTCTATGCTGAATATTATAACTGCCATAAAAGTTACTTATCTCTTTTATAACACTCAAACTTGATTGTGGTAGTGTTATCCTATGGCCTCTGTGTGCAACAGATCTGATTGGTACCTGACATTTTATTTCACTTTGCTTATTTGCTATGTAAGTTCTGTACTATCCTTAAAATGCTAAACAATTAATTTCTAAAAGAATTGAAAAGAAAAATTTGTCAGTGCTGGTGGCATATGCCTGTTGGTCAAGCAGTCTGGAGGATGAAGCAGAAAAGTTTTACACTTTGGACCAGCCTGATACACGTTGCAAGGAAATATAAAGTAAAACATGGAAATAAAGAACAAGAAGAAAGAAGAAAAAAATCATGGCACTGAATCATGTTCTAATTTGTCTCTGCACCTATCATTATTTTTGCCTTCAAGATAATTCTTGCTTCTTTGGCCTTCCCTAAGAAGCACAATGAATAAAGAAGTAATGGATACACATTTTAGGAAGTTACACTCACGAAGGATTGTCGATGACTGTCTCCAGGGCATTGAGCAAATCTGACTTTGACATTGTTCTGATATTTAATGCAATGGCTGCTCCTTTGGCCACCATGTGGGCAATGTTATCATGTTGTTCTCCAAACAGAGGAATGCCAATCATGGGGACTCCATGGTGGATTGCCTCATAGACGCCATTGGCTCCACCATGAGTTATGAAGGCTTTGGTTTTGGGGTGTCCTAGAATAAGATGAATTCAGGTTAACATTAATTAGCTGTCTTAGACATAAGAAAAGAAATGAATACTATGAGGAGCTCAAAGGAGATTTTTCTACATGAAGATTTTTATACTCAAACCTCACTGAAATGTTTTCCTTTCTCAGAGTAAGAAGAAGTTAAATATACAGAGACCGTTTTGCAGATTTGAATGTGACTTGAGACTTGAACTATATAATAGTGAACACATAAAGTACATAGTTGAACACACACAGTACATAGTAGATAAGAGAAAATGAATGTTAACAAAAGACCAGATGTATAACAGAACTTGTTATCTTTAAATAAATAGTGCTTTCTCTAAGTGTAATATGAAGACTTTTGAAGTCAACCAGGATGGGTATAGAGAAAGTCAGTCATGACTCAGCATTGTTTTCCAGAGTCTTACCAAGAAGATCATTCTGGGGGAGCCACTTGTAGACTCGAGTATTGGGTCCTAAGTTGGCTGTTTTTTTGCCATCAAATCTCCAAAGAACCTGTTAAATATGAGATTATCTTGATTTCTGGAGCCAAATTTAACATTTTCCAGACTGAGCAAGTTATATTTAGGAATATAAATGCATGTATAGGTACTTTTATGTATGTACCAGCAGTTAATGAAAAAGATGCCATGAACTTGAAAGAGAGCAAGGGGCACGGTACAAGAGAGTTTGGAGAGAAGAGTGGGAAGGTAGAAATGATATAGGGAGCCTTGTAGAAGAATGCGGAGAAGGATAGAATGACCCAGAGGGAACAGGAGCTCTACAAGAGGAACAACAGTTCCAACTAACCTGCTCCCAACATGACTTGGGGAGACTGAAACACCAACCAAGGACCAGGCATGGACTAGACTTAGACACTCTACATGTATATACACAATGGTCAGCTTAGCCTCCATGTGTGTGCCCCAGAAAAGGGATGGGGGGTGTCTCTGACAAGGTCTTTGTTGCATGACTTTTGATCACTTCACCCTGGCATGGCTGTGTAACCAGGACACTGTGAAAGAGGAAATACACAGTCCTAATGAGACTGCGTGTGGTGAAGTGGGTTTGTGCGGGGAAGGCCTCCACTATTTTAGGGGCAGGAGAAGGAGAGAAAGGTGTGAGGGGAGGACAGGGAGGCGACAGGGAGCTATGATTCAGATTAATAGTAAACATCTAAACAAAAAATATAAAAATAAAACAAAACAAAAAGTAATTTCAAAAAATAACTTTAAATATGTAACTTTTATTTTAAACATAACATAGCTAAATACTTCCTCTGGTATTGATGAGGAAATCAAAATAGTTGAGTAATGAGATCCTTTAAAGATGGAGATGAAGAGTGTGTCAGCAGTTTCTCTGTTTATTTTTACATTCAGACTGGTTGAATGCAATCCTCATTTTCCAAGCAGGGTTATTTAGACAAATGAGATAGTTCATGACACATGAACATATATACTACATAGACATGGTGTCATAATTCAATTAAAGAAAGCAGTGGCCCATTACTAATAATTTATATTTTATATAATTTTGTCCCATCTTGGGCCAAATAAAGACCATAAGCACCAAGTCAGTCTATGAATCACACAGAGCCCTATGTCACCAGAGAATCTCTTTCTAGTGATTCTAGCTTCTTAGACCTGTGCATGTGTGGATACTCACACATCAAACGACCATTAGGTTTATTTACCTCTCAAGTGAAAACCACTCTAGAAATTCTTTATCTAAAATAATTACAAAGAGGGTGATATCAGGAATGAATTCACAGAAGAAGAATTCTTAGTGATTCTTAAGAACCACTCCAAGAAAATAGATAAGTCTTTTGACCTCAGTTTCTTCAAAACATGAGATTGTACTTGGAAGGTGTTTTCACTCTCCTCTCAGGTGTAGTGGATAGGAGTGGGTTTACTTTTGTTTAACCACTATTGTTTGTAGACAAATCTTGTAAAATGGAGAATGGTCCACATGTCTAACACAGACTTACTATGTGACTGATACTGGATCACAGCAAATAAACTAATGTAGATGATTATAGAGGGGTTTTTCCACTAGAAAATTTGTTATGTTCATAAATGTTCAAAGATTTAAATTTAATCTCCAGAAAATTACTTTATAGTGTGCTTTATGAAGTGAGCCATCTGAAACTGTTTTCATAGCAGGTTCTGTTAGACTCTTTCTTATTTTCATATTCCTTTCTTGAATCTTATGATTTTCATTCTCTCTAGTTATAAGCAAAGCTGGGTGTTTCATATTTTATGATACACAGAGGTTATTATAAGAGCAGTACTCACATCTGTCTTTCCTTTATGTATTTCTTCTACAACTATTTTGCAAGGCAGCCCTGAAACATTTTTTTAATTATCTTTTTTTAAGTTAATCAAAAGAGAACTTTTTTATATTAATTACAGTTTATTCACTTGTATCCCAGCTGCAGCCTCCTCCCTCATTTTCCCCCTATCACATATTACTCCCTCATCTCCCCCTATGCCCTTCTCCAAGTCCACTTGTAAGGGAGGTCGTCTTCCCCTTCCATCTGACCCTAGCTAGCCTTTCAGGTCTCATTAGGACTGGCTGCAATGTCTTCCTCTATGGCCTGGTAAGGCTGCTACCCGCTAAGGGGGATGTTATCAAAGAGCCAGCCACTGAGTTCATGTCAGACAATCCCTGTTCCCCTTACTAATTAACCCACTTGGAGACTGAACTGCCACAGGCTATATCTGTGCAGGGGTTCTAGGTTATCTCCATGCATGGTTCTTGGTTGGAGTATCAGTCCCCTTTTTTACTATGTTAATCCTGCCAAGCCTTGAGCATGGGAGATCTTTCCATCTTCTGATGTCTTCTTCTATTTCTCTCTTCAGAGACTAGAACTTTTTTTTATACAAGTCTTTGACTTGCTTATTTAGAGTCACACCAAGGTACTTTATGTCCTTTGTGGTTATTGTGAAGGGTGTTATTTCCCTAATTCTTTCTCAGCTCTTTTTTCTTTTGCATACAGGAGGGCTACTGATTTTTTTTAAATTAATTTTGTATCCATGCACTTTGCTGAAGGTGTTTATCTGCTGTAGAAGTTCTCTGGTAAAACTTTTGGGGTCATTCATGTACACTAACATATCATCTGCAAATAGTGATTCTTTGACTTCCTCCTTTCCAATTTGTATGCCCTTGATCTCCTTTACTTGTCTTATTCCTCTAGCAAGGACTTCAAGAACTATGATGAAGAAATGTAGAGAGAGTGGACAGCCTTACCCTGTCCATGATTTCACTGGGATTGCTTTAAGTTTCTCTCTGTTTTCTTTGATGTTGGCTATAGGCTTACTGTGTAATGCCTTTACTAGCATCAGTCTCAGAAAAGACGCCTGGGCCTTTTGAATGACAATTGAGAATTTAAATGGCCCTCTCAACTACACATTGAACAGGCCTGCTTCAAAATTAGGATGCAGAGCAGAGCCATGATACATTTCAGACAGTTTCAATACCTGCATAATATTATTCGGCTAGAAAATAAAATAAATGTGAATAATCCCACCAAAACTTTTATGTATGCATTGAGTTTAAATAATCAACAAATGTAACTAGTGACTCTGAAGAGCAAGGTCCTCTCACGCCAGCATTTCAGAATGTGCCCACAGAGATCACAATGTTTATATACAAGATATTCTAGGTCAAAAACAACTTCTGGAAAACTTGTAAAAATTGTAACGTTTGTTATGCATATCTGTTTCTAAATTGGGTAATGTAAATTACAGCTTACCTAAAACTTTACCTTTCACCAGTAATTTCTGTAATCAGACCCTTTTTTGTCATTTATTTTTTTAAAGAACTTTTTTATTTTAATTTTTATCAATTACACTTTATTCACTTTATATCACCCCATAAACCGCTCCCTCCTCCCCTCCCAATTTCACCTTCCCTCCCCCTTCTCTACACATGTCCCTCCCCAAGTCCACTGATAGGAGAGGTCTTCCTTTCCTTCCTTCTGATCCTAATCTATCAGATCTCATCAGGTGTGGCTGCATTGTCTTCCTCTATGGCCTGGTAAGGCTGCTCTCCTCTCAGGGGAAGGTGATCAAAGAGCAGGCCAATCAGTTCATGTCCCTGTTCCCACTGTAATCAGACCTTTGAAGGACATTTATAGAGTTGCCTCCAATGAGGGGACTTTATCTCACCTTTTGTGGAATCTGGGCAAGGGCCCATGCAATTGTGTTAGCCATTTCCTCTGTCATGTTACTGACCATGGACCCCAAAGAGAACAGCACAACCCCATGCTCTCCAGAGCTCTGGACAAAGTCTTCCATTTCCTGTTAAGAAAGAACCTGCTTCATCACAAAGTAACAACTGAAGAGAAATCACTTGTGTAAATTTTTATGAAAATAACTAGAATAAAAATTGAAGTGTTCCTAGGAAGTTTTAGAATACTGCTGTTAAAAATGCAGAAGACAAAAATAGCAAGGTCAAACACTTTGAACGTCACAGGCAGCAGTTCCAAGTGTACTCACACATAATTCAACCACCTACTAAATATTTTGGTCTGGCAAAATGAAAACGCAAAAGTAAAAGTATACTATGTATGATGTAGTCATTAAATTGTAGCTCATTTACATTTTCTCATTCTAAGTAGAGTGTATTTTTTCCTTAGTATTTTTTGTTCTCTATGATGGTTCATTTAATATTATTAACTAATGTTTGATGAAATAGTATCTTTATTGTAGTATATACATACGTGTAGTTAATAAAAATTTCCAACTATGATCAATAAAATGTTTTCTTTTGCAAAATATTCATAACTGCACTGAAAACATGTACCATTATGATTTTCTGATATTATGTATAAATAGGGCATTTTCAGAGATGACCTCCACAATCTACTGCTTAGAGCTGAAACTGTGTCTATATTGTTTCATTTGATATCAAACCATTACCTCTGATATACACTAGTCACCACTTTTGAATAAATGACAGTTTCTCATCCAGTTTAACTAACTGAATTTGTTTGTCTTTTGTGTGTCTATGCATGGACCTGTGTGTATGTTTTTGTAAGTGTGTTGAGAGGTGGTGGTATTGGAGAGAGTCCCTGTCTTTGTTTTTGCACATGGATCCAAAGGTCAAAATCGAGAGTCTTTCCCTATCAATCTTTAATATATATTTTTTATTCTGTCTCTAATTGAACATGAATCCCACCATTCTTAACAGGTTAATAGCCATCAAGCTGTTGGTCTTACCCTGTTTTTGCCATCTCAGGACTAAAGTCATACATACCATGCCAGGATACCCAACTTATTACATGGGTTTGGAGATTCAAACTCACATCCTCTGGGTTGCTTGGTAATAACCTTACCCGGTGACTAACCACCCAAGTACCTTACCTGACTTCGTTTAACTCAAATGATATGAACATTTCCTATGTCTCTCATGTTCTCTCTTGAGTTCACTGAGCTGCTAGTTAGCAGTGTGCTTGATTCCTATATAACTCTGTCACTGGGAGAAAATGTAGTGAAAGGTGTAGAATCACTTTCAGCACAAGTGAAATAAAAAAACAAAAGAAATTAAAAAATTGTACTTACCTCAGGCAAGGGTTTAGCAGGTTTGCAGTGGAGTCCTCCAACATAGTCAGCATTTGGTAAGGTCGGGTGAGGAAATTCCAAATCCCAGTAGGACCTAATGAGCCACATTTCTGCTTTGCTGACTGTTTCAGCTAAGGTGGTGGGCCTTCCTAGATGGAGAAGATGAGCAAATGAGAAGGGAAAAAGCTAACTGGATTGTCATCTGAATATAAAATATGTTTTCGTAGAGATGTTGGAAGAATTGGTGTTTGATGTAGAGCATGTGCATTTTAAACCCAATGTTTATTTATATGTAACATAATTTGCATGTGTAATAGATGTGAACCTTAGTTATATACATAAATGTCAGTTTGGTTTAATTTTAATGCAAAATATAACAATTACCTCATGTTTTCACAATAATTTGAAATGACTCACTAAACCACTGTAATAATAAGCACACGTTTTACTCCTATCTAAGCTTCAGAAGGACCAGTGCAAATGCAAATACACATTCCAGGTTCAAAACACAAACCATGCTATGTACCCTGGACAGATTTCATCAGGGACAGTGTAGTTTGTAACTAGTCCTTTTTCCTTGTTTTGCCAAGGCAGCAATAATTTTATTTTTCCAGACCCTACATTTTGGTTTTAAATAAAGCATAGCCCTATGCAAGAGAAAATAATTTCTTCAATGTTATATATGCATGTATATTCTATTGAATATATAATTTTTAATGCACACTAATGAAGATTTTGGTAACTAGCTAGTGAACTATTAAGATAGAGGGTAAATTACAGGAAAAGGAGTAAAGAATCACATAGAGAAAGTCTACTGTGTCTCTTTGCAATTGTATAGCTGACCAGAATGCCCTATATCAGGTCTCCTGCCTTCTTCTATTTGATCAATAAAATGAGCTTTAGCAGAATGTTTCAGAGTTTCTTAGCCAATATTGTATTATATTTGACCACCTAGAAAAGAAAACCTCACTTTTTATTTCATGGACAGATAGCTTTAAATGCATGTGAAAGTTAGGTCCTAGGCTATTGATGAGAAACATAACTTACCCAAAGTTTCACTGTAGAACTGATCCCATTTCTTCTCATCAAATGTCTGGAACCAAAAGTCAAAATAAAGCATACATATCATATTTTTCACCCTCTCTAAGAATGTCATTTGGCCACCTAGTCCTGACAAAATCATAGGTACATAAGAGGGAGGGAGCACAAATCCTCCATTGTACTTTTCCAATGTGTAGCCAGGAGTGAAACGAAGACTGTACAGAAAAGGAAGATGGAGCAGTTCAGCTATCAGTTCCCCACAGGGAGCAATCGCATCTGAGATCAGGACATCAAACTTGGATTTCTGCAGTTTTGCCATAAGCTGTTTGTTTGAAACTGTGTCTTTACAAAGACTTTGATAATAAGCAGAATATTCTGCAAACATATTTTGTAGCAAAGGAGAATATGATAAACATGTATCTCTTGGCAGCTCATAAGTCCACATATTCACAGCCTTTGCAAAAAAATTTTCCAGATCATCGTTACTGATAGTTGTAGAAAAAGTTTCAAACTTAAGGCCAGGCGATTTTTCGGGATCAAGAAAAATGGAAGCTGATGGTCTCAGAACAGTCACTTCATGACCCCTCTGTACAAGTTCATCCAATATTATCTTTAAATTCATCCAGTGACTGTACTCCATCGGCCACACCAACACCTTTCCACAGTTAGCAGATCTGAAGCAGCAACTCATCTGCAGCAGGAGCAGGGCAGAAATCCACCTCACAGGCATCCTGGGAGAGCACAGTCCTCTGTTCAGAGTGTCTTCCCTTCTGTCACTGTTTGCCCTCATGTCTAAACAGAAAAGAGCAATGAGTTAAAATGTAACCTGAGTTGTTTAAAGCAAATATACTCAATTAATTTGTAGGCTGAGGGAGGTAGTAAAAGAAAAATTTTAACTTTTTAATATTTGCATGTGCGTGTTTAATGTCACATGTTTTGTAATGAAGTAAAGTTAGGAGTCATGATCTGAGTGTGTAACTCTTACATTTGCAAAAGATTTGAAGAGTGGAAAGAACACTTGTTAGTGAGAGGTTAAGTCTGACTTTTATTTCAACTAGAACCCAAGGTGTAGTAACTACAGAGCTTGTCAGTGTTTGTGGATATCATTTTCAAGAACCTTTTTTGTAAGAATGTTGATTAATATCAGAGACAGTCCCTGTCCCCATTACTATGGACACTGAACTGCCATGGGCTACATCTGTGCAGGGGTTCTAGGTTATCTCCATGAATGGTCCTTGGCTGCAGTATCAGCATGAACTGATTGGGCTGCTCTTTGATCACCTCCCCCTAAGTGGGGAGCAGCCTTACCAGGATACAGAGGAAGATAATGCAGCCACTCCTGATGAGACCTGATAGACTAAGGTCAGAAGGAAGGGGAAGAAAACTTCCCCTATAGGTGGACTGGGGTAGGGGCATGGTAGAGAAGAAGGAGAAGTGGGGTCAGGAGGGGAAGAAGGAAGGAGCTACAGGGGAGATACAAAGTGAATAAATTGTAATTAATAAAAATTAAAATTAAAAAAAATTGAATATGATTTAAAAAAATAAAGATATGAAAGAGACATGCAAAAAAGAATGTTGATTCATGTATTCACTTACATACAATTTCTAAATAAGCTTGACAGTGTGTCTTCCTGATAGAAACCTTGGGTATGAGACAGATAAGAGTTTCTGCCAATCAGTGCTGCTAGGGAAACAGCCAAATAGACAGGCCTTAGTAGCATTTGTTGCTAAGCTTTGCAACCAATTCTATAGACTTAGATTTTTCAAATACCTAATTTACCTGATGCTCTTAAACACCTCTTCCTCCCTTCCCATACCCTGACCTTAGGTGGGAGATTAATAGGAAAAGGGAATCTTTACCTCTTTTACCTACATCCACCTGACCAGAATCCTTGGGCTCTTTGGGGATATAACAATCTCAGTAGTCAGGATATCAGCAGTCCAGACAAACAGCAAAGCAGCAAACCACAGCAGCAGCAGAGGTGGTACCACTCAGCCAAACAGTAAGACTCCACCTAAACTACATCAGTACACCAAAGTGGGAAAACTCCCTTGATTCAGATAGTTTCCACCTGACAAACATTGAATGCCTTTTCACAGGGGCAGTTTTCCACAGGGGAAAGACAGTCTCACATCCCACACTTGGAACCAAAACAAAATCTGTATTTACATGACACAACTGAATTTTCGAAGAAATGAGAAACTTCTACTTCACATTTTGTCCAACCTATCTATCTACGAGCCTTTCCTAGGCCCAGCTGGGTAGTTTATTCTCAAAATCTTAGTGCACAAATCCCCTGAGTAGATGAGTAGGTAAATCTGTATTCCCTCCTCTTCAGGAAACACAACACCTACCATTTCTGAGATTCCCAAATGTTTCTGTTTGCCTAAGAAGCCCTTGAATATTGACATGTGATCTACCTGGGCCTCCTTGTTTGCCCTCATGTTTTACTGAAATACAAACTTTCAAACCACTGTAGGATGCATCCTTTACAGAAATTCTTTGGTTTTAAAAGCAACCTACCTTAATTAACTTCTCACCACACTGACCAATTCCTTTGCCAAAACCAAATTTTGATATTACAGATGTATTTTATCCCATGATTTGAAGGAGTAGTTTCCAACCTGGCAAGCAAGGTCAGTACCAGTTTTTGTGATAATATCATGTGGCAGAGACACCACACACACACACACACACACACACACACACACACACACACCATAGAGAATGGAGAAGGCAATCCTTTCTGAAAATTTACTCACAGATATATTCAGATATTTATTTCAGTATTGCCTTTACCAGTCAAAGTAACAATGAAAAAACCACCAACTTACAAAAAAAATATGAGAAAAAAGGGAACAATATATATAAAAGAAAAAAGAAAATGAATGAATTACAGTGGGATAGCTTTAATTATAAATAATGAGCTTGGGTGTTAACAGGTGAAATTCCTTAATTAAAATATATACACTGCCTAAATCAACCAAACATCTAAACATGAGATTCTTACCTTATAAGAAAATTACTTCATAGGTAAAGAAACACTTGCATTGAAAATTGGAAAAATAGGAGAGGCGGGGCAAGATGGCGGCGCCGGGAGGACTCTTATTCTGAGGAGCAACACAGCAGGAGAGGCACAGTGACCAGCAATCAGAACTCGCGGCCATAAAACACAAGTGATTGTGTTTCACAGGTGAGAGGATACCCCACGGTGGGGGATTCAATCAGCTTTAACTCACCCGGCTAAACCGCGGAAGAGATTCCGGTTCCGCCAGGCGCTTGGTCGCCAGCCCCAGCTACCTGCCAGCGCAAACTGGTCACGGTCCCAGACTGAACTGTGGGCCCACAGCACCATAGACTGGATTTCCCAGTCGAGAGATAACCCCACGGAGCAGGAAACAATTGGGACCAACCTCAGGTTACCCAGACATCCCCTGGAAAAGACTCGGGTTCCGCAGGTGCCCCAGGAGCCAGCCCGGACCCAGAGCCGGGACACAGGCGCCTGCCTGTGCACCTGATTCGCCGCCTGAGATAGAACTGTGGGCACCAGGGAACCAGACTGCGTGTCTCTGGCAGGAGAAAACCCCCAGCGGAGGGGGTCAGCAGCTCTAACGCTTAGGACACCCAGCACCAAAACAATTCCTGGACTCACGCAGACTCTAGTGCAGGCAGAAGCGCTGTGCTCTGCCGCCATTATTGAGTTCCCCTGGGGCACTGGGACACACAGCTGCATCCTCAGACCTACAAAAGGCAGAGAGCCATTACAGCAGCCCTCAGATACTGTGCCAAGGATCAACCAGTTATCCGTAGCTAGACTGCCAAAACTGTGGGAATCCCTGGCCCTCCAAGAGGGCTGCACCCACAGCATCTGGACCAGAGCAGTGCCTGCAGCCGCCATTCCAGACAGAGACACACAGCTTCTGCTCCAGAGTGAGGCACCCAGCCTCCAGACCAGAGCAGTGCCCCCAGGCGCCAACTCAACCTAGGTGCACATTCTCCAGGTCCAGAGCAGAGCAATCAGCCTCTGGCCCAGAGACTTGCTGAGTGCACCTCTCACTTTCCTGGACAGAACTGTGTGCCCCAGGATAACAGACTGAGTTTCCCTGTTGGGAGAAAACCCCACAGCTAGGGAATCAGCAGGTTCTTCAAGAGGACTGTACATGGAAATTTAGTGAGCAGCAGCACACTAAATTTATAACAAGAAACCCAGCAGTGGGGCAGCTATCTTCAGAACTTCTATGGGTGAGATGAGAGCCCCCCCTGCCTAACATGGACCACAGCTACTACTCAGGGCTATAAACCTGAGGTGAGCAATGGCATCTCCTGAGAAACACTGGCCATACAGTGACCATAACCAAAAAGCATAGAAGGACTCCTTCAGGAAAAATCATCTGCCGGCCAAGGGGATACTCCCTACCTCAGGACTCCAGGAAGCACAGAAACTAACAGCCAACACCTAAATCAGCCCAATGGGTAGAGGTCAGCATAAAAGCTCAACCAACAAAAGACAGAGCAATATGGCATCTCCAGAACTCAGCCGTCCAGGGGCGAACAGCCCTGAACAATGCAGCATAATAGAAAATCAAGAAGATGACCTTACATCTATGTTGATGAAGAGGATAATAGAGGAAACAAATAAAATCCGTAAAAAATTAGAGGAAGATAAAACCAAACAGATCATGGCTATCCGTAAAGAAATGGAGGAAGATAAAGACAAGCAGATTAGGGCCATCCGTGAAGAAATACGGGAAGATGCAGCCAAACAGTTTGCAGCCTTCAGAGAAGAAATAATTAAATCACTGAAAGAAATAAAAGAAACAGAGTTGAAGGAACTAAAAGAAAAACAGGAAAATACAATCAGACAGGTGAAGGAAGTAAACAAAACAACTCAAGACCTGAAGATAGAACTAGAAAAATTAAAGAAAACACAAATGGAGGAAATAATGGAGAGGAAGAATTTAGGGAAGAAAACAGGAACTACAGAGGTAAGCATAACCAACAGAATACAAGAAATGGAAGAAAGAATCTCAGGTGTAGAAGATACAATGGAAGAAATCAACCTATCTGTCAAAGAAAATGTTAAATCCAAAAAATTCCTGACACAGACCATCCAAGAAATCCAAGACAATATGAAAATACAAAATTTAAGAATAATAGGTATAGAGGAAAAAGAAGACTCCCTTCTCCAAGGCCCAGAAAATATTTTCAACAAAATAATCGAAGAAAATTTCCCCCAGTTAAAGGAGAAGCCAATAAGGATACATGAGGCCTACAGAACACCCAACAAATTTGACCAGAATAGAAAATCCTCCCACCACATAATAATCAAAACAGTAAGTGTACAGAACAAAGAAAAAATACTAAAAGCTGCAAGGGAAAAAGGCCAAGTAACATATAATGGCAAACCCATTAGAATCACACCTGACTTTTCAACAGAAACTATGAAAGCCAGAAGGGCCTGGACAGATATCATGCAGACCCTAAGAGAACACAGATGTCAACCCAGGCTACTATACCTTGCAAAACTCTCAGTCCTCATAGACGGAGAAAACAAGATATCCAATGACAAAAACAAATTTCAACAATACCTACACACAAATCCAGCATTACAGAAGACACTGGAAGGGAAAATACAACCCAAGAAAATTAGCTTCTGTCAAGAAAACACAGGAAATAATTAACCTTACTACAGCAAAACAAAAAGCAACCAAGCACACAACCTTATGAACACAGCCAACATCAAAATCAAAGGATCTAACAGCCACTGGTCATTAATCTCTCTCAACATCAATGGACTCAACTCTCCAGTAAAAAGACACAGATTAACAGAATGGATACGTAAACAAAACCCAGCAATCTGTTGCATATAAGAAACACACCTAAGGCACAAAGATAGACATTACCTGAGGGTAAAGGGTTGGAAGACGACTTTCCAAGCAAATGGACCCAAGAAACAAGGAGGAGTAGCCATTCTAATATCTGATAAAATAGACTTTCAACCAAAATTAATAAAAAGAGACGAGGAAGGACACTTCATACTCATCAAGGGAAAATTCCACCAGGAAGACATCACAATCCTGAACATCTATGCCCCAAATACAAGAGCACCCACATTTGTAAAAGAAACATTGATAAAATTTAAACCACATATAGATCCCCACACATTAATAGTGGGTGACTTCAACACCCCACTCTCAACAAAGGACAGGTCAACAAAACAGAAATTAAACAAAGAAACAATATCTCTGACAGAGGTCATGAATCAAATGGACCTCAGAGACATTTACAGAACTTTACACCCAAACACAAAAGAATTTACCTTCTTCTCACACCTCATGGAACCTTCTCCAAAATACACCATATAGTTGGTCACAAAGCAAGCCTCAACAGATACAAGAAGACTGAAATAATCCCTTGTATCCTGTCTGATCACCATGGAATAAAGCTCGACTTCAACAACAACAGAAATAGCAAAAAGCCTACACACACATGGAAACTGAACAACTTGTTACTAAATGACAGCTGGGTCAGGGAAGAAATAAAGAAAGAAATTAAAGCCTTTCTAGAACTCAATGAAAATGAAGACACAACACACCCAAACTTGTGGGACACAATGAAAGCAGTGCTAAGAGGAAAGTTCATAGCACTAAGTGCCTTCAAGAAGAAATTTGAGACAGCTCATTCAAGCAACTTAATGGCCCACTTAAAAACCCTAGAAAAAGAAGAAGCAGACACACCAAAAAGGAGTAGACGGCTGGAAATAATCAAACTCAGGGCTGAAATCAATCAATTAGAAACAAATGAAACAATTCAAAGAATCAATGAAACCAAGAGCTGGTTCTTTGAGAAAATCAACAAGATCGACAAACCCTTAGCCAAGCTAACTAAAAGGCAGAGAGACACCACCCAAATCAACAAAATCAGAAATGAAAAGGGGGACATAACTACAGACACTGAGGAAATCCAAACAATCCTTAGGACTTACTTCAAAAGCCTATACTGAACAAAATTTGAAAACCTAAATGAAATGGACAATTTTCTTGATCGATTTGACTTACCAAAGCTGAATCAGGACCAGGTAAATCAATTAAATAGTCCTATATTCCCCAAAGAAATAGAAGCGGTCATCAAAAGTCTCCCATCCAAAAAAAGCCCAGGACCAGATGGCTTCAGTGCAGAATTCTACCAGACCTTCAAAGAAGAGCTAACTCCAATTCTCTTCAAACTATTCCACAAAATAGAAACAGAAGGAACATTACCAAACTCATTCTATGAAGCCACAATCACCTTGGTACCTAAACCTCACAAAGACTCAACAAAGAAAGAGAATTTCAGGCCAATCTCCCTTATGAACATTGATGCAAAAATACTTAACAAAATACTTGCAAACCGAATCCAAGAACACATCAAAGATATTATCCACTCTGACCAAGTAGGCTTCATGCCAGGTATGCAGGGGTGGTTCAATATACGGAAATCCATCAATGTGATCCACCATATTAACAAAGTGAAAGAAAAAAACCACATGATAATCTCCCTAGATGCTGAAAAACCATTTGACAAAATCCAACATCCATTCATGTTTAAAGTACTGGAGAGATCAGGGATACAAGGCACATATCTAAACATAGTAAAGGTGATTTACAGTAAGCCCATAGCCAACATCAAACTGAACGGAGAGAAACTTAAAGCAATCCCACTGAAATCATGGACAAGACAAGGCTGCCCAGTCTCTCCATATCTCTTCAACATAGTGCTGGAAGTCCTTGCTAGAGCAATAAGACAGTTGAAGGAAATCAAGGGGATACAGATGGGAAAGGAAGAAGTCAAATTATCACTATTTGCAGATGATATGATAGTATATATGAGTGACCCCAAAAACTCTACCAGGGAACTCCTACAGCTGATAAACACCTTCAGCAAAGTGGCCAGATACAAAATTAACTCAAAAAAATCAGTAGCACTCCTGTATACAAAAGACAAAAGGGCTGAGAAAGAAATTAGAGAAACAACACCCTTCACAATAGCCACAAATGACATAAAGTACCTTGGTGTAACCCTAACCAAGGAAGTCAAAGACTTGTATGAAAAAAATTTCAAGTCTCTGAAGAAAGAATTAGAGGAAGATATGAGAACATGGAAAGATCTCCCATGCTCATGTCTTGGCAGGATTAACATAGTAAAAATGGCCATCTTACCAAAAGCAATCTACAGATTTAATGCAATTCCCATCAAATTGCCAACACAATTCTTTACAGACCTGGAAAGAAAAATTCTCAACTCCGTATGGAATAACAATAAACCGAGAATTGCTAAAACAATCCTCTACAATAAAAGATCTTCTGGAAGTATCTCCATTTCTGATGTCAAGCTGTACTATAGAGCAACAGTTATAAAAACTGCATGGTACTGGCATAGAAACAGAATGGTGGATCAATGGAATCGAACAGAAGACCCAGAAATAAACCCATACACTTACGGACACCTGATTTTTGACAAAGATGCCAAAACCATACAATGGAAAAAAGATAGCATCTTCAACAAATGGTGCTGGTCCAACTGGATGTCTACATGTAGAAAAATGAAAGTAGATCCATACTCATCACCCTGCACAAAACTGAAGTCCAAGTGGATCAAAGACCTCAACATAAAATCAGACACATTAAATCGGCTAGAAAAAAAAGTGGGAAATACCCTAGAACTCATTGGTACAGGAGAAAATTTCCTGAACAGAACACCAACAGCACAGGCTCTAAGAGCAACAATCAATAAATGGGACCTCATGAAATTGAAAAGCTTCTGTAAAGCAAAGGACACCGTCATCAAAACAAAGCGACTGCCTACAGATTGGGAAAGAATCTTCACCAACCCTTTATCTGACAGAGGACTCATATCCAATATATATACAGAACTAAACAAGCTGAAAAGCAATAAACCAAGTAATCCACTTAAAAAATGGGGAACAGAGCTAAAGAGAGAATTCTCTGTAGAGGAATATCGTATGGCAGAGAAGCACTTAAAGAAATGCTCAACCTCATTAGCCATTAGGGAAATGTAAATCAAAACAATCCTGAGATTTCACCTTACACCCATCAGAATGGCCAAGATGAAAAACTCAAGGGACAACACATGCTGGAGAGGTTGTGGAGAAAGGGGAACCCTTCTCTACTGCTGGTGGGAATGTAAACTGGTACAACCACTCTGGAAATCAATCTGGCCCTTTCTCAGACAACTAGGAATAGCGCTTCCTCAAGATCCAGCCGTACCACTCCTAGGCATATACCCAAAAGAGGCACAAGTACACAAAAAGGACATTTGCTCAACCATGTTTGTAGCAGGTTTCTTTGTAATAGCCAGAAGCTGGAAACAGCCCAGATGCCCCTCAACTGAAGAATGGATGCAGAAATTGTGGTACATCTATACAATGGAGTATTACTCAGCAATGAAAAATAAGGAAATCATGAAATTTGCAGGTAAATGGTGGGACCTGGAAAGCATCATCCTGAGTGAGTTGTCCCAGAAGCAAAAAGACACGCATGGTATATACTCACTCATATAAACATACAATATAGAATAAACCCACTAAAATCTGTACATCTAAACAAACTAAGCAAAAGAGAGGACCCTAACTAAAATGTTCAATCCCCATCCTGAAAGGCAAAGAGGATGGACATCAGAGGAAAATGAAAGTAGGAAACAACCTCGGAACCTGCTACAAAGGGCCTCTGAAAGCCAGAAGAAAACAGGAAACAACCTTGAAACCTGCCACAGAGGGCCTCTGAAAGCTTCTGCAGTATAGACCGTCAAAGCAGATGCTGAGCCTGATGGCCAACTGATGGGCAGAGTGAATGGAATTCTATGTAAGAAGTGGGAAATAGTAAGAGCTGGAGGGGACGGGAACTCCACAAGGAGAGCAACAGAACAAGAAAATTTGAACACAGGGAACTTCCCAGAGACTCATACTCCAACCAAGGACTATTCGTGGAGATGACCTGGAACCCCTGCACAGGTGTAGCCCATGGCAGTTCAGTGTCCAAGTGGGTTACATAGTAATGGGAAGAGGGACTGCCTCTGATATAATCTGATTGGCCTGCTTGTTGATCACTTCCCCCTGAGGGGGGAGCAGCCTTATCAGGCCACAGTAGAGGACAATGCAGCCACTTTTGATGGGAACTGATAGACTAAGATCAGAAAGAAGAGGAGACCTCCCCTATCAGTGGACTTGGGGAGTGGCATGCATGCAGAAAGGGGAGGGATGGTGGTATTGGGAGGGGAGAAGGGAGGGGCTTATGGGGGGGATACAAAATGAATAAAGTGTAATTAATTAAAAAATTAAAAAAAATTGGAAAAATAAATATTTTACATAAGCTAACTGCAAGTGTACTGTATTAAACATACCTATAAGTACAAGAATATAATTAAGTCATAGAGTGTATATTGTGACCTGTAAAGTCACTAAATATTTTTAAAAACATCAGTTTGACAAAACGAAATATTAGTTGCAATAATATATTTCAAATCATATACAATAAGACATTTCTAATCATTTTCAGCAAACATCCGATGTGCTTTATTCATAATAGAAACTGGATGTTCGTAGCAGCTTTATTTGTAACAGCCAGAGCTAGCAACAACCCAGATGTCCCTCAGCTGAGGAATGGATATAGACATTGTGGTACATTTACACAATGGACTACTACTCAGCAATTAAAAAGAAGGAAATCATGAAATTTGCAGGCAAATGGTAGGAAAAGATCATCCTGAGTGAGGTATCCCAGAAGCAGAAAGACACACGTGGTATAAACTCACTTATAAGTGGATATTAGAGATATAATATAGGATAATCACACTAAAGTCTGTATATTTAAAGAAGCTAAACAAGAAAGAGGACCCCGTGTAAGATAATCAATCCTCATTCAGAAAGGCAAATGGCATGGACATTGGAAGAAGGAGAAAACAGGGAACAGGACAGGAGCCTACCACAGAGGGCCTCTGAAAGACTCTACCCAGCAAGGTATCAAAGCAGATGCTGAGATTCATAGCCAAACTTTGGGTAGAATGCAAGGGAATCTTATGAAAGAAGGGGGAGATAGAAACACCTGGAGGGGGGATGAGATCTACAAGGAGAAAAAAAGAAATGTGGGCACAGGGAACTTTTATGAGACTGATACTCCAACCAAGCACAATTCATGGAGATAACCTAGAACCCTGAACAGATGTAGACCATGGCAGCTCAGTCTCCAAGTGGGTTCTTTAATACTGGGAATAGGGACTGTCTCTGTTCTGAACTCAATGGCCTGCTCTTTGATCACCTCCGCTGAGAGGGGTGTAGCCTTACCAGGCCACAGAGGAAGACAATGAAGCCAGTCCTGCTGAGACCTGATAGAACAGGATCAGGTGGTAGGGGAGGAGGACATCCCATATCAGTGGACTTAGGGAGGGGCTATGGTGTAGAAGAGGGAGGGAGTGTGGGATTGGGAGGAGAAAAAGGAGAAGGCTACAGTTGGGATATAAAGTGAATAAACTATAATTAATAAAAAATTATAAATTTAAAATTAAAAAGGAAACTGGAGACAACTTAGATGTCCCTCAACTGAAGAATTGAAGAAGAAAATGTGGTACCTTTACACAATGGAATACTACTCACTATTTAAAACAAAAGCATGACGCAACTTGTAGGCAAATGGATGAAACTTGAAAAGATGTTCCTGAATGAGGTAAGCCAGACTCAGAAAGACGCACATGGATGTACTCTCTTGTAATTGGGTATTAGTCATAAAGTACAGGATAACTATGCTACAATCAACAGACCCAGAGAAGCCAAGGAGGCCAAGGGAGGACATTTGAATCTCACTCAGAAGGGGAAATAAAATAGACATCCAAAGTATACGGAGGGAGGGATCTGGGTGAGAGATGGGTAGGGCAGATAATGGGGGAGGGGATCAGGTGTGGAGAGAGCAGGAGGGTGAGTGTGGGAGTGGCAGGTTCTGGTGAGAAAATGAAAACTGTTGGGTTGGGGAGTATCTGAGACATAGGAAGCTCCCTGGAGTCTGTGGGGTTGATCCTCGCTGAGACTCCTAAGGGATATAGAACCTGAAGTCACAACTTTGTTTAGCCAGATTGGGCTTCCAGAGGAAGGAGGGGGACACCAAACCACTCATAAAACTTTCACCCCAAAATGTGTCTCACCTACAAGAAGTGAAGCCATAAAGATGGAGCAGAGATTGAGGGAATGGGAAAACCATGACTGGCCCAACACCCTGTGGGACAGAACAAGCCTCCAACATTATTAATGACACTCTGCTGTGCTTGCAGACAGGAGCCTAGCATAACTGTCTTCTGAGAGGCTTCATCTAGCAGCTGATGGAAACAGATGCAGAGACTCACAACAAAACAATTGGAGAGTTAGGGGGAAGAGAGTGAGAAATGACTGAGGGAGCCAGCAGGGTCAAGGACACCACAAGATGAGCTACAGAGTAAACTAATCTGGGCCTATGCTGGCTCACAGATACTGAACCATCAACCAAAGTGCATGCATGAGCTGGACCCAGGCCCCCTATACAAGTATGTAGCAGGTGTGCAGCATGGTCAACGTGTGGGTTTCCTAACAATGGAAGAAGGGCTGTCTCTGACTCTGTCGCCTGTCTTTGCATCAGTTTCCCCTAGCTGAGTTGCCTTGTCTGGCCTTAGTGGAAGTCTGTCCTTACTCCTGGTACAACTTAAGATACCAGGGTGGGTTGGTACCCCTTGAGGGCCTCCCCTTCTCTAAGAAGGACAGAGGGGAGCATGAGGAGGAAGCATGAGGATGGGACTGGGATGAGAGGAGGAAGGGGGCTGGGATCAGCCTGTAAAGTGATTAAATTTTAAAAATAAATAAAAATTTAAAAATAGACTCAACCCTATGAGAGCTGGAGTTCTGAAAACCTCACTTCAATCCATGAGAAAATCACTGAGGCAAAAATTCAGCATTGGGAGTTTAGTACTAATTCAACTGGCTAAACAGATAAATACAGAAAATTTCATTCAACAGGTGCACTATAGGGCACATTCCTAAAATTTACCACGAGTAGGGATGCAAAATAATTCTCAATAAGATCACAAAAATTAAAAACATAATTTTTGACCACAGCATAATAAAACCACAATTTAACAATAGAAACATTTTAAGTTGTACAAATACACAAAATTTCTAAACATTATTTTGTATGTCCATTGAGTCAGGGAAGAAGCCAAAAAGGAAATAAAACAGTTTCTTGAAATCAGTGAAGAATGAGAACACGCCCTACTAAATCTTAAGAGATATGGAAGCTCAAGATAAAAGACCGCATGCCTACATAAAACTAGAAAATATTGAAATAAACTAAAATTGTTTGACTCAGGTCCCTGAGAAAGCAAAAATATTGAAATCCAAAACTAAACATAAGAAAGAAAGACTATCACCATGACAAAAGAGAATGAAATACACACTAAAAAGAACACAGATGAGTAAACTGAAAAGCTTTTTTAAAGATGTAAAAACAAACAAAAAAGGAAATTCGTTAGTATTCTGTTTCTTTGGCTCTGATAAAAAACAGACCCAAAGCAAGCTGGGGAGGAAAGGATTTGTTTGATTTACACATCCTAACCAAGCTTCACCATAAAGCAAAGTGGGGGCAGGATCTCAGTGTGGGACCTGAAGGCAGGAACTGAAGCAGAAACCATGGAGCAGTACTGCTTATTGAGTACTCGGCTTGCTGTCTTCTATAACACAGGATCCACTGCTCAGGTTTGCCATCTCACAGGGTGGGCTGGACACCTTCACACCAGTCATTAATCTAGAGAACACCAGCACAACCTTGCCTAGAGACCAATTTGATGGAGGCATTTGCTCAGTTCCTTAACCGTAGTCCCTTCTTCCAACAGGACCCTAGCTGTGTCAAGCTGACAAAAACTAACCATGATAGTTAGACTAGATAGCAAAAATTTAAAAATAAAAATAAAAAAAGAAAAATAAAATTAGAGCTCCACCAGTAGAGCAGCAGATCCAAAAGGCCTGGGCACAGGGGTCTTTTCTGAGACTGATAACTCCAGGCAAGGACCACTCATGGAGATGGCCTGGAACTCTTGCACAGAGGTATCCCATGGCAGTTCAGTGTCCAAGTAGGTTCCATAGTAATGGGAACAGGGACTGTCTCTGATATTAAGTGATTGGCCTGCTCTTTGATCACCTCCCCCTAAGGGGGGAGCAACCTTACCAGACCACAAAGGAAGACAATGCAGCCACTCCTGATGAGACCTAATAGACTAGGATCAGAAGAAAGGAAAGGAAGACCTCCCCTATCACTGGACTGGGGGAGGGGCACAGATGGGGAAAAGGGAGGGAGGGTGTGATTGGGAGGGGAGAAGGGAGGGATACAAAGTGAATAAACTATAATTAACAAAGATAAAAATAATTTAAAAAAGAATAACAGAAATGATAGAAAGTACTAGAAATTAAAAAGAAATAAAAATAATACAAAGAAAGATAAAGACTTCTTAATAAAGATGGTAACAGAAAATATTTTTTCGGTAGTGATTGTTTTAAAAACAACTGAATCTGTCAATGTATTTTCCAGTATCCTGAGACACATTGTATACCATTTTGAAAGAAATGAATGCATAAGTTTATCTTTAGAAGAGAATAGGCATTTATATTTCTTGTCATATTGAAGATTATATGCCATCTAAGTTTACAATTCGGTCATTATATATGCTTTAAATATTTGAAAATAAGAAAGCATAAATCATATGAATATTTGTGTAATGCTACAAAAAAGAGAACCTTAGTTAGGGAAATAAACATGTCTTTGAAGATATTTTAATAATATCGGTAGCAGAGTGGCAGAGCAAAATGGCTATATTTCTAATTCCATATATACTTAAGAAAGAAATAGTTTAGCTGGAAGAACCAAAAGTCTCCTCTTGTCTTTCAAGGAAAAAAACCATGGTACTGAGTTGGTGTCCATGTTGATTTCAGGTATTCTTTCCTAAAACTAATATTGAATATGTAAATCTTGTTTTCAAGTATTCATGATATAGTTTATAAAATAGACCTACATGCTAGTTAAAGATGTCCAAAAATTTTAATAAGATTCCACAAAATAAATTAGATTCAAATGACATAAAGTAAAATAAAAATTGAAAAAATAAAATAAAACACCTATTCCAAAATACATTCATTTTTGAATTTCTGACACTGCAATGTATAGAAAGTACAGGTGGTTCACATCTGTAATCCCAGCATTAGGGCAGCAGAGGCAGACAGATCTCTGTGAGTTCAAGGCCAGGCTGGTCTACAAAGCAAGTCCAGAAAAACTAAGGCTACACAGAGAAACCCTTTTCTACAAAAACAAACAAACAGACAGACAGACAAACAAACAAAAACCAAAAAAAATTTCTTTAAAAGAAAAAAGTGATAAAATATATACTCATTCTCAGGATACAAATCCAGAACAAAAGCAACAAAACATCCAGCAAAATATGTAAACAAAAAGGACAAACACACACACACACACACACACACACACACACACACACATAATTTTTATATAATGGAATTCCATGAACACATGCTTGTTAAGAGCTGTAAAACATGACATTTGATTGGAATACAAATAAGATCCAGTTTATATTTTAAAACACAGCAGCTTTCTTCCTAAGCATTATAAAAAATTGTAATAGACCTAGAAATTGACATACAATATATAAGGGGTGAAAAATTGAATCTAAAGAGATGTTGTCAAATGTAGATGATGACAAGAAATTGGAGTCATCACTTCTTGTTGAAGATTCATTCATAAAACTACATGGGGAAATTGTCCATGTGAAATAGAAGAGTTTACATGCCAGTTTTGTATTAACAAGTAGAGCTAAAACTAAAAACGGGGTGTTAGAGTAAACATGTTGCAGATACCCAGAGATGAGTGAATTGGTAATTGAAGACAAAAATGTTAAAAAGAGAGAAAATGGATATAAAGCAAAGACTGAATAAATTCTAAAAACATGAACATCCCATTTTATATGTAAATGTTAAATATAATTAAATACGAAATATTTGCAAAAGAGTAAATAAAAGGATCTGCTGTCTTGACCTGTCTTTGACCTGTAAAAAGGTGTTTACTAACTTTTCCAGAAGTTGCCAGTAAACCAAATAGAAGTGAAACTTCTTAATACTTATCATGAGTGTCTTTTTGTTCTTGAATTTTACCTTAAAATTCTCTTCAATTTATACTTATTAAGCATAACTATATTTTAATTGATCCAATGTTGTCTCAATTTCTCCTTTTGTTCTAGCATACCCCATAGCTCTACTCATTACAATATATCAGATTTTTTAAATTGCATCTTATCAGACCCAGAATTTATTTTATTTTTTTTAATTATTTTATTTTTTAATAAATTACAGTTTATTTACTTTGTATCCCACCTGTAGCCCCCTCCTTCATCCCTCCCAATCCCACCCTCCTCTTGTATCTTGTCCCATGCCCCTCCCTAAGTCCACTGATAAGGGAGGACCATACATGGAGATAACCTAGAACCCCTGCCTAGATAAAGCCCAGGGGAACAGGGACTGTCTCTGACATGAACTCAGTGGCTGACCTTCACACAGAGGAAGACAGTGGCAGCCAAACCTGATGAGACCTCGTATGCTATGGTCAGAGGGAAGGGGAGGAAGACCTCCCCTATCAGTGGGCTTAGGGAGGGGCATGAGAGGAGATGAGGAAGGAAGGGTAGCTTTGGGAGGGAATGTGGGAAGGGGTTACAGGTGGGATGCAAAGTGAATAAACTGTAATTAATAAAAAAATTAAAAAAACTAAAAAAGAAAAATACCCTTTATGTACCTAAAAGATATTAATATAAAACTTCAAGAGAAGATAGGTATAGTATATATATGCTATTTAGATATAAGTGCATTAACAAATGAAACTTAAATAGAGCACACCCTTAGGGTTGTGATCAAATATATTGTTAGAGATTTGCTACTTCAAGTGATGAAATATTTTCTTATACTTTGAACTAATAAGAGTAGGTATTTGCCATAATTATAGCACCAAGTAACTACCTTTTCTGTTTTCAGTTTGCCAGATGTAAACATGGAATGATGGTATTTAATGAAAACTAGTGTGCCTAAGAATTTTGACTCTGTGTCCAACATTGATCTAACCACTGTAGAAGGAGATTCCAAGTTATTAACATGTCAGTTATCATGCACATGTGATGGCAGGTGAATGACCACAGCTGTGACTGCAGACTAGAGTCCAGTTCTAATCTTACCTTTGTGGGAATTTCTTGATGGTCTTTTGCTCAAGCATTTTATTTCCAAAAGAACACCACGCCTCTCATTTATGGCTATCTATTTTTTAATTTTTTATTTAACTTTTATTAATTACACTTTATTCATTTTGTATCTCCCCATAAGCCCCTCCCTCTTCCCTTCCTGGTCCCACCCTCTCCCCCACCTTTCTGCATGCATGCTCCTCCTCAAGTCCACGATAGGAGAGGTCCTCCTCTCCTTCTTTCTGATCTTAGTCTATCAGTTCTCATCAAAAGTGGCTGCATTGTCAGGGTTCTAGGTTATCTCCATGAATAGTCCTTGGTTGGAGTATGAGTCTCTGGGAAGTTCCCTGTGTTCAAATTTTCTTGTTCTGTTGCTCTCCTTGTGGAGTTCCTGTCCTCTCCAGCTCTTACTATTTCCCACTTCTTATATAAAATTCCATTCACTCTGTCTGTCAGTTGGCCATCAGGCTCAGCATCTGCTTTGACAGTCTGCACTGCAGAGGCTTTCAGAGGCCCTCTCTGGTAGGTTCCTAGTTTGATTCCTGTTTTCTTCTTCTGGCTTTCACAGGCCCTCTGTAGCAGGTTCCTAGGTTGTTTCCTGTTTTCTTCTTCTTCTGATGTCCATCCTCTTTGCCTTTCAGGATGGGGATTGAACATTTTAGTTGGGCTCCTCTTTTTTGCTTAGTTTCTTTAGATGTACAGATTTTAGTGGGTTTATCCTATGTTGTATGTTTATATGAGTGAGTATATACCGTGTGTGTCTTTTTGCTTCTGGGACAATTCACTCAGGATGATGCTTTCCAGGTCCCACCATTTACCTTGAAATTTCATAATTTCCTTATTTTTCATCGCTGAGTAATACTCCATTGTACAGATGTACCACAATTTCTGCATCCATTCTTCAGTTGAGGGGCATCTGGGCTGTTTCCAGCTTCTGGCTATTACAAATAAAGCTGCTACAAACATGGTTGAGCAAATGTCCTTTTTGTGTACTTGAGCCTCTTTTGGATATATGACTAGGAGTGGTATGGCTGGATCTTGAGGAAGCACTATTCCTAGTTGTCTGAGAAAGCACCAGATTGATTTCCAGAGTGGTTGTACAAGTTTACATTCCCACCAGCAGTGGAGAAGGGTTCCCCTTTCTCCACAACCTCTCCAGCATGTGTTGTCACTTGAGTTTTTCATCTTGGCCATTCTCATGGGTGTAAGGTGAAATCTCACAGTTTTCATTTGCATTTCCCTGATAGGCTAATGAGGTTGAGCATTTCATTTCTTTCATAAACAGAGCAGTGTTTCTCTGCCATTCGATATTCCTCTACAGAGAGTTCTCTGTTTAGCTCTGTTCCCCATTTTTTAAGTGGATTACTTGGTTTGCTGCTTTTCAGCTTGTTTAGTTCTTTATATATACTGGATATGAGTCCTCTGTCAGATAAAGGGTTGGTGATGATTCTTTCCCAATCTTTATGGCTATCTTAACAGGGGAAATATGCACAAAGCACAGGGGTACTGAGTGCCAACATTTGGGATGCAAACAAATGAGAATTTTGAAATCATGCTATTTGCTTTCATTTTTTTAATTTTCTCTCTGTTTAAAATATTGCTTTGCTAAATATCAAGTAAAGTCTCTCACAATGTTAATTACATCCCAAATAGCTAAACATTGGTCTTTTTAAACTCTGAAACTTGAAGTGTATGTTTTCATATATTATACATTCTAATTAATAATGTAGAATGGAATAACCTATTGGTATGGTTATCCTGTATTATGTGGCTAATACCTGCTTAAAATGAATACATACCATGTGTGTCTTTTTGTTTCTGGGCTCCCTTACTCAGATGATCTTTTCTAGTTCTATCCATTTGGCTACAAATTTCCTGATTTCCTTGTTTTTAACAGCTGAATAGTATTCCATTGTGTAAATATACCACAAGTTCTGTATCCATTCTTTGGTTGAGGGACTTCTGGGTAGTTTCCAGATCTAGCTATTATAAATAAAGTTGCTATGAACATAGTTGAGCAGATGTCCTTGTTTTATGGTAGAGGATGCTTAATTTTCACTCACAAGGAAAATTCAACAACTCAAAGGATAGACACTGGAAGCAGTAGAGGAGAGGAAACAAGATGGGAGCCTACCATAAAAGTCCTCTTCACTCAGCAGGGGATTGAAGCAGGTGCTGAGACTCACAGCCAAACTTTGGACACAGTGCAGAAAGTCTTATGGAAGAAGGGGGATAAAAGGACCCAGAGGGGACAGTAGCTCCACGAGAAGACCAATAAAGCCAACAAATCTGGTACTAGGGGGAACCTACAGACAGTGATGCACCAACCAAGGACCATGTATGGAGAAAACCTAGACCCCCTGCTCAGATGTAGCTGATAGGCAGCTCAGTCTCAACGTGGGTTCCCTAGTGAGGGGTGCAGGGGCTGTCTCTGACATGAACTTGGTTGTCTGCTCTTTGATCACTTCACCCTGGTGGGGCAGCCTTGCCAGGCCACAGAGAAAGAGGACCCATGCAGTCATGATGACTCTCAATAAGCTAGGGTCAAATGGTAGGCCTCCCCCAGTGGACTAGGGGAGAGGGGTAGGGAGAAAGAGTGAGGGAGGGTGGGACTGGGAAGAGATGAGGGAGGGGGCTACAATTTGGATACAAAGTAAATAAATTGTAAAACATAAAAAATAAAATATTTTCAATAAATGTACAATTCTAATTAAATATTTACTCGTGACAAAGCCAAGATGGCGATGCCAGGAGAGCACTGTGTCTGATAAGCGGGACAGCACTCTCCATGCAGCGACCAGGAGACCGAACTCTGGGCCCTAAAACCACAGCGATCGTGTCTCCCAGGTGAGGGGAGGCTCCCACAGCGTGGGAATCTGTCGGGTCCACTCTCAGCTGCCCAGCCAGAACCCGGAAGAGATCCCGGGTAACTCGGGCTTTGGGTCTCAGGCCAGAGCTGCACACCTGTGTGTCCCGATCACTTTCCCAGGCTGATTGGTGGGCACAAGGGTGCCAGAGAATGGGAGTCCCAGTCGCAAGAAAACCCTCCAGGGAAGGAAAGTTTCGAGACTGATCACGGGTCACCCAGTCTTTCCCTGGAAGGTCTCACAGACCGCGGGTACCTGCCGCCATCACAACTGAGCTCCGGCTGCGCATCCAGCTCACCGGTACAGACAGCTGCGCTCCCCAGTGCAACAGAGACTGAGAATCGGCCCCACAGGGAAGGAAGAAATCCTGCTGCTTCGGTCACCTAGGCTTTGCCTGGGGAAAGCCTCGCAGACCACAGATCGCAAACAGGCGAGTACACCCAGCCATCACAGATCCGGGCCCAAGCAGGGAGCACAGAGTTATTGGGAACCCAGCTCCCGCAGACTAGCAGGCAGGCACACAGTCCACCAGCCCAGAGGCCTGCTTTGTACCAACTACTCCTTATAGACAGAACTGTGTGCCCCAAGACACCACAGTCTTAGAGTCACTGTCTGGAGAAACCCTCACAAGGAACAAGGAATGAAGCAAAGGGGACAGACTTAGGCAACTCAGTATATCCCCAGAAAAGGTCCCACAGACTGACCCAACCCAGGGAACTGCTGTGCCCCAGATAGCCTGCTGTAACCAGGAGAGCAGTACTCACCCGCCACAGATTACCTCTTGGGTTCTGGGGCACAGAGCCCCAACCTCAGACCTACAAAAGACCAGGAACCCTGAGATCAACCCCCAGATACTGCTCCAAGGGGCAACCAATTATCCCTAACAAAACTGACCAAACCACGGGACACACAGGATACAGCAGCTGATCACTAAATTTACAGCAAGAAACCCAGAAGGAGGGCAGCTGTCTCCAGGAGTTCTCCAGGTGAGAGGAGAGCCCTCTGGACTAATCAGGACCATAGTTACCACCCAGGTCTCTATGCCTGAGGTGAGCTGTAGCAACTCCTGAAAAACACCGGTCATCCAGTGACTATACCCAAAAAGCTGAGAAGGCTTCCTTCAGGAAAAACCATCTTCCTGCCAAAGGGATTCTCTCCACCATAGGATTCCAGGAACAACCAGAAACTGACTTCAAACACCTAAGATAGCCGAATGGGTAGAGGACAGCGTAAAAGTTCAACCAACAAAAGCCAGAGCAATATGGCATCTCCAGAACCTAGTTATCCAGGGGCAAATAGCCCTAGAAACCCCAGCATAATTGAAATTCAAGAAGATGACCTAACATCTATGCTCATGAAGAAGATAACAGAGGAAACAAATAAAATACAAAAAGAAATAGAGGAAGCTGCAGCCAAACAGTTTGTGGCCTTTAGAGAGGAAATGCTTAAATCACTGAATGAAATAAAAGAAATAGAGGATTGTTTAAACAAACAGCTGAAGGAATTGATGGAAAAACATAAAAATACAGTCAGACAGGTGAAGGAAACCAAAAAAGTGGCTCAAGACCTGAAGATAGAATTGGAAAAAAAAAAAAAAAAACAAATGGAAGAAATTGTGGAGAGAAAGAACTTAGCGAAGAAAGCAGGAACTATAGAGGTTAGCATAACCAATAGGCTACAAGAAATGGAAGAAAGAATCTCAGGTGTGGAAGATACAATGGAAGAAATAGATGTATCTGTCAAAGAAAATGTTAAATCCAAAAAATTTCTGACACAGACCGTCCAAGAAATTTAAGATAACATAAAAGACAAAACCTAAGAATATTAATAGGAATAGAGGAAAAAGAAGATTCCCTGCACCATGCCCAGAAAATATTTTCAACAAAATCATTGAAGAAAATTTCCCCATCTTAAAGGAGAAGCCAATAAGAATACAAGAGGCCTACAGAACACCCAATAAATTAGACCAGAAAAGAAAATCCTCCTGCCACATAATAATCAAAACCGTAAGTATATAGAACAAAGAAAAAATACTAAAACCTGCAAGAGAAAAAGGCCAAGTAACATATAATGGCAAACCCATTAGAATCACACACTTGAAAATCTAAATGAAATGGACAATTTTCTTGACTGATTCCACTTACCAAAGCTAAATCAGGACCAGGTAAATCAATTAAATAGTCTTATATCCCCCAAAGAAATAGAAGCAGTCATCAAAATCTCCCATCCAAAAAAAGCCCAGGACCTGATGGTTTCAGTGAAGAATTCTACCAGACATTCAAAAAGAAGCTAACTCTAGTTCTCTTCAAACTATTCCCCAAAATAGAAACAGAAGGAACATTACCAAACTCATTCTATGAAGCCACATTCACCTTGGTACCTAAACCTCACAAAGACTCAACAAAGAAAGAGAACTTCAGGCCAATCTCCCTCATGAACACTGATGCAAAAATACTCAACAAGGGGAGGGAGGGTGGGATCAGCAGGGGAGGAGGGAGGGGCTTATGGGGGGATACAAAATGAATAAAGTGTAATTAATAAAAAAAAAAACAAAAAAAAATACTCAACAAAATACTCGCAAACCGAATACAAGAACACATCAAAGATATCCTCCACAATGACCAAGTAGGCTTCATCCCAGGTATGCAGGGGTGGTTCAATATATGGAAATCCATCAATGTGATCCACCGTATTAACAAACTGAAAGAAAAAAAACCACATGACAATCTCCCTAGATGCTGAAAAACCATTTGACGAAATCCAACATCCATTCATGTTTAAAGTCTTGGAGAGATCAGGGATACAAGGTACATATCTAAACATAGTAAAGGTGATATACAGCAGGCCTATAGCCAAAATCAAACTGAATGAAGAAAAATTTAAAGCAATCCCACTGAAATCAGGGACAAGACAAGGCTGCCCACTGTCTCCATATCTCTTCAACATAGTGTTGGAAGTCCTTGCTAGAGCAATAAGACAGTTGAAGGAGATCAAGGGGATACAGATTGGAAAGGACGAAGTCATATTATCACTATTTGCAGATGATATGATAGTATACATGAGTGATTCAAAAAACTCTACCAGGGAACTCCTACAGCTGATAAACACCTTCAGCAGAGTGGCCGGATACAAAATTAACTCAAAAAAATCAGTAGCACTCCTGCATACAAAAGACAAAAGGGCTGAGAAAGAAATTAGAGAAACAACACCCTTCACAATAGCCACAAATGACATAAAGTACCTTGGTGTAACCCTAACCAAGGAAGTCAAAGACTTGTATGAAAAAAATTTCAAGTCTCTGAAGAAAGAATTAGAGGAAGATATGAGAACATGGAAAGATCTCCCATGCTCATGTCTTGGCAGGATTAACATAGTAAAAATGGCCATCTTACCAAAAGCAATCTACAGATTCAATGCAATTCCCATCAAATTACCAACACAATTCTTGGCAGAATTTGAAAAAACAATTCTCAACTTCATATGGAATAACAAGAAACCCAGAATTGCTAAAACAATCCTCTACAATAAAAGATCTTCTGGAGATCTCCATCCCTGATCTCAAGCTGTACTATAGAGCAACAGTTATAAAAACTGCATGGTACTGGCATAGAAACAGAATGGTGGATCAATGGAATTGAACAGAAGACACAGAAATAAACCCACACACTTACGGACACCTGATTTTTGACAAAGATGCCAAAACCATACAATGGAAAAAAAGATAGCATCTTCAACAAATGGTGCTGGTCCAACTGGATGTCTACATGTAGAAAAATGAAAATAGATCCATACTTATCACCCTGCACAAAACTGAAGTCCAAGTGGATCAAAGACCTCAACATAAAACCAGACACATTAAATCGGCTAGAAAAAAAAGTGGGGAATACGCTAGAACTCATTGGTACAGGAGAAAACTTCCTGAACAGAACACCAACAGCACAGGCTCTAAAAGCAACAATCAATAAATGGGACCTCATGAAATTGAAAAGCTTCTGTAAAGCAAAGGACACCGTTATCAAAACAAAGTGACTGCCTACAGATTGGGAAAGAATCTTCACCAACCCTTTATCTGACAGAGGACTCATATCCAATATATATACAGAACTAAACAAGCTGAAAAGCAATAAACCAAGTAATCCACTTAAAAAATGGGGAACAGAGCTAAAGAGAGAATTCTCTGTAGAGGAATATCGTATGGCAGAGAAGCTCTTAAAGAAATGCCCAACCTCATTAGCCATTAGGGAAATGCAAATCAAAACAACCCTGAGATTTCACCTTACACCCATCAGAATGGCCAAGATGAAAAACTCAAGTGACAACACATGCTGGAGAGGTTGTGGAGAAAAGGGAACCCTTTTCCACTGCTGGTGGGAATGTAAACTGGTACAACCACTCTGGAAATCAATCTGGCGCTTTCTCAGACAACTAGGAATAGCGCTTCCTCAAGATCCAGCCATACCATTCCTAGGCATATACCCAAATGAAGCGCAAGTACACAAAAAGGACATTTGCTCAACCATGTTTGTAGAAGCTTTATTTGTAATAGCCAGAAGCTGGAAACAACCCAGATGCCCCTCAACTGAAGAATGGATGCAGAAACTGTGGCACATCTATATAATGGAGTATTACTCAGCAATGAAAAATAAGGAAATCATGAAATTCGCAGGTAAATGGTGGGACCTGGAAAGCATCATCCTGAGTGAGTTGTCCCAGAAGCAAAAAGACATGCATGGTATATACTCACTAATATAAACATACAACATAGAATAAACCCACTAAAATCTGTACATCTAAACAAACTAATCAAGAGACAGGACCCTAACTAAAATGTTCAATCCCCATCCTGAAAGGCAAAGAGGATGGACATCAGAAGAAAAAGAAAATAAGAAACAACCTCGGAACCTGCTACAGAGGGCCTCTGAAAGCCAGAAGAAAACAGGAAACAACCTTGGACCCTGCCACAGAGGGCCTTTGAAAGCTTCTGCAGTATAGACTGTCAAAGCAGATGCTGAGCCTGATGGCCAACTGATGGGCATAGTGAATGGAATTTTATGTAAGAAGTGGGAAATAATAAGAGCTGGAGGGGACGGGAACTCCACAAGGAGAGCAACAGTACAAGATAATTTGAACACAGGGAACTTCTCAGATAATCATACTCCAATCAAGGACTATTCGTGGAGATGACCTGGAACCCCTGCACAGGTGTAGCCCATGGCAGTTCAGTGTCCAAGTGGGTTACATAGTAATGGGAAGAGGGACTGCCTCTGACATAATCTGATTGGCCTGCTCTTTGATCACCTCCCCCTGAGGGGGGAGCAGCCTTACCAGGCCACAGTAGAGGACAATGCAGCCACTTTTGATGAGAACTGATAGGCTAAGATCAGAAAGAAGAGGAGAACCTCCCCTATCAGTGGACTTGGGGAGTGGCATGCATGCAGAAAGGGAAGGGAGGGTGGGATCGGCAGGGGAGGAGAGAGGGGTTTATGGGGGAATACAAAATGAATAAAGTGTAATTAATAAAAAATTTAAAAAAAAGAAGAAAAAAAAATAAACAAAAATGCAAATCAAAGAACCCTGAGATTTCACCTTACACCCACCAAAATGGTGAAGATCAAAACCTCAAGTGATAATGCATGCTGGAGAAGATGTGTATAAAGGGGAACCCTCCTCCATTGCTGGTGGGAATGTAAACTTACACAAACACTTTGGAAATAAATCTGGAGCTTTCTCAGACAATTAGGAATAGTGCTACCTCAAGATCCAGCTATACCACTCCTAGGCATATATCCAAAAGAGGCTCAAGTAATAAGGACATTTATTCAAACATGTTAGTAGCAGCTTTATTTGTTATATCCAGCACCTGGAAACAACCCAGATGTCCCTCAGTGGAGGAAATCATGAAATTTGCAGGCAAATGGTGGGATCTAGAAAAGATCATACTGAGTAAGGTATCGCAGTAGAAGACACACATGGTATATACTCACTTATAAGTGGATATTATAACATAGGATAAACGTAATAAAATCTATACACCTAAAGAAGCTACGCAAGAAAGAGGACCCTGGGTAAGATGATCAATCCTCACTCAGAAAGACAAATGGTATGGACATTGGAAAAAGGATAAATCAGGGAACAGGACAGGAGCCTAACACAGAGGGACTCTGAAAGACTCCATCCAACAGTGTATCAAAGCAGATGCTGATACTCATACCCAAACTTTGGGCAGAGTTCAGGGAATGTTATGAAAGAAGGTGGAGATTGTAAGACCTAGAAAGGACAGGAGCTCCACAAGGAGAGCAACAGAATTAAAAAATCTGGGCACAGGATTCTTTTCTGAGACTGATACTCCAACCAGGGACGATTCATGGATATAACCTAGAACCCTTACTCATATGTAGCTCATGGCAGCTCAGTCTCCAAGTGGGTTTTCTAGTTAGAAGAACAGGGAATGTCTCTGACATGAACTCAGTGGCTGGCTCTTTGATCACCTCCCCCTGAGGGCAAACAACCTTACCAGGACACAGAAGAGGACAATGCAGCCAGTCCTGTAGAGACCTGATAAGCTAGGGTCACATTGAAGGGGAGGAGAACCTCCCCTATCAGTGGACTTGGAGAAGGGCATGGGAGGAGATGAGGAAGGGAGGGTGGGGATAGGAGGGGATGAGGGAGGGGGATAGAGCCAGGATATAAAGTGAATAAACTTTAATGAATATTTAAAAAATAAAGAAAATGACCATATGATCCAGATGCACTAATCTCGAGCATACACCCAAAGCACTCTGTGTGCTACTACGGAGCTAGTTTTCCAAACACACTCATTGTTGCTCTGCACACAACAGCCAGCAAATGCAACTGCACTAGATGTTTATCCTCAGAAGAATGGATGATGAAATCATGATATAGCTAGATGATCCATAGGGAGAGAGAGAGCACAGAATTTCATTCGGCTGTAAAGAAAAATGAAATTTGCAGGAAAGTGGATGAACTAGAAAACATATTTAATTCATAGTGTCTGTAGAGACTAGGAAACTAAAATGGGGCAAAGAGATAGGGCAGGAATCCTGAAGTGAGGTTGAGATTGTGGAACACAGGGAATATGAAAACAGAGAGGGGGAGGAGATGTTTCGACAAGTAGGACAAAGATAGAGAAGAAAAGGATTGGGGAGAGAAGATCAAAGAAAATTAAGTATATATAAAGAAATCATACTGAAACCTACTACTGTACAAACTTCATGTGAAATATCTAAATGAAGGTTCCCTGCCTGACTGCATAAAGCAGCTCTTGAAAGCTGTGTGATCCAGGCTGCCCTTGTTCATTATGCTATGATGTACCCAGAAGACCGCTGTCCCACCAGATGGTAGTGCCATGCTGTTTGATCTTGCCACACACCATCATCATGAGCCACAGATATTTTTATAGCGATCGAAAATATAGTAAAACAAGAGAAATACAAGGGGTGTTTGCAATCCTATAGAAAGAATTTTTGGCTTAAATTCATGTAACAAATTATGTTATTTGTGTTTTTATCATCAAAGTTTACAATAGCACAATTACTGACAGTTATTTAATAACTATTGATACTCGCCTTTATGTTTTTATATACTAATATGCAATGCAGGTCAGACATATGGGCTTCCAGAGTATACAGTTTTTGACACTGCTCTAAAAATGCCACACAATATTTGTAATCGAAAAATGCAAAGTCATTCCCTCTTGAGGGGAAGATAGCACTTATAAAACTGAAAGAGATGCAAAATGAACTTTTAGGACTTTGGGGTCATCTAAGTTCTGTTTGACAAACTACACTCTACACCATCAGATGCTGCCAGTGAATGGTGGACTTGGAACTGGAGGAGGGACACATTAACTTCTTGTTTGATTTATTGTTGCATATCACCATGAGTTAGCAAAGTGTTGTAAGCAACTATTAATATTTACTATTGGTTTATCTTCTTGTAATGCTTGCTGTTAATTTTAAACAGCTGTATAACCAAATCACACAGAGACCGGGCTTTTAGTTAACCTAGAACACAATGCTGGGCAATATTTACTCCCTCCTAAACCTCCAAGCCCTCAGTTTCCTAACATTGATTTCCCACATTATACTTGCTTTTTGTGAAATCTTAGGTCTGGTTCATGCTCCAAGTCCTCCAAGATCTCTCTTCCAGCTCAGCTCTCCTTGCTCTCCTCTAGCTCTCCTTCTCCTCCCACTTATCTTCTGCCTTTTGGCTCCTCCCCTCTTTCCTGTCCTCTGGCTCCTCCCTACTCAGCATTGTGTCTAGTTGCTTTTATTTTGTTCCTGTTTACACAACAGTTGAGACAGGATGCTTAGAATGAGTATCACAATGCAATATCCAGATTGAAACCAGAGAGTTGGGGGTGGGGAAATCATCATTTGAATTAACAACGGTAAGGCATATACATTTTAAAAGAACATTATATCAACAGCAAGGACAGCCAATGTGAAAGCAGCCTTTGCATTGCACCCAGATACCTACAAAACTTACCTGGGTCCATCTACTGATGCCGGTGGGTGATGTCTGACTTTAACCCAGGAAGTTGAGTAAACATGCTGATGTGGCCATGGATTACAGCCATCGGATCACTATCAGCAAACTCTGCATGAACTTGTACTGAGATCCTGAGGTGAAATCAGTTCTTACTGACCCCAGCAAACAGGACTCCTTTAATTTGAGATTTTCTCTGTGTATTTGATGAAACAGGAATTTGAAGATTGCATCACTACAAAATGGGTCTTAAGTAAGTACATGAGTATTAAAAGTAATGATTTCAGAAATAGTATTCACAATTCTCAAAGGACTTTGCAGAGTAATTAAATATTCTGAGCAGCATTGCAGACACTCATGACCAAGCCATCAGATTCAAACGTTGACATTATTCTTGAAGGTGCCACTAGTCAGTGTTTTGAGTTCATGGCTGAGACATTTAAAATACTTTTTTAATGTATACTTTCTGTGAGTCTTTCCTAATTATATGGTGGGGAAGCACAGTGGACGACTCCCTCTCCATCTTTTGTGCTGTTGTTCTGTCAGAGTTAAGTGAGTAGATGATATTCATATAGAGAGTAAAAGTACAGTTTATGTGTTCTGTTTTTGGTTTTTGGTTCCAATACTTGATGAGAAGAGATGAAAATAATTTTGTAGTGAAGTTCTAGGTAAACTTTAGATGGGTGATATATAATCTTAATATTTCTGTTCCTGTGAAGGTGAACTTTATGTTGTTCTTTTAATCAAAATTCTGGATTTTTGTAGAACAATCAGGGAATCTGCTGTGAAATTGTATCTCCTAGCAACATAAGAACTTATATCCATAAAAGTGATCACCAACATGAACTCCTAAACATGAGTTGAAAAAGGAGAACAACAACAGACATGCCCCACTCCATACACAACACACAAAAGATCAACCCTACAGCTGCAGGAAACTAAGGAATGCTGAGTGTGGGAGAATTGTCTTCCCCAGGTCAGAACACACCAATTGGTTATGTAATACCAAATGGTCATCCCTGAAAACATACATACATACAAGACTTAGCTGGTTATATTTAGGAGTGTGAGAGAGATGAAAAGCAAGGAAGACAGAGGAAAAAAGAGAGAAGAGAGAGATCATGCATATAACATTTAAAATCTACATAAGAGAGGAAACATGTAATACTCTCTTTCTTAGCTTAGCTAATTACTCTAATATAATGAACTTGTTTTGTCCATTTTCCGGAAAAGGACATGACTTCATTTATTAAGGCTGAAACACTCTTACGTATATAAAGTACTTTTCCTTTGTTCTCTGTGCTAAAACCTAAGCTGTTTCCACAACTTAACTAATGTGAAGAGGGTTAAAACATTGATGTGCTTACATCTCTGTGATGTGCAACCTTGGAATCACAGAAGTTCATGTCCAGGAATGGTAAAGTTAGGTCACAGATAGTCTAATTTAGCTGTGTTCCATTATTTGCTTGTTTTGGTTTTTTTTTTTGTATGTTTGTATGTCGTGTGTGTGTGTGTGTGTGTGTGTGTGTGTGTGTGTGTGTGTAAACAAATATGAAATACAACCTGCTTGGTCTAAGGGAATTTTATGAAAGAGGGAGTAGAAAGATGGTAAGATTCATATTGCCAGGAAGTCTGTTGTTAAACAGTCTCTCCTAGAGACGCTGCATAAACAGGACAGAAACAATGGTTAAGATCGTTGGACATGTTAACATGAAAGGGTAAATCTCAAGAGGTCCCTCTACTAGACAAAGAACTACAAACAACTATTGACTTTTGGGAGGAAGAGACTTAGCATCTCCCAGGAATGAGTCCCTTTGTTGGTTGTCCTGATCAGAGTGGTCAGCACTGAAACCATGAGCACACAACCAGAAAAATACGGTCTTCTGAGAACAGTGTGTTCCCATCCTTTGCCCTTTTACTAATTACGCCACCTCTTAATTTTAGTGTTAAGTTTGTGCACTCAGTGTATTCTGTGCATCAGTCCTCTGTCAGGAATGCAGCCGGCAGGGTTTTCTCTCCTTTCTTGGCTGTGTTTTGTCTTCATGGTAGCATTTGCTGTGTAGAAGCTTTTTAATTTCAGGCAATCCCACTTGTCAGTTCCTGACTTCATTTCTTACCTATGAGAGTTCTTTTCAGAAAGTCCTTGCCTAACACCATGTCTTGAAATATTCCTCTTCTTTCCTGTACTAGTTTCTAAGTTTAAGTCTAACATTAAGGTTTTTAGTCCATTTTGAAGACCTTTGTGTTCAGGGTGAGAAATACAAATCTAGGATCAACCTTACACATGTGGGTGTAATTTTTCTAGCACCATTTATCGCAAAATTTTCATCCAGTGTATGATTTTCTCATCTCTTTTCTAAAAGTGATGCTGGTGGGAGCTGTGCGTGTTCGTTGAGTCTAGTCTCTTGTCTCTAGTCTCTAGAACTACATCTCCATTTTGTGCTAGTATCATGTCACTGTAGTTACTACGACTATGCAGTGTAATTTCAAATTAGACACGGTGATACTTACTGCATTTTTTTTCCTCAGGACGACATTGGCTATTTGGGATCTTCTGATCTTTCATGTGAGTTTTGGGATGTTTTCTACTTCTGTGAAAAGTATCATCTTTTTGTTGATAAGAATTGGGCAGAATCTTTACAGTGGTTTTGTTAGTAAAGTAATTTGTACAATATTAATTGTCATAAAAAGAAAGGCCTTTCCATTTTATAGTGCCCTTTCAATTTTTTCCTTCAGTGTTGTAAATTTTGCACTATATTGGTCTTTCCCCTTATCCTTTTGGTGAGGTAATTCTTATGTTATATTTCAGTGGTAGTGATGGTGTTTCATTGCAAAGCTGTTTTGAATAGAATTTTTTTTCAATTTCATCTTCAGAATGCGCATTATTGACTTAAATTACACCTCCTGTTTTCTCATGTGTGGTTTTGTGTGTGCTTTGCTATGTATACTCATATGTGCATTGTGTGTGTGTAGCACATGTATGTGTATGTGTGGAGGTCTGGGGTTGATACTATGAGTCTTCCTCAATCACTCTCCATGTCTTTTATTAAGTCAAAGTACATCATTTGAACACAGACCTCACCGACATGGACTAGTCTAGCTAGCTGACTTCATCTGCAGTTTCCCTGTCTCCATCTCCTGAACAATGACATACAGGTGGATGTCCACATGCATCTGGGTTTACTCTATTTCTTATGCTTGATTGACAAGTGCTTTCACTGCTGAGTCATCTGCTGATATTTTTATATTGATTTTGTGTAAAATCACTGCTGAAAGTTCATTGCTTCTAAGAGTTGGATAATGGATTATTAGGGTCTTTTACATAGATGATCATACAATATGCAAATAGCAGAAAACATTTTTATTTCCTACTTTAATCCATTTTATTTCTTCCTCTTGTATTTTTGCTCTAGCTAAGTTTTTTATAATTTTTATTTTATTTTTTTTCTTTACAATTTATTCATTATATATCCCAATTGAAGCCCCATCCCTCGACTTCTCCCAGTCCCACCCTGCCTCCCTCTTCCCCCATCTCCTTCCCCTAGTCCATTTAAAGGGGGAGTTCTTCACTATTGCCAACTGCCCATAGCTTCTTAAGTCTCATCAGGACTATGTGGATCCTCCTTCTCCTTGGCCCGGCAAGGCCGCATCATCAGAGGCAAAGTGATCAAAGAGCAGTCAGCTGAGTTCATGATAGAGGCAGTCCCTGCTCTCCTCACTCAGAGATCCACGTGCAGACTGAGCTGCCAATCTGTCACATCTGAGCAGGGGGTCTAGTTCCTCTTTATGCATGGTCCTCCATTGGTGCATCAGTCTCTGTAGGAATCACTGGGTTTGAATCTTTATCTAGCTAAGATTTTAAGGACACTATATTAAGTACACATGGACAAATTGGCCCATGTCTTATGCCTGATCTCAGTGGTAATACTTGTGTTTCAATCGTTTAGTATATATTATCTACACATTAAATATATATGTATATATATCTCCTTTTTATAGTCCTTTAACTCACAATTTCTTGAGGGCTTTCATGGTGAAAGAATTTTGGATTTTCTAAAGGATATTTCCCATCACTTGAGAAAATATTCCCAGCAGCAATGGAGGAGGGTTCCACTTTCTCCACAACCTCTCCAGCATGTGTTGTCACTTGAGTTAGTCATCTTAGCCATTCTGATGGGTATAAGTTTAAATCTCAGGGTCATTTTGATTTGCGTCTCCCTGATGGCTAAGGATGTTGAGTGTTTCTCTGTCATTCTATATTCCTCTATAGAGAATTCTCTGTTTAGCTCCGTAGCCCATTTTTTAATTGGATTACTTGATTTATTGCTTTTTAACTTCTTTAATTGTTTTTATTTGCTGGATATCAGCCCTCTGTCAGATATAGGGTTGGTGAAGATCCTTTTCCAGTCTGTAGGCTGTCGTTTTATTCTGACAACAGTATCTTTTGCTTTACAGAAGCTTTTCAGTTTAATGAGGTCCCATTTAATCCTCACTTGGAAAGACAAATGGGAGGTGCATTGGAAGTAGGAGAAAACAAGTAACAGGACAGGAGCCTACCTCAGAGGTCCCCTGAAAGACTCTACCTAGCAGTGTATCAAAGCAGATACTAAGACTCATAACCAAACCTTCAGGAGAGTGCAGGGAATTATATGAAAGAAGAGGGAGTTAGTATGACATGGAAAAGATAGGAGCTCCACAAAGACCAAATATATCTGGGCACAGGTGTCTTTTCTGAGACTGACACTGTACCAAGGACCATGTATGGATATAACCTAGAACCTCTGCTCAGATGTAGCCCATGGTAGTTCAGTAACCAATTGGTTTCCCATGGTAAGGGGAACAAGGACTATTTCTGACAGGAACTCAATGGCAGGCTTTTTGACCTCCCCACCCCCCAAGGGAGGAGAAGTCCTGCTAGGCCACAGAGGAGGACTTTGCAGCCAGTCCTGAAGATACCTGATAAAACAGGGTCAGATGAAAGGGGAGGAGGTCCTCCCCAATTAGTGGTCTTGGAAAGGGGCAGGGAGGACATGAGGGAGGGAGGGAAGTTTTGGGAGGGAATGAGAGAGTGGGATACAGCTGGGATACAGAGTTAATAAAATGTAACTAACAATAAACTAACTAACTAACTAACTAACTAACTAACTAACTAACTAACTAACTAATTAACTAACTAAATAAATAAATAAATAAGAGAAAATATAAAACTTTTTGTGACTCTCCAACAATGGACCTTACATCCATTCTCAAATTTCATTTCTATTGTTCCATTTAATGGACTTAAAATTACTCATTATCATTTTAACTGTAGAAAAAAAAAGTTGTGTTACTTCCTGATATCTCATTTTCACTTTGGAAAATATTTTCCCATGAGAAGATTCTAGTTGTAAACTAATGAATACATGGAGATGAAATCAAAACTTCATCACTTGGATGACAAAGCTGTGACATTTTTTAATTTTTATTGTTGAAACCGTCCCATATGTTGAGCCCAGCTCTCCTTCAAACATGATCTCCTTTTTCCAACAATTCTTATTGCATGCATTAATGTATTTGTGCACACATATTTACTACTAAATATAATATGTTTAGTCCATATACTGTTACTCATATGTATGTTTTCATGGCTGAGTATTTGGCACTGAACAACCAATTGGTGTGCTCTTTCCTGAGAAGGACATCTTGTCTAACTCCCAGCTGTCTTGGTTGCCTATAGTTCTTTATGTAGGGTTGAGGATTGTCAGCTTTTCTCCATCCAGTTTGGCATGTTTTTTGTTGTCCTCCTTTTGCATCTCGTGTTTGGGCAGTCATGTTGTTGAGACTTTGGGGGGTGCTTAGCTTCTGACATTCCTAGCAGATAGCCTCACAGAAAACTCCATGATCCTCTGGCTCTTACAATCTTTCTGCTCCCTTTTCTACAATGTTTCCTGAGCTTTCCATGCAGTATTGTTTTGTAAATGTTTCACCAGGACTGTGTTCCACAACTCTGCAATTTAATTGGTGTGGTTTTCTGTAGTGCTCTCTAAAAATTGTCAGGAGACCTTTCTTTGATGAAGGGTAAATATTCACCTGGGGGCATATGGATAACAAGAGGAAAACTATGCCTGGCTCTGAAAACCTAGCTAACTACAAAGCACTAGCAAAGTCCTGATTATTGGAGGAAAATCTACAATCATTAATTTGCTATCACATTCATTTTTAATCAGCTGTTGAGTACTTTTGATTTTTTAAATTGGTTTGGTGTACTGTCAAATTAACTTCCTTTCCTGTTAAAGTGTTTTTTTTTTTTTTTTTTTTTTTTTTTTTCTGAGATAGAAAGGAGATGTTATGGTGTTATTGAGAATCCACCATGATCAGCCAGTAAATCCCCTGGAAGGTGTGATTATCTGGATAGTTTGTCATGATCAGCCAGTAAATCTCCTTGATCAGGTGACCATGTGGATAGTTTGCCATGAGCAATAAAGAAACTATGGTGGCAGCCCTTATCTGCAGCAATTTCAGTGCTATGCCTGGTTGAGCTTAGGTTCCTGATAGCATGTGTAATGACTGTGACACTCATTATCACAGAATATTACCTAGTTTGTTGAAACTGAAAAGAAAAATTAAAAAGCTTATATCACATAATCATGTTCATGTTGGCAAGACTTTTAATACCTGATTTGCTTTTCCTGAGACAAAATACTTTAAAAATGAACTTGTCAAATCTTTGCAAGATATTCACTACCTGTCCTAAGAGAGCACAATATTTGTTACTCAAGAAAAGTTATTTTTAAAATAAATATAGAAATATCTATATTGGTTTGTTTGTTTTTATTAGTTCTTTGAAATTTTTGAAACATTTTGATCATAGTAAGTCTCCCTCCCCCAAATATTGCAAGATCTATCCATGTCCTTCCCTTCCAACTTTCTGTGTTCCCATCCTTATCAAGGCCATGTGCTACACAAATTTTCTTAGGTTCATGGCCGTCTACTAGAGCATGGATGAGTTCTCAGGGGCTTTAGGGGAAACTGACCCTTTCCCTTCCAGTACTTAAGAGCTACCAATAGTTCTTTGGTTACAGGTGGACTTTCATGCCCCAAACTGTCACTGTGCTAGGATTTGGTCTGGTTTGGAAACACAACTCTTGTATGTTGAATCACAACTTCTCTGAATTCATATGTGCAACTTTCCTGCTGTATCCATATTACATTCTTTCCTTGTAGTTACCTACTGCTCTTATGTTCTTTCCTCCTCCACCATGATCCTTGAGCCTTTACTGGGAAGAATCAGTACATGTGTTCTGTTCAGGGCTGTACAATCTGTGGTCTCTTGTTCTCTGTACCTTGGCCAGTTGTAGCTCTAGTTATTGATTATCTATTGTAACCAGAAGCTTGTCTGAGAAGATGCCTTAATCTGGGAGTATACTGGTAAATAAATATAAAATGGTTTACAAGTATGTCCATTTAGCAGAATAATATTCTCTGCTAGGATCTATGATTTGTCTAACTGTAGGTGTTTGGTCTAATAATGGTGCCAGATACAGCTTTATATTGTGTAACAAGCCTCAAATCCAATCATAAAATGACTGAGTACTCTCCTGGATCTTGTGCTACTATTGCTTCATTGGGTATGTCTGTCTGTCAGGCCGGTTGTTATTGTAGCTCATGGGGTTCACAGGTCAGTGCCAACATGATTTCTCTGTTTCTCTGTGTTCTGTGATTGAAATATGTGGTGTTTTCAGCAATAGGCACAGCGTACACAGGTGTTCCTTTTCTGCCACATCCACACCAACCTTTATCAGCACTTTTTTTTATCTTAGCCATTCTGTTAGGGTAAGATGAAATGAAATTTCAGTGTATTTTTAATTCGCAGTTCCCTCATGTCTAGGGATATTGAAAATTTTTAGATATTTTTCAGCAGTTAGTATTCTTTTTATTTTTGAGAATTCTATTTTATCCCAGCTGCATTTTTATTGAAGATAAAATTTTTATACAATACATTATCTTCCTTCATCTCCCTATAGATCATCCCCCCCTTTACACCGAGCTATCTCCATGCCTTCTTTCTCTCTTTTTAGAAGACAAACACACAATTTTTTTTACAAAAATATACGCCACAAGAAAAATAAAATCATAAAGACATACACCCATGTACACACACACACACACATACACACAGTCAAAAAATTCCATAAAACACAAAATCAGAAACCATAATAGACAAGCAGAAGAGCAATCCAATATGAGGGGGAAGATCTTCATAAACACTATTGAGTTTACTCTGTGTGGACTATCTACTGCTGGGCTTGGGGCCTCCTCTTAAGTGTGGTCTGTATACACAGAGAAACCCTGTTCAATGTCTCAATTTTTAACTTTGTTGAAATGTGTGGTTGTAACTCACAAGTTATCCACCATGCTAATTACTAAGATTGGCCATATTTCACAAACTGCTCATAAAACCTTTGAAAAATCCATGCATCACATGAATTGGTTCTATAAGTAGTCAGCGTATTTAAATATCATTTTAGTATAGAATTTCAGTTTTTGATATTTTTTCATGTAATAAAAATATATTTAAGTTTATCTGATGGTGAATCATATCCAGGATGTCAGGCTTGGTTAGCAAGTATTGCTGAAAACTGAGCAGCACCCCAATCATTTTTTTCCCAATATTTTTAAAAAAATTTTTATTAATTACACTTTATTCACTTTGTATCCCCCTGTAGCTCCCTCCTTCCTCCTCCCCCCAATCCCTCCCTTCCTCTCCCTTCTCTGCATATGCTCCTCTCCAAGTCCACTGATAGGGGAGGACTTCTTTTCCTTCCTTCGGTTCCTAGTCAATTAGGTCTCATCAGGAGTGGCTGCATTGTCTTCCTCTGTGGTCTGGTAAGGCTGCTCCCCACTCAGGTGATCAAAGAGCAGAACAATCAGTTCATGTCAGAGACAGTCCCTGTTCCCATTACTATGGAACCCACTTGGACACTGAACTGCCATGGGCTACATCTGTGCAGCGGTTCTAGGTTATCTCCATGCTTGGTACTTGGTTGGAGTATCAGTCTCAGGAAAGACCTCTGTGCTTAGATTTTTTTGGTTCTGTTGCTCTCCTTGTGGAGCTCCTGTCCTCTCCAGATCTTACTATTTCCCAATTTTTTTTTTCATAAGATTCCCCTGCACTCCGCCCAAATGTTGGCCATAAGCCTCAGCATCTGCTTTGATACCCTGTAAGGTAGAGCCTTTCAGAGGCTCTCTGTGGCAGGCTCCTGAATTTTTCCCTGTTTTCTCCATTTTCTGATGTCCCTTCTCATTTCCTTTCTGGATAATGATCAAGCGTTTTAGTCAGAGTCCTCCCTCTTGATTAGTTTCTTTGGGTGTACAGATTTTAGTAGGTTTATCCTATATATTATGCCTATATGAGCGAGTATATTCCATGTGTGTCTTTCTGCTTCTGGGATACCTCACTCGGGATGATCTTTTGCAGTTCCCACCATTTACCTGCAAATTTCATGATTTCCTTGTTTTTTTATTGCTGAGTAATATTCCATTGTGTAGATGTACCACAATTTCTGTATCCATTCTTCAGTTGAGGGGCATCTGGGTTGTTTCCAGGTTCTGGCTATTACAAATAAATCTGCTACAAACATGGCTGAGCAAGTATCCTTATTGTGTACTTGAGCCTCTTTTGGATATATGCCTAGGAGTGGTATAGCTGGATCTTGAGGAAGTGCTATTCCTTGTTGTCTGAGAAAACACCAGATTGATTTCCAGAGTGGTTGTACCAGTTTACATTCCCACTAGCAGTAGAGGAGGGTTCCCCTTTCTCCACAACCTCTCCAGCATGTGTTGTCACTTGAGGTTTTGATCTTGGCCATTCTGATGCTTGTAAGGTGAAATCTCAGAGTTGTTTTGTTTTGCATTTCTCTGATGACTAATGACGTTGAGCATTTCTTTAGGTGTTTCTCTGCCATTTGATATTCCTCTATTGAGAATTGTCTGTTTAGCTCTGTACCCCATTTTTTAATTGGATTACTTGATTTGTTGGTTTTCAACTTCTTTAGTTCTTTATATATACTGGATATTAGTCTTCTGTCAGATATAGGGTTAGTGAAGATTCTTTCCCAATCTGTAGGCAGTCATTTTGTTTTGATGACAGTGGCCTTTACTTTACAGAAGCTTTTCAGTTTCATGAGGTCCCATTTATTGATTGTTGATCTTAGAGGCTATGCTGTTGGTGTTCTATTCAGGAAGTTGTCTCCTGTGCCAATGAGTTCTAGGGTATTCCCCACTTTTTCTTCTAACCGATTGAATGTGTCTGGTTTTATGTTGAGGACTTTGATCCACTTGGACTTCAGTTTTGTGCAGGGTGATAAGTATGGATCTATTTTCATTTTTCTACATGTAGACATCCAGTTAGACCAGCGCCATTTGTTGAAGATGCTATCTTTTTTCCATTGTATGGTTTTGGCATCTTTGTCAAGGATCAGGTGTCCATATGTGTGTGGTTTTATTTTGGGGTCTTCTATTTGGTTCCATTGATCCACCAGTCTGTTTTTATGCCAGTATCATGCAGTTTTTATTACTGTTGCTCTATAGTACAGCTTGAGATCAGGGATGGAGATACCTCCAGAAGAGCTTATATTGTAGATGATTGTTTTAGCAATTCTGGGTCTTGTTATTCCATTCGAAGTTGAGAATTGTTATTTCAAGGTCTGCCAAGAATTGTGTTGGTAATTTGATGGGAATTGCATTGAATCTGTAGATTGCTTTTGGTAAGATGGCCATTTTTACTATGTTAATCCTGCCAAGCAATGAGCATGGGAGATCTTTCCATCTTCTGATATCTTCTTCTAATTCTTTCTTCAGAGACTTGAGATTTTTTTCATACAAGTCTTTGACTTGCTTGGTTAGGGTTACTCCAAGGTACTTTATGTCATTTGTGGCTATTGTGAAGGGATTTTGTTTCCTTAATGTCTTTCTCAGCCTTAATTTTTTACAAAAAAAAAACTGCAAAGGCTTGCTGATATAAGCTGGTCTGTTGCCAGTCTTATAGTGTGGCACTCCAAGAACGGCAAAGGATGCCAAACAATGATGTATAATATGGCACATAGTTTCTGCAGAATGCATGGTAGCAAAGATAATCCTGTACAGGTATCAATAATGACATGGATAAATTTTAATTCCCAAAATTCCATAAAATGGCTCACATCCATCTGCCATAGCTGACCTGGGGTCAGCCCACAGGGGTTAACACTAAATGAGGTACTGGGTGGAAGACATGACAATTATTACATTTTTTAACAATTTCTCTGGCTTGTTTTAGGTAGGGGCTTGGCTTGCCTAGCTCAAATGTCAGCTTTAGCCTCTCCTTTCCTGTGCTTAGACCAGTTAGTCAATGACCAATAAGATAAAGATCGAATGTATATCAACATAAGGCAGGAAATCCCCCTATAAGCGGGATACCCCCTTGAAGGATAAGAATTTGTCCAACCTAAGACAGGCATGGTCCTTTTGTTTAAATTTGAAAGGAAGGAACTGTGGCAGCCAAAATGAAGTGCATATTGCTGTTTGGCCTGAGCCTGAGCAGTGGTTTCAGGTAAATGGAAACCATTGCCTCCTGGCCTTGGCAGACATGGGTCTAATCTAAAGTTCAGTTTCTCAGAGACTGACCTTGGCAGTCCTTGCAGTGGGGTGTTCTGTCCCTGAGAACTAGATAATAAACTCTGTGCTACTCTGAGAACCAGATACCAAATCTTGTGAAACCTTGAGTGAAGCTGTTGCTGTGAATAAATTGCTTGTGATCTTTTGCTTTATAAGCGCTGCTTGAATGCTTAACAAATGGCACCTTGATCAGAATCTTGACTTGGTGTCCTCCTTGTGTCTCTCTGCTCTTTTTCTCCCAGCCATCACTAAGGCAGTATTCAAGTGTCGATACGGAGAGCGACACTTTCCCTCTTCTGATGTCCTTCCAGTTTGCCTTTCTGAGTGAGGATTGATCATCTTACCCAGGTTCTACTTCTTCCTTAGCTTCTTTAGGTGTACAGATTTTAGAGTGTTTATCCTATATTATGCGTCTAATATCAACTTATAAGTGAGTATATATCATGTGTATCTTTCTGCTTCTGGGATACTGCACTCAGGGATGGCCTTCTCTTAATGCTTTGTGAACTTGCAGAGCTCCTTGCTTCTAAAATTTGAGAGAAACAGTGTAATCCCATGCTTACAATGTTATCTATAGATTAGGTCACCTATCCCTGCCTTTACCCTCTGCCTCTCATTTTCTTTCTCAAATTTGCTGTCAATAATTTCCCTTAATTTCCTCACATGTTAAGTCATCCAAACAAAGCTTTCATAACTCATGGTGACACCAATGGCATCTATGAGCGGATCTACCACAGCATCCTTGTGATCTGCATTCCTTTGGAAAACAGTATGATAATATTGTTCTTATGAAGACCAAAGGAGCAGCTGTTAGACTGGACTTTCTCACAATGCCCAGTACTGATTTGCTCAATGTATTGAAGTCAGTCACTAATGAGCCTTTGTGAGTACTGTTTTTTCAAATTGTTAGTAGTCAAGATAGGTCCTCTCAAAGATAACAGCAGCATTCATTTGATCTTTAGTCTAATTGTGAAAGCAACCACAACCAATACAAAACTTATCTAGACACTGTGGAATGAGCTTTAACTGTCAGTTAAGACTAAACTACCACAGAGACTTACTGTACATGGAATTAGTTTAGGAGAATTTGATGTTGGAAACACTTTCCTCTTTCTAACTGAAAGGACATAATTTCTACAAATAGGATCAAGTCAACAAGCAAAATATTCAGCTAAAACATTGTAAAATATTTCATATCAATGACTAAAATTCCCGAAACTCAAACTTCATTTAAATATTCCTCATTTATTATAAATAATCCTCACTTATTGCCCAAATTAGAATAATTATGCATACAATGCCTATATAGAGATATACAAAATATGCAATTACAAAATATGAGTACTTAACAATTTTCAGCTTTTAAACAGTTGTAATTTTATTTTTATCAATGCTGAAAAAGAAAACTTCCATATTCCACAATAAAATATGTAACTTAAAATCCAGTCACTGACTATCTTTAGAGCACTATCCTGCTGTCCAATGGCTGCATGTATATATTAACTGACCTCTATCCCCATGCACTCTCTCCCTTC